>NC_083430.1:39414801-39722399 GCF_020745735.1 Hemiscyllium ocellatum
TCTCGGTGCTGTCCTATCCCCCCTTGTCCAGGAACTCCCCACATACGTTCGAGACACCACCCACGCCCTCCATCTCCTCCAAGACTTCTGTTTCCCCAGCCCCCAACATCTCATCTTCACCATGGATACCCAATCCCTGTACACCTCCATCCGCCATGACCAGGGCCTTCAAGCCCTCTGTTTTTTCCTCTCCCAACGCCCCCAATAGTAGCCTTCCACCGACACTCTCATTCATTTGGCCGAACTGGTCCTCACCCTTAACAATTTCTCCATCGAATCCTCCCACTTCCTCCAGACCAAAGGGGTAGCCATGGGCACACGTATGGGCCCAGCTATGCCTGTCTCTTTGTTGGCTACATAGAACAGTCGATCTTCCGTAATTACACCGGCACCACTCTCCACCTCTTCCTCTACTACATTGATGACTGCATTGGCGCCATCTCATGCTCCCGCGAGGAGGTTGAGCAATTCATCAACTTCACCAACACATTCCACCCTGACCTTAAATTTACCTGGACCATCTCTGACACCTCCCTCCCCTTCCTGGACCTCTCCATCTCCATGAATGACGACCGACTTGACATTGACATTTTTCACAAACCCACCGACTCCCACAGCTACCTGGATTACACCTCTTCCCACCCTATCTCTTGCTAAAATGCCATCCCGTATTCCCAATTCCTCCGCCTCCGCCGTATCTGCTCCCAGGAGGACCAGTTCCACCACAGAACACACCAGATGGCCTCCTACTTTAGAGACCGCAATTTCCCTTCCGACGTGGTTAAAGATGCCCTCCAACCATCTCATCCACATCCTGCACCTCCGCCCTCAGACCCCACCCCTCCAACCGTAACAAGGACAGAACACCCCTGGTTCTCACCTTCCACCCTACCAATCTTCGCATAAACCAAATCATCCGCCGACATTTCCGCCACCTCCAAAAAGACCCCACCACCAGGGATATATTTCCCTCTCCACCCCTTTCCACCTTCCGCAAAGACCGTTCCCTCCGTGACTACCTGGTCAGGTCCACACCCCCCCTACAACCCACCCTCCCTACAACCCACCCTCCCATCCTGGCACCTTCCCCTGCCACCGCAGGAACTGCAAAACCTGCGCCCACACCTCCTCCCTCACCTCCAGCTAAGGCCCTAAAGGAGCCTTCCACATCCATCAAAGTTTTACCTACACATCCACTAATATCATTTATTGTATCCGTTGCTCCCAATGCAGTCTCCTCTACATTGGGGAGACTGGATGCCTCCTAGCAGAGTGCTTTAGGGAACATCTCCAGGACACCCGCACCAATCAACCACATCGCACTGTGGCCCAACATTTCAACTCCCCCTCCCAATCTGCCAAGGACATGGAGGTCCTGGGCCTCCTTCACCGCCGCTCCCTCACCACCAGACGCCTGGAGGAAGAACGCCTCATCTTCGCCTCGGAACACTTCAACCCCAGGGCATCAATGTGGATTTCAACAGTTTCCTCATTTCCCTTTCCCCCACCTCACCTTAGTTCCAAATTTCCAGCTCAGCACTGTCCCCATGACTTGTCCTACCTGCCTAACTTCTTTTCCACCTATCCACTCCACCCTCCACCCCGCCCCCGACCTATCACCTTTATCCCCTCCCCCACTCACCTATTGTACTCAATGCTACTTTCTCCCCACCCCCACCCTCCTCTAGCTTATCTCTCTACGCTTCAGGCTCTCTGCCTTTATTCCTGATGAAGGGCTTTTGCCCGAAACGTCGATTTTACTGCTTCTCAGATGCTGCCTGAACTGCTGTGCTCTTCCAGTACCACTAATCCAGAATCTGGTTTCTGGCATCTGCAGTCATTTTTTTTACCTCCTATATTTAAGATGAGTTAATGCATGTGAGCTGAATGTGAGATCTTCTAATACCTCTAACTCAGTGTTTATATGCTGCTAGCAAATCTTTTTCTGGTTTTGTGTACCATATCTAACCCCCATGCAAATATTTCTAAATTACCCCTACCTTGTCATTAAAAAATTGAAAGAAATGAAATGATGCTTATTTTATTTCTGACTCGTGTCATTCTTGAACTGGGAAGAGAAAAATAATAATTAAAGTTTAAGCAAAGAAATAATTCTCAGTATTTGAGACCAGGATGAGGATCCTGTTTATGGCCCATTCGCAGTCATCCAGGGAAATGAGCTGGCCTTCTTCTTTTGACACTTTCCCAGAGATTTTAGGACTCTAAAATAGGTAGGAAAGTAAGTTGCAATGAAGAATTAAGAAATTTCCAAATGGATGTGGATAAGTTATGTGAATGAGCTAAATTTGGCAGATGATGTTTAACATGGTTAAGTATGAGGTTATCAGTTTTGGTCAGACAAATAAAAAGATAACTTACTATCTAAATGGAGAGAAACATCATAGTGCTTCAGTGCAGAGGATCCTGTACGAATCACAGAAAACTAGTTTGCACAAACAGCAGGTAATTATGAAGCCAAATGGAATTTTGGCATTTGTTGCTAAGAGAATTAGAGTATAAAAGTAGGGAAGTTTTACCGCTTTGGTCCCCTTACTTGAGGAGAAATGTAGTTGCATTTTTGTCAGTTCAGAGAAGGTTCACTAGATTGATTCCAGAGAGGAAGAGTTTGTCTCATGAAAAGAGATTGAGCAGTTTAGGCCTGTACTGACTGGAGTTTAGATGAATGACAGGGGATCTAATATGAGATGCAAAGGCGATTCAGAAAGTAGATGTAGAGCGGATGTTTCCCATTGTGGGGCAATCGAGATCAAGAGGTCATAGCTTTAGGGTAAAGGTAGCAAATTTAAATCAGACATGAAAAGAAATTACTTCTTTCAAAGGATCATGAATCTGTGGAATTCACTATCCCAGAGTGCAGTGAAATCAATTTTAGGATAAGAAAAAGATTTTTAATTAGTAATGGTTTAAAGGGTCATGGAAAGTGGGCAGGAAAGTGGAGTTGAGGCCAAGATAAATTCAACCATGATTGCAATGAATGGCAGATCAGGCTGGAGGGGTTGAATTGCCTACTCCTGCTCCAAGTTCCTTTGTTGAAAGGGAATTCTAAGACAGATTTTGTGGCACTGAAGGAGCTGCAAACTTGGGATGATATATGGTTTAAAGATGAAAATGTTCCAACAATAATGCTACTGTTGTTTATGGATCTAGGAGGTTCTGTCAAAGTGATCTTGATTGCAGCTGCAGAATGCTGTAAGGTATTATAGCAACCAGAATGCTGATCAATAGACCACTGAATAGTGAGATTTCAAGTTTTGCTGAGTGGTGTGTCTTGACTTAAAGTCAAAATAAATTGGAGACATCTTCGATGACCAAGGAAGTATCCAGCATCTTCCATGTTCTCCTGGTGTAGCTGGTTCAGTTAAGCTTGTCAATAGTCATAGAGTTGTACAGCATGGAAACAAATCCTTCGGTCCAACTTGTCCACACCAAACAGATACCTTAAATTACCTAGACCCATTTAGTCATTGAGATGTACAGCATGGAAATGTATCCTTTGGTCCAACTTGTCCATGCTGACCAGATATCCTAAATTAATCTGCATTTGGCCTATATCCTTCTAAACCCTTCCTGTTCATAAACCCATCCTGGTGCCTTTTAAATGTTGTAACTGTATCAGCTTCCACCACTTCCTCTGGCAACTCATACCATAGATGCACCACCATGTGCGTGAAAAACATTGCCCCTTTGGACCCTTTTATATCTTTCTCCTCTTATCTTAAACCAATGCCCTCTAATTTTGGGCTCTGCTACCCTGGGGAAAAGACCTTGTCTATTTACCCCATCAATGCCCCTCATGATTTTATAAATGTCTATAAAGGTCACACTTCAGCCTCTGATGCTCCAGGAAAAATAACCCCAGCATACTCAACCTCTCCAACCTCTCCCTATAGATCAAACCCTCCAACCCTGGCAACATTCTTGGAAACCTTTTCAAGTTTAACAACATCCTTCCTATAGCAGGGAGACCAGAATTGCACACAGTGTTTCAAAAGTATCCTGACCAATGTCCTGTACAGCCTCAACATGACCTCCCAACTCCTCTACTCAATGCACTGACCAATGGAGGCAAGCATACCAAATGCCTTCTTCATTAACCTATGTATCTGCAACCCCACTTTCAAGGAACTATGAACCTGTACTCCAAGGTCTCTTTGTTCAGCAACACTCCTCAGGACCTTACCATTAAGTGTATAAGTCATACACTGATTAGCCTTTCCAAAATATTGTACCTCACATTTATCTAAATTAAACTCCATCTGCCACTCCTTAGCCCATTGGCCCACCTAGAGTCATAGAGATGTACAGCATGGAAACAGACCCTTCGGTCCAACTTGTCTATGCCGACTAGATATCGCAACCAAGTCTAGTCCCACCTACCAGCACCTGGCCCATGTCCCTCCAAACCCTTCCTATTCATATACCCATCCAGATGCCTTTGAAATGTTGCAATTGTACTAGCCTTCACCACTTCCCTCTGGCAGTCCATTCCACACACGCACCATCCTCTGCAAGAAAAAGTTGCCCCTTAGGTCTCTTTTACATCTTTCCCCTCTCACCCTAAATCTATGCCCTCTACTTCTGGACTCCCCCACCCCAGGGGAAAGACTTTGTTTATTTACCCTATCCACGCCCCTCATGATTTAAAGAACCTCTATAAGGTTGTCCCTCAGTCTTCAATGCTCCAGGGAAAATAGCCCCAGCCTGTTCAGCCTTTTCCTTATAGCTCAAATCCTCCAACCCTCACAACATCCTTGTAAATCTTTTCTGAACCCTTTCAAGTTTCACAACATCTTTCCAATAGGAAGGAGACCAGAACTGCACGCAATATTCCAACAGTGGCCGGACCAATGTCCTGTACAGCCGCAAAATGACCTTCCAACTCCAGTACTCAATACTCTTGACCAATGAAGGAAAGCATACCAAATGCCTTCTTCACTATCCTATCTACCTGCGACTCCATTTTCAAGGCTGATCAAGATCCTATTATATTCTGAAGTAATCTTTTTCGATGTCCACTACATCTCCAATTTTGGTGTAATCTGCAAACTTACTAACTTTGCCTCCAATGTTCACATCTAAATCATTTACATAAATGGCAAAAAGCAGAGGACCTAGAACTGATCCTTGTGGCATACCACTGGTCACAGGACTACAGACTGAAAATCAACCAACACCACCACTCTGTCTCCTACCTTCAAGCCAGTTCTCCCTGTATTCATTGAGATTTAACCTTGTTAACCAGTCTACCATGAAGAACCTTGCTGAATGCCATACTGAAGTCCATATGGATCACATCCACCACTGTCCTAATCAATTCTGTTACTTCTTCAAAAAAAACTCAATTAAGTTAGTGGGATACAATTTCCCACACACTGCCATGTAGACTGTCCCTAATCAGTCCTTGCCTTTCCAAATATATATAAATCCTGTCCCTCAGAATCCCCTCCGTGTCCACCATCGATGTCAGATTCACCAGTCTATAGTTTCCTGGCTTTTTCTTACCACCTTTCTTAAAGAGCTAACCTTCAGTCTTCTGGCACCTCACCTGTGGCTATCAATAATACAAATATCTCGGCAAGGGGCCCAGCAATCACTTTCCTAGCTACCCACAGAGTACTTGGGTATACCAGATCAAATCCTTGAGATTTATCTACCTTTATGTGTTTTAAGACATCCAGTACCTCCTCCTCTGTAATATGGACATTTTTCAAGATGTCACTTTCTATTTCCCCATGTTCCATATCCCAGCATTTGGCCCAAATCCCTCTAAACTCTTCTTTTTCATGTATCCATCTAGATGCCCTCCAGATTCTGCTAAAGTACAGAGCAAACAAATACCACACAAGTCACGACCACCAACTCTCATAAATCGAGACAGGATGTGGTGGCAAACAGAGCCTAAGAAAAGTGTAGTTAATAAATGCAGCATACATTTATTAGAATATTTGTAAGGCAGATAGTTGTGAAGTGGTCAGATGCTGATGGGCCTGTTGTACATTTGCAGTACTTATGGGTTGTCTTTTAACTTATTCAAAATAATCTGATTCCATAAATGACTCTAACAAACACATCATGATTAATGAGCCCTTTTTAGTGAAGCTCTGGATCAGTCCAAGGTTAGCCTGGAATTTTTTTATTCATCACTCATGGGAGGTTGGCTATGCTGGCTGGCCAGTAGTTATTGCCTGTTCCTGGTTGCCTTTGAGAAGGTGGTGGTGAACTGTCATCTTGAACTGCTGCACTCCACATACTGTAGGTAAACTCTTAGTTAGGGGATTCCAGGATTTTGACCCAGCAACAGTGATTAAACAGCAATATATTTCCAAGTAAGGATGATGATTGGTTTGGAGAGGAAATTGCAGGGGGTGGTGTTCCCAGGTATCTGCTGCCCTTGTCCTTCTAGAAGGAAGTAGTTGTTAGTTTGGAAATTTGCTAAAGATTTTTAGTAAATGTCTGCAGTGTATCTGGTAGATAATATAAAATTGTGAAGGAATGGATGTGGTGCCAATCAAGAGGGCTGTTTTGTCTTAGATGGTGTCAAGTGTCTTGAGTATTGATGGCGCTGAACCAATCTAGTCAAGTGGCTACATTCCGTCACATTCCTGACTTATGTTTTCTAGATCATAGAATCCCTATAGTGTGGAAGTAGGCCTTTCAGCCCATTGAGTCCACAACATCCCTCCGAAAAGCAACCTTCCCAGACCCAACCCCTACCCTATCATCCTGCATTTTCCATGGCTAATCCACCTCACCTTCACACCCTTGGAACTATGGAGAATTTAACATGGCCTGTCCACCTAACCTGCACATCACTGCACTGTGGAAGGAAACCAGAGCAGACATGGAGAGAACGTGAAAATAACTTTGGTGAATAGGCTTTGGGGGTATCGGGAGTGAGTTCCTAACTGCAGTATTTCTGGCCTCTGACCTGTTCTTGTAGCCACTGTATTTATGTAGCAAGTCTAGTTGAGTTTCTGGTGAATAGTAATCCCTCCCCTCACCCCAAATATTGATAGTGCGAGAATTCAATGAGGGTACCACCACTGCATGTCAAGGGGTGGTGATTAGATTGTCTCTTATTAGATGGCATTGCCTGGCATTTATGTAGTGTGAATGTTACTTTCCACTTGTCAGTGCAAGCCTGGATTTGTCCAGATCTTGTTGCATTTAAACATGGATTGCTCCTTTATCTGAGGAGTAACGAATGATGTTGAACGGACATACCTATTTCTGAACTTATGATGGAGGGAAGATCATTGATGATGCAGTTGAAAATGATTGGGCCTACACCACTAACCTGAGGAACATATGCAGAGATGTCCTGGAGCTGAGATGACTGATCTCCAACAACCACAACTGTCTTCCAATGTGCCAAGTATGACTCCTACAAACATCTTTCGGATCGGACCAGCTCAATCAGTAATGCTGCTGCTGAGCCACTCTTCGTGGTAGAGATTGAAATACCCCACCCAGAGTACATTTTGCACCCGTGCCACCCTCAGTACTTCCTCAAGGTGTTGTTTAACATGAAGGAGTACTGATTCATCAGATGAGGGAGGACAGTATGTAGTAATCAGCAGGAGGTTTCCTTGTCCATGTTTAATCTGAAGCCATGTGACTACATAGGTTCCTCAATGTTGAGGACTCCCAGGGCAACTCCCTCACTGTGCCACCACCTCTGCTGGGTTTGTCCTGTCAGTAGAACAGAACATATGCAGGGATGGTAATGGCAGCGGCTGAGGAAATTTACACAGACCAGTACTTTCATACCCTCAGAGTGGGGAAATTAGAATGCACACATACATCCTTCCGAAGTATCTAGTCCATATTACTATGTGTGCTTATTATCTAGCAAAATCAAATATAAATCATACACCGCAGCCATTCAAACCTCTTACAAAGTGCTGTTTTTTAATAATCAGATGAGGCTCAGAACCGTGATTAGACAGAGACACTGAAGGCAAAGGCAACTTTGCAGCTGGATTCAATGATGCTCCATTTCCCTAAACTGATTCTTTGTCTGTATGAACAGGAAAAAAATCTTCACCTGAAAAATAATCATATACAGGGCTTGTATATAACTAGGAGAAGGGGTCTGCAGAAATACTTTGCCCGTACACTTCCACTGGGACTTGTTTCAAACGATTTCCATATTCAAAGTCTCAAGTTCCACATATTATTGAAGAGTTAATCCATATGCTTCCTTGGCACCCTTTTCTCTCAATAGTTTCGGCTGTTAGTAATAGTTCAATAACCATCTTTTTTTTCACTTGTCTGTTCCAAATTTCGGAATCCAAACGATGTCTCAGATCATTCAACTATGGCAGGGACAGGATGAGCTAACCTCAATCTTGTGATACATGCACAGCAATCTGTGGTCAATGAATAGTGACTCAGACAAGAAGCAAGGCAATGGAATGCTGGTTAGTGTCACAGAGTGCTGCTTGTGGCAATCAGGCTGCTGCCCCAGACAGAATAGAGTCTCAAAGTGCCAGCAGTAGGTCGCAGTCAGAAACATACATTTGGAGGTTAAAGTTCCTTCACAGAGGGTCAGAATGCTACCGTGTTTTATCTTTAGCACCACATCAGCAGAGAAGATCGCAATCACTAAATGATACACATTTGGCCCAGAGATTTCACAATACAAATATAAAATCAATCCTAATATTAGTGGACATCAATTTTCATAAAATTATGCAAGGTATAACAATGAAACATGAGCAGACTGTAATGCCACCCAAGGCTGCCAACACATCACTTTCCCTTCCTGGCATATACATCCTGAGACAGCAGAACGTAACAGGCAGCTCATGTCAGAATGAGAAACCTAGCATACCGGAACTGTGAAAACAAAGAGACCCTGAATTCAGCACTCACTTGCTGAATTTAACAGGCAGTGGAGCAGTCTCAATTAGTGATATCCAATTAGACAAAATACCCTCAACAGAGTTATCACTTGTTCACGTGATGGATTCTCACCCTGCTGTCTGAACTTTATAGCCCTTGTCCCCTAAACATGTAGAAATGGTGAAGAACCCTGCACCAGGTCAGTGAGGAATTTTCTCCGCTTGTTCTCTAGCCTTTGCAGGAAGTTGGAGACTCTCTCCTCTCGTTCTCTGCTGTACTTTAAGATCAGTTCCTGTTTGCACTCTGTGCCTTCTGTTTCCCCCAGTGTGCTCATCTGCTCCAGCACACAGGCAAGATCGGCCTCCACCTGTTGACGCTGACATGCTGCCTCGTGCAACAATTTCGCCTTCTGTAAAATAAAAAGCTAACTTTTAAGTTTACATGCAAAGGACAGAACACAGGTCATATAATATTTAATATTTCTTCATATTTGTTGGTCTAATCTGCTCCTAAGCTCATATAATGATCTAATGTTGCAATTACTATAAAAATGACAGCCTGTTGCCAGATGAAGGGCTCATGCCCGAAACGTCAATTCTCCCACCCCTTGGATGCTGCCTGACCTGCTGTGCTTTTCCAGCACCACACACTTCGACCCTCATCCCAACAGCCTGCCCAGCATCCCACCCCAGCCCAGGCTATTCCAATGAGCAACTCTCCCTCTGCACAGACTCTGGAATGGGAAAATAGATCGAGAATGCTACTCCTTCCCCTCCAAACCTGACATAAACCTAGTACCAAATTGCCACATTCCTGACACACCTGCTGCAAGTTTCCACAGACTCACCTGAAGGGCAGCATGATTGACTTGATACTGCAAGATGGCTTGACAGAGATTCCAGAAAGAGTACTCTGGCCACAGTACCGGCTGGAACACTAAGCATGAATGAGAGGTCTGCAAAGGTCAACAATGATCATTTATCAAAAACACAGAGACAATGACCAAGGTAGTGAAAAACAATATGAATAGAAAGCATATGAAATAATACAAGACAACAGGATTAGATAGTTCAGAGGTTGCACTAGCATGAGTTTGATTTCTACAGTCTACACTTCTGTTTGCATTTTTACTGAATAAGGAGCGGCGTTATCCTGGTGACCCAGAGGGAACATCCCTTAAAATGACCAAAGTTTCAGAAACGAATAACAAAGGACAATTTATCATTCCTCTTTGTGGATTCTTGCTTTGTGAAAATGGCAGACATGTTTGCAGAAATAACACTGAAAATAAATGACTGATTTAAGGTCTTTAATGTGTATGAGGTCCATCTGATGCAGAATAAAAATTCGACTTTCTACTCAGTTTAATTTCGGACTACATTGCACATTTCAACCCATAGAGAAAGACAAATCAACATATCTAGGACACATACATGTTAAATGTTCATGTGTTTTGCCTTTTGGACGTTAATGTCTAGCTGTATATTTACACATTTGCAGTAGAGGAAAAAGATATCACATGGAACATCCCAGGGTAGGAAGCATCATGGACTGGGATACAGAAACATTAATATAAGCAAAGTATCAAATTAAGATGTGACAAATTTGCAAAGCCAATTAGTTTCCAAGCAGGGTTTTGGAAAAAATCGTGAGAACATTGAAGCTGCCCCAACTGCAATCTCCCAAAATTCTCACAATTCAGGAACCATGTAAGATTGGAAAATTACACTGGTTCTCATCAATGTAAGAAGTAAACATGGGAAAGCTAGGAAATGATAAACCAGTTAACCTGATATCCATTGCTGGGAAATTACTGTATTATATAAAATATTGATGGAATTACTAAGCACCTTGAAAGTTTTCAGTTAATCAGAGGGAGCTAGCACGGATTTGTGAAAGGTAGCTCATGCTTGATGAACATGATTGAATTTGTTTTTTTTTATAGATTTTTTATTGGGAATTTAACATTTTGACAAATTTACAAAAATAAGCAGAATTTTCAAGCACAAACATTAATATAAAAATAGATCTTAAATATATAATCATCAAAATTCAACTAATCCACAATCATCCAGAGTGTATAGTTGAGTCGCTTACATCCTTCAAATAAGAGAAAATGTTCTCTAATACACTCATAACAGTATGATTAAAAGGAAGCTATTTCCAAACAATAAGAACAAACAAAAAAAAAATTAAACATGTTTGAATGGAGATCTTCCCCCTTGTTCTCAGGGGGCCTTACTACCTTTCCAACGTTCCACCATATCCTCTCCCAAACAGTGTCCCACCCTCGACCCGGGCGCTCCTTAATAGGATTTAGATATAATACCGAGCTAGAGTTAACAGTGAGCGCCGCACCCCCACCCCACCCCACCCATACCTGAGTATATCTAATAGCATCAATGCCACGTACAAACACACATAACTATAAAATTACAACTCCAACAGATTACAGTTAAGTATAATAACATAGCAAGGAAGACAACCCCGCTCCCAGAGGCAAAAGTAAAGTAGAATAAAGTAACCATTTCTCCCCACGGAGTGTGGGAGAGGCAAGCCAACATAAATTGTCTCTTACGATTTATTTAACCGAGTCTAAAAGTTTCTTGGCCTCTTCCGATGATCTAAAATTATACTCGGATCCTTCGTGGGTAAAGCATAACGTCGCTGGGTAGCGTAAGGTGTATTGAATATCTAAGTCCCTTAAACATTTCTTCACCTCATCAAACGCCTTCCTTCTTCGTGCCAAAGCCGGGGAGAAGTCCTGAAATAACATAATCTTGGATCCTTCATGAATCATAGCTTTAGGATCCTTTCCAAGCTTTCTGGAGGCATCCAGGAGTATCTGCCTCTCCCTATAACTCTGCAGCCGGAACAGGACCGGGCGTGGGCGCTGGTTTGTGCCAGATCCGCGTACTGCGACCCGGTAGGCCCACTCCACCCTTACCCGGTCAGTTTCAGCCCCCAGGTTTAAAATCTGCGGCAGCCATCGCTCCAGAAATGCTACTAACTGTTCTTTCCCTTCTTGCTCTTGAAGGCCCAGCAGCCGAATATTCTTTCTCCGATTTCTGTTGTCAATATCATCGATGTAAATTTCAAAGGCCCTGACTCTCTGCTCCAGAGCTCTCACCTGTTCTGCAGCTGTTTGAGCTGCAGCCTCGGAGGTCGTGGCCTTTAGTTCCACCCCCTCCACTCGGCCCTGCAGCTCTTCCATGATTTGATTCTGTTTCTGCAGCTTTTCTTCGAATGCATTCCATCGCTGTCGGGATTCTGCGATGAAATTGACGAGTGTCGATTCCAGCCTAGCAATCATCTCTATAAGGCCTGTTTTTACATCAGCTGCAGCCAGAGGAGAGGAGGGTGGGGGAGGGGTCTTTGTTTTCTGAGAGCTGCGGGGTCCCTTTGATTTACTCATTATCCACTCAGTATTAGACTATTTAAATATAATATTCAGCAGCTAATTAAGATTAAAGAAATTTTTTGGGTGGTTTGGCAAGTGTGGTGGGGACAGGAAACCCACTTTACCCAGGTTTTGGGAAGGGCTCTGTAGACTCAGACTTGCTGAGTCGCCGCCATCTTGGATCTCCTTCTGAATTTGTTTTTGAAGAGGTGATTAAAATTGTGAACAGAAACTGCCAGTGGATGTTAGTTATATTGACACCCTGAAAGCATTTGATAAAGTCTCTCGTGAGATACTGTCAGCCAAAGTTGAAGGTCTCGGAACTGAAGAAAAAATATTTAAGTAAGAAATTTACTGAATGGCAGGAGACACAGAGTAGGTATGACAGGCAGACACTGTAACTGGTATAATGTGACATAGATAAAACACAGCAATTGAACATGCTGGTTGAGTCAAGTTAGAATGGAACATGGTGTGGGAGCAGATCTTACCAGGGATTGGAGGAGGATAGTGAGGAAAATACATCAGATTATTAACTTAATGTATTCATTCTTAAACATGTGTTGGAGAGCCACAAATCCAGTTGTGCTGGTGACAAAGGTAGGCATCGCCATAAGTGATACAGAATGAAAACGTAAAAATGCTATGGAAATATTAACAGATTAAGTGAATGGGCAAAACTATGTCAAACTGAGTTCAATGTAGGCAAGTGTGAAGTCACTCATTTTGGGCCTGAAAAGGTTCAGTTACAATGCTTCCTACATGGTGAAAAGCTAGAAAAGACAGAAGGTTGAAAGAGAGACAGGTTTCCATCTACAAAGATCATTAAAATGGCATGATATGTATACAGAATAATAAAAAGGGCATATGGTGTGTTGGCCTTTATAGTTAGAAGACTGGAAAACATAGGCTAAAAGACATACTACAATATAAAAAGTACAAAATACTTCACATCTGTGTTCTGTTTGGGCACCACATCTAATCAAAAATATAACTGACTTGGTAGAGATGCAGCATAAATTCAGAATTTTGATATTTGGACTTTAGAAGCTATAGTAAATGGAGCAATTACCCTAACTGGATTTGTATTCTTGGAAGTTGAATAATAGAGGGATGATGTGGTCATAGTTTTCCTTGCATTGATTGGAGTATAGAGCAGCTAGAAAATATTTCTAAGGATAGTTTGGAACTTGCAGATGCAGTAGTCAATTATTAATTTTAAACCTGAAATTGATAGAATTTTATTAACCAAAGCTGTTAAGGTAAACTTGGCAAAAGTAGGCATTTGGAGTTAGATCATACATCAGTTGTGATCTCAAAGAAGGACAGAACTGGCTTGAGGTTGTTAAGTGGTCTCCTGCTGTTATAACGATTTTGTTCAGTTCTATTAAAAAGCTTTCCTCCAGCTTAACCAGTCTCACTCATCCACATGCAAAACAGCCCAGATCCTAAATATCGTTTAAAACAAAATGATTTTATAAAACTATTTCAACAAACTAAACACGGGACTGGTATGTATTGAGTGTCGCTGTTCACATTTTGTCTAAATCAGTTCATGCACCGGGGTCAGTATTTAACATCTCCTCCTCCTACAAAGTTTCAGACTGCACTGAAACACTTCCTCACGGCTGGACATTCAGTTCCAGGACATGGAGTTCTCACGCGGAGATCGAGCAAACTTGCTCAATAACATTTATGTTGCCACAGTTCATGATAACACATTATTCTTAAACACCAGCCTCACTGTCATGTGGATATAAATTTTACACCATTAGATAAAGGGTTGATATACCCAATTGCTAAACTATACTAATTATAATTAATTATATTAATAAATTTGTGAAATGGTACAATTGATGGAGTGCATTTTATGGACAACACTTAAAGTAACAGCTCAATGTCAAGTCCTCACCTGCCAGAGCAAGAAGTCACTGAGCCGCACCTCTCCAGATGTGCGGATCAGTAGGTCTGGGTCTGGGGAGCTGCTAGAGTATAGGCACTTGCCCAGCAGAGACTCCGAAAGGTCACTGAAAGAGGAGAGCTCATTTTAATGCTGTGTAATGGAACAACTAGCCCTATGATACAAATTTTAAAGAACAAGACACTAGCTAGTCCCCTCCCACGTGTGATACTAATTAATCAGTTTTCTGAAAGCTTGAGGTTGATCAGACCTGTATCAGTACGTGTAAAGAGGCAATACTACCTGGGTTTCAGTAACCCTTCTTCAACTCCCAAAGCCATCTCACGAACTGCACTGGTGATCTCATGCCGAGAGGTATAGGCGAAGCAAACATTCAGAAAACACCTGCAATGAAGTGGAACGGATAAACGGAACAACATTGAGAACCAGATGCAAATGATGAGGAAAGAGGGTGCCCATTTAATCAGACCAAGTGTTAGAGACATTCATCCACTCCTGACAACCGGACGCACAAACACGGAGACAGGCATACAGGCAGACACACAGTGCAGTAGAATATCTTACTTGTTGTAACTCTGTGTTGCCAGCACTGCCTGGGCAATCAACTCTTGGATATCAACAGGTAGCAGAGTCAAGTTTCCCAAGACTCTGATGCAAACACCATGTTTCTTTAAATTCTCTCTGGGAAATTCAAAATAAAAGCATTTACTTAAAAAAGAATACCACCACTGTTTTGGGCAAATTTATACTCAACGTATAAAGTAGAAATCACAATGCAATCATTTTAATCCAGATGATGCCACCACTGTGTCCAAGACTATGGCAGCTCAGCTGGTAGCACTGATTGGAGTCAGAAGATTCGGGGTTCATGACCAACTCCAGAATTTAAGCATGAAAGTACAGAGGTGTCAATTTTGGATGAGACATTAGAGACCCCAACTGCCCTCTCTGATGAACATAAAGCTTCATGGTATTATTTTGAATATAATTAGCAGAGTTATCCAACTGTCCGACCAAAAGGTAGACCTTAATCCATATCAGATTACCTGGCCATTATCACTTTACTCGGAGCAACAGTTAATTATTTGTTGAATATCCAGTAAGTGGTCAGGTTTATTCTATTTCTATAGTGCACCATTATACCAGAACTGGTGGTAAGGTTAATAAAATATATAAAAGCACAAAATTAAATATAATTAAATTTAATTAATTAAAATTAATTAAAAACAAAATATAAAATTAAAACAATTAAATAGTTAATTAGAACACATTAAGGATGACAGGACAGATGATGTGCTACAGTTGCAACATGAGGTTTTTTGGATGCGATTTGCTGCGGGATGACATGGATTTGGACCTGAATCTTGTTAGGTATAGGCATTTAGGAAGGAAAGGAGAGTAGGAAAAATTGGAGGGGTAGTCTGTTAGTTAATGATGATATTTGCACAAGAAGTGCATGACTCAAGTTCAGAAAACCGAGATGTGTATAAGGTTTGGTAGAAACGATACAAAAGGCAAGAAGTCTTTTGGAAGTGGTGTATAGATTCCTAACTCTACCACATGGCACAGAAGAGCATTAGAAAAAGAATAAACGTGACCTATCAGAAAAACAGTGATTATAGTGAGAGATTTTAATATACATATTGGCTGGAAAATCAGCAAAAACAGCCCAGATGACGAGTTTATCGAATATTTTTAGGATCATTTCTTGGAACATCTTGTTCTGGGGCTGACCAGATAGCAAGCTGTGCTAGATAGGCTGCACAGAAAAATGAATTAATAATCATAGTGATGGCACCCCTAGGTAAAAACAACTATAAAAGAATTAAATCTTACATTCAGTTTGAAAGAGAGAGGAGTTTGAGGCTTTTTCAAATCCACATAAGGGAAACTACGAGGGTATGATTAAAACTTGCTAAAGTGAATTGGCAAATCAGGTTACAAAATAGGTCACCAGTGGCATGGTGACAGACTTTTAAGGGAATATTTAAGAATACACAGAATTGATGCATTCCAATTAGTAGAAACATTTCTAAGGGATGAATCCAACATCCATGGGTAATTAGAAAGACAGTATCAAACTGAAAGAAAATGCACATAATCATGTAAAGACAGGCAGCAGATCAGAAGATTAGACTGAATCCAAAAACAGCAAAGAATTACCAAAAAATTAATGAAAGGGAAAAGGAGTACAAAAAGCTAGCCAGAAATGTAAATACAGATAGTTAAGATTTTCTATAAATATTTAGAAAAGAATGTGAATGTTAATCCTATAGAGAGTAAGACTGGAGAATTAATAATGGAAAATAAGGAAATGATAAATGAATTGAACAGGTTATGTTACTTGTTTTCACCATAGAGCATATCAGCAACATCCCAAAGGCATGATAAATCAGGAAACAGAAGAGGAGAAACTTGAAAAATTACCACTACCAGAGAAGTGATAGACAGTAAGTTG
Source organism: Hemiscyllium ocellatum (assembly GCF_020745735.1). Taxonomy (NCBI): domain Eukaryota; kingdom Metazoa; phylum Chordata; class Chondrichthyes; order Orectolobiformes; family Hemiscylliidae; genus Hemiscyllium; species Hemiscyllium ocellatum. The sequence goes on from NC_083430.1 coordinate 39,431,449, forward strand.
CTGGGGTTGACATGTGCCTGGGACATGACAAATTTCATACTAGGGCTGTAAACAAAGTGGCTAGTGCAATATGCATTGGTTTAATTTTCCAAAACACTCCCGATTTAGGGATGATCCCATAACATTGGAAAACAGCAAATGTAACTCCTTTATTCAAAAATAGAGGGAGACAAAGTGGGAAACTACAGACCCAGCTATCTTAACATCAGTCAGAGGGAAAATATTGGAAGCTATGATTAAAGGCTTTATAGAAGCACACTTTGTTAGGTTCAAGGTAATTAAGCAAAGACCATCAGGGTTTGTGAAAGGGACATTACATTTGACCAATCTATTGGAGTTGTTTGAGTCAGTTAACACATGTTGTAGATAAAAAGGAACCAATGATGTACTGTACCTATATTTCCAGAAGGCTTCTGATAAGATGCTATATCAATTGTTATTGTGGAAAATACATTGCTGATGGTGTAGGGGTAGATGAACAAGTTGATTAAAATACTTACAGGAATAGATGGCAGGTATGGTTCCCAAATTTGCTCATGACAAAATCAATAGAATGTTATCATTTAACATAAGGGGAATGGAACACAAAAGTAGTAAAGTTATACTTCAGTTATATAGGGCACTGGTGAGACCATGTCTGGTGTATCATGCACAGTAACAGTCACTTTGTTTCAAAGGAAGTATGTAAATGCACTGGAGATAGTTCAAAGAAGATTCACTAAACTAATATAAAAGATGGGTGGTTTGAATTATGAAAAAAAGATTGGGCAGGCTTTTGTCTGCTGGAGTTTAGAAAAGGTGCCTTAACTCAAGCATTTAAAATCCTGAAGGGTCTTGACATGATGCATAGAAAGGGTGTTTCCTTACAGGAGAATATAGAATTAGAGGTCACTGTTTAAACATCAGGGGTCACAGATGAGGCAAAATTCTGAGGGTTGGAAATCTTGGAATTCCCTTCCTGAAAAAATGATGGAAGCAGAGTCCATGAATATTTTTAAGGCAGAGGTAGACATTCTTGTTAAGTGGTTGCAAGGTTGTGAAGGATGGATGGGAATGTGGATTTGAGATTATAATCTTAACAGCTATATTGCATTGTGCAGCTGGCTTGAGGGGCTGAATGGCCTACTACTACCCCTAAAATCTATAGCATTTGTCACTCTAAATTAAAATGAGAAATCTGTATCTGATATTTTGTGTATTGGAGACGATGCAGTCCATACCTCTTCACTTCAGTGCTATTTACAGTATTGTTATGACATACAGTCAGTTTTGACATAATATGACAGTTCCATTCTCATGTGATGTCACATTATAAGAAAGTCACACAATAGCCACGCCATTTAAACTAATGGGGCTGGAATCGCATTATAGACAATACAGGTATTAAAAAAAAGGTCTAAATTCTACAATCATGTTAGTGCCAAATTGTTTTGAAGAAATACACATTATAGCAGAACCAACTGTTCATGGATACCAACAGGATTCAGGAATGAAATGGGAAGTCCATTGGGCAGTAGTTGGGAATGAAAATTCTCATTTCTCCTTCTCAGAGTCCATGAAGAGAAGGAACCCTGGCTGATTTCCATCCTCTAACCTAGATACCAATGCAGTCTGTGAACTGCAGCCCTCCCGGCTGGGTTGGGTGAGTTCATGTCACATCAAAAATGAGTCAGGGTCATTGTTGTTGGATGCCATTGCCCCAACAACTTACACCTTTCCTCAGTCCTTATACCTCTGGTCAGGCAAGAGGGAGATTGTGTACATGGAGAGAAGTGCCTGGAGTCAGCCACAAGACATTGTCGGAAAGATGATGAAATAACCCAGATACTCCAGCTTTGATTGTGAAGTTAATAGTCATTGTGATGGAGTAACACAGCAGGGACCTATTATTAGACTTGGTGTATGTATTTAACATCAGTGCAATTTTTCAAAAGCCTACTGTTCCTCGAGGAGTCTCGTGAATTTCTGGCGTGCAAGTTCCATCAGTCCATCCACTTCCTCTTTGGAGCGCTTGAAATTCTCAATACTGAAGGCATAAACAGTCACTTCTCGGATATTCAGGTTCAAACACCAGCGAAGGGTCTGCAAAAAAAAATCAAACCTTGTCACTTCCGCATTACAGCTCACAGAGATCTCATCTCAATTGATAACCTTGATTCCCGGAACTCCTCATTCCCATGCTTTGTGGTCTTTCTACCCTTCTTACTCCGGGTTTGGGTAGATCAGAGAAGAAATTGTGTGACTTGGGGGTCAGTGTAGAAGGGAGGGACTTTTAGATTTGTGGGACATTGTGCTCACTTTTGCGGAAGGAAAAAGCAGTTTAGAAGAGATGGGCTTCATCTGAGCAGAAATGGAACTAATTTGATTGACAGAGTAAATAGTGTTGTGGGGGTGGATTAGCTAATGGGCCTAGTTTTGGAAGTACCAGAGAAGGCAAAAGAGATGGGGAATGGGGAAAAAGAAATGAGGGAAGGATTTAGTGACAGTGAACAAAGAAATGATTGCCTTCCAAGAGAAAGATAAGGGCAGGATTAAATTTTATGTATGTAAGTGCACAAAGAATCGTGAAAAATAACGTGGGGACTGGGAGCAGAAATTGCTGTTAGGGGATATGATAGCAGCATTGACAGAAGCGTGACTCAAGCCAGAACAGGAGTGCATACTTACCAGCCTGGGTTATGAGGCTTTTATGAGGGTAGGTAAAAAAGGATGTGCAGCAGTCTTGATTAAAGATAGTCTCATTGCCCTTGAACAAGATGCAGTTCCTGAATTAGCATTTATATGATCGGACGTGAGAAACAGGAAGGGAGCTGTGACCTTGTTAGGTATTTATTTTAGACTTCCAAATAGTGAGGAGGAAGTAGAAGAGAGGACTTGTAGGCAGATTATGAAAGTTTTCGGAAGTAAGGTTGTGATAGTTGGTGATTTCAATTATCTTAGGATAGACTGGGAAAAAGATAAAGTGTGGGGCAATGAAGAGGAAACATTCCTCTAAGGTGTGCAGGAGAACTTTCTGAAAGAGTACATTTTGGAAATGAGACAGGCAAAGTGCGGAATGTCAGACTGGGGGGATATTTGGGAAATAACAATCATAAGATAATGTAGTTCAATATTAAATTGTAAAAGGATAAAAATCGGTCAGTTATCAAGATTCCAGCCTGGAAACGGGAAAATTTTAGGGCTTTAAAAGTTAAACTTAAGCAAGTTGACTGGAAGCATATTTCAGTAGATAAAAAAGTGGATGAAAAATTAGAGAATTTCAAAAGAAAGACGAATAGGGTGTAAGCACACGAGAAATAAATGAGGTTTTCCAAAGCTAGAGTATCTTGAATGACTAAGAATAGCGATGAGAAAATAAGGAAGGAGAGGGAAGCATACAATGCATACCAGAATATTAATAGCAATAGAATTCAGGAAAGATATCTCAAATGCAGGAGAGAGGCTAAGGCCAGATTAAGGAAGGCTGAGGAAGAATGAAGAAAGGAGGGGCAGGCTGTGATAAAAGAAAAAGTAAAATGCAATTCAAACCTGTTAAAAGATTACTGAAGGATAGAGTGGGGCACATAAGGAAAAGCAGGGTATGCTGTTCACTGAAGCAAAGAGTATAGCAGAGGTACTAAATGAGTACTTTGCTTGTCTTTTCCATTTTGAAAATGGTGACAATCACCTAATTGAAAACATGCATGTTGAGCACCTGAGCAGTACAGTAATAGATAAAGAAGCAAGGGCTGGCAGCGCTCCAGGTAGAGAAGTTGCCAGGTCCAAATGGGATACATCCTAGTTTGCTGCGAAGGGTAAAGGAGAAAATTGCAGGGCTGTTGATAGAAATTTTCTAGGCCTTCTGAACACAAGATTAGTCCCTAGAGACTGAAAGATTGCAAATGAGACACGATTGCTTAAGAAAGGGGCAAAGGATAACCCGAGAAACTGCAAACCTGTCAATGTGATGTAAATAGTGGGAAAGAAAACTGATGGAGGTCATATTACAGGACAAAGTCAATATGTATGTAGAGAAAACATAGTTAATACTTGACAGTCAACATGGCTTTGTCAAGGGCAGGTTACGTCTGACCTGGCACTGGAGGAGGATAATACTAGGTATGTTATACAATTGGACTTTCAGAAAACATTTGATATGATGCCTCATGGTAGGTTGGTTAGCAAATTAGAAATATTTTGAATGGATAGGTCCTTGGCAGCAGAGATTAGAAGTGTCCAAAAGATAGAAAACATAGGGTGTGTATGGATGAGCTTTATTCAGACTGACGATGAGTTGAAAGTTGTATTCTTCAAGGAGCGGTGTTGGGTTCCTAGCTTTTTCCGATTCATATTGTTACGAAGTTGAAGGTGTGTACTGTACCTTTAAGAGACAGTGAATGCTGATTTACACTGAGAGCTTACAAGGGCCTGTCATATGACTAACTAGCAGTCTCAGTGTACGGGAAATTGAAAGTATGTAACATTTGGCTGTGAAATAGATACTCAAGCTGGTTGGTTAAATTTGAATTGTCAAAACAGCAATCAGTTTAAATTATGCCCCAGGATACTAATAACCAATTGAGTTTGAATTTATTGTTTTTGCCAACATGGAACCAATGAGACAATCCAGTGTTGGGGGTATTAAAAAGCAAGCATTTTGGAAGTCAGACAGAATAACTACCATTGACAGAGTAACTGCCATCGAAACACGATGAAAGGTACCTTTTCATGCAAAACACCTTTGCAGTAAAAGAAAGATGACAACCCAGGAAGATTTTCAGCCGAAAGAAGACAGACACTGGAGACGACAGCCACTTTATGGTTTTGAAATTAAGTTGATGTAATTTTAATAAGTGTTTATTGGAAAAGTATATTGTTATAGAGTTGGATGCAGGTAATAAGCAGTTAAGAGAAAAGGGGGCTTAGAGTTGTGAATAGGTGTTGTTTAATGTTCACTTTTAGAGTTACAGAATAAACTGATATTATTTTCTTTAAGTACTAGAATTTGGGAGTTCTATGTCACTCATACTTTAACAGATTACAAGACAAGGTGAGCTTTTCTGGGTGTTTGGCAGAGGGGTTCACTCCTGTGTCTTAACAATATAAATGATTTGAAGGGAATGATGATGGCAAAATTTCTAAATTTGCAGATGATACTAAGCCAGTGAGAATAGTGAACTGTGAGGTTGAAGCTGAGCAACTTCAGAGAGACATTGACAAGCTGGCCAAATTGGCAGACGAATTTCAATGCAGAGAAATGAGGTAATGCACTTGGGTAGAAGAAACACAGACAGACAACGCAGACTCAAAGGTATAATTTAAGGAGCAGAGAGACCTCAGGGGTTCAATTGCATAATTCCTAGAAGGTGGCCAGGGCAAGTTGAAACAGTTGATAAGGTGGCTTATGGGATCCTTGGGTTCATTAATAGAAGTATTGAATACAAAAGCAAGAAAGTGATGCTATACCTCTACAAATCACTGGTCAGACCACATTTGAAGTACTGAATGCATTCAGGGCAGCTTATTTAAAGGAAAGATATTAAAGCCTGGAGTGAGTGGAAAGGAAATTTCAACAGGAATGAGAGATTTAAGAGGCAAAGAAAGACTGGAGAAATTGAGCTTATTCTCCTTGGAGCAGAGAAAATCAAGAGGTGATCTCATTGAGGTTCAGCATGATGAACCATTTTGACAAAGAAGGATATTCTGTTTCCAGTAATTGGTTTGTCAGTAATTAGGAATCAATCTCAAGACTGTCAGCAAGAGAAATTGTTAGGATTTGGAACATGCTGCATGGGAGAGTGGTGGAGGCAGATTCCATATGAGATTTCAAAAGACAACCGGATACATATTTGAAAGTGATGAATTCAAAGGGCTATGGAGGTAGAACTGGAGAATGGATCTAACTGGATAGCTCTTTTGGGAGGTGCTACAGACATGATAAGGTCAAATGGTCTCCTTCTACACTGTAAATTCTCTAACTCTACAGAGGTTGTCTTGGATTTCAACTCCTCACAACTTTCAGAGTCTTTTAGATTCAGGTAAACGGTATTCAAATACTAGCAGTTGTAAACTTAGGTTTGTGTGTGAGCATTGAGTTCCTGTCACTTCATTTATTGAAGCCGAGCTTAATTTTTTCCTACAAATAATTTTCACAAGGTTTTAGTTGCCCTTCCTGTTGCAGGCAAACTCTCAAAAGGCAGAGGCGTTCAACGCTCCCAAATTTTGATTTCACACAAATTCCTTTCGATACATCACTGCCACTGGTCTAGAAAATAAAAAAAATTATTTGATGTTTCAACAAAGAAAGGAAATTAACATTAAGAATGCAATGCTGATTTGGCTGAATACCTCTGCCAGTTTCTCAAAGCCTTGAGAATGACCCTGCTCTCTCTCCACTCGACATTTCTGTGCATAGCGTCGATTCCCATCCATGATGAACGCCACATGCTCAGGCATTGGACCAACCTGCATAAAAGGATTACATGCTCTTAGAAATCCTTACTAAACAAAGACTAATTATTCAGACAGGAAATAAATCATTGGTTTCTGTCAACTAAACCAATCACTGAGCTCCAGAATATTGAAACAACCAGCTAAGGTTTTTGTTTATATAAACTCTTCTGATTCTACTGACCCCAAGCTTAAGTAAAAGGACATGACCCACCATTCTATCAAAATATCATTTAGGCATGTGTTATTGACAGACAGGGCTCCCCTACTCCCATTGTGTAATCAATACTGCTGGAGTTCATCAGCTAAAAATGCAGCTTATCTACCAGCGTAGGTACACTGCCCACTGCATTCGTATTCCACTCTCCATAGTATTGAACTGCAGGATCAAATGAAATTGAAAGGCAACAGAGCAGCAAATCTAGTACAGCCTGGTGAAGAAGGGTAAAAATGGAAAATATCACACACATCAGTGCACTATTGAGTGTGCAAATACAATATGTATCCTATAAAGTCAACTGGGAATATCTATGTTTACACTGTGTGTGCACTGCAGAATTTGATTAAGTTTATAACCTGTATAAAACAACAATATCTCCTCACATCCTAAAAAAATAGTATCTGGAACCAAGAATGTAGACAAGCATTTGTTTCCTGTTAATGTGAAAGATAACATAAGGAGTATATTCTCTGTTACATACAGGGAGGCATGCTAAGCAAAGCTGGAAGCAGAAATCCAGAGCAAGTACACTATGTTTTAGGCAGTGTTTTTCAATAAGGGTTAGGCTGCTCAAAATCTAATCTAAGGTTCTGAATAAAATGAACACAACGTCTCATGGTCAGCTTGGTCAGTAACCATCAAGTTGAGCAGAAAGGACTAAAGCAGTGTGTGAATGAGTTGCAACTTAAAGTTTACTGACGAAAACTAAAATGTCCTTTTCAACAGGTTTTCCCCATAATAATTCATTATTACCAAATTTACCTACCCTTAAAAGATAAATAAGTATATTTACCTTCAAAATGGATGCACAAAGCCTTTCTACAGGATTCAGCTCTGCCTCCTGGATCCAAGACATTGTCAAAAGTTGGATGCTTCAGAGCAGACACAGATCTGATAGTATTCTATAAATTGGGAGAGGAATTAATAATAAAGCACCGGAGAATCACATGTTCCACTAGTTTTTATCAATGCCTCCTGGGTTCTTGCAGTCAGTAACAAGGTCAAAGCAAAACCCTGTTGTGTGAAAGAAACTCAGCAACTTTGTAGTTTTCCCTTTCGAGTTCTCCATTCATTCAACTGTACAACAGAATGAAATGAATTAAGCACCAATACATTTATATTAGAAAGAATGCTAGGTATTCTGATGACCACTTTTCATCAAGGCAGCTTTGAACAGGACCAGTTTTAGCAGAATATTAGGGATATGGGACTTCATATATGCAGAGAGTTTGGAAAAACAGGGATAGTCTCCTTGGATCAGAGATAATTAAGGGGGCATTTAATAGAAGCATTCAAAATTACGAGATACTTTGGTGAGCACCGGGGAGTAACAGCTTTCTCTGGCAAGTAACTCTGCAACAAGAAATCAAAGATTGAAAAAAAAGTCAAAGACTAAGAAGAGAGAGATATCAGAAGATTTTCTTCACCCCACAGACAGTTATGAAGATCTGGAATGCACTATCCAAAAGGATATTGGAGGGAGATTTTATTACAACTTCCAAAAGGCAATGGGAATAACATTAGTAACACTTCATGAGCATTATTTTGCAAGATTATGGGGATAAGTTGGACAGTTCTTAAAATCAGGCAAAGCTATATTTTTTTCAACCTCCTTCAACTATGACTTTGGAGACAGTAAGGACTGCAGATGCTGGAAGCCACTCAACAGATGAGAAGTTGGAAAAGCACAGCAGGTCAGACAGCATCTGCAGAGCAGGAGCATTAATATTTCAGGCCGAAACCCTTCATCAGGACTGGCGAGCGGAGGCCTGAAGTAAATGGGGTGTCAGGGTCGTTGGGGAAGGATAGGTGGGATGGTGATAGGTGGATGCAGGTATGGAGTTATAGTGATTGTATAGTGATTGGTCAGTGGGAAGGGTGGAGTGGATAGGTGAGTAAGACGAGAGGACAGGTAAGGTCAGGTCAGGGAGGTGAGGAGGAGGGAGAGGGCTGGACGTGGGATAAATCTTGGGGTTAAGGGACTTTAAAGCCGGTGAAGTCAATATTGAGGCCATTGGGTTATAAGCTCCCCAGGAGAAATATCATGTGACATGCCTCCATCTTCCATTTGGCCTCACTGTGCCAGATGAGGGGCCAAGGATGGACATGTCACTGGGGGAATTAAAATGGATGGCAACCAGAAGGTCAGGTTGATTTGTGCATTCAGATCGCAGATGCTCCATGAACTAGTCCCCAAGTCTGCATTTGATCTCCTTGACATAGAGAAGACCACATCGGGAGCAGTGAATACAATATATCAGGTTGGATAAGTGCAGGTAAATCTCTGCCAGATCTGGAAGGATTATTTGAGGCCTTGGACAGAGGGGAGATGTAGGGGCAGGTGTTGCACCTCTTGCAGTTGCAGGGAAAGGTACCAGTGTGTTGGAGACATTGACAGGAGTGTAGAGTTGATGAGGGAGTTATGGAGTGAATGGTCCCTATGGAAAGCAGACAGGGGTGGGAAAGGAAATATCTTTTTGATGATGGGGTCTGGTTGTAGGTGCCAGAAATGTCAAAGGATGATATGTTGAATTTGGAGGTTGGTGGGGTGGTACGTGAGGATTGAGGGGTCTCTACACCTATTGCTGTTGGGGGAAGGGGTTTTGAGCGCAGAATTACAGGAGACATGGTTGAGGGCATCCTAATTACCGAAGAGAAGAATCTACGGTCCCTAAAGGAGGAGGATATTTGGGTTTTGCTGGAGCAGAATGCCTCATTCTGGCAGCAGATGCAGTGGAGAGCATGGGATGGCATTTTTGTAGGAGGGTGGGTGAGAGGAGATGTAGTCAAGGTAGCTGTGAGAATTAGTGGGTTTGAAATGGATATCAGTAGTGAGTTGGTTTCCAGAAATGGAGACAGAGAGGTCCAGGAAAGCGATAGAGATGTCAGAAATGGTCCGGGTGAGTTGGAAATGTTGGCAAAGTTGACGAACGGCTCAAGCTCCTCACAGGAGCATGAGGCAGCACTGACGCAGTCGTCAATAAAGCAGAGGAAGAAGGAGGAATGGTGCCAGTGTAGTTGTAGAAGAGGGACTGTTCCACAAATCCTACAAAGAGGCAGGCATGGCTCAGGTCCGTGTGGGTGTCCACAGCCACCCCTTTGGATTGTAGGAAGTGGGAGGACTCAAAGGAAAAATTGTTGAGGGTGAGGACCAGTTCTGTCAAGCAACTGAGTGTGTCAGTGGAGGAGGAATGGTTGAGCCTATGGAAGAGGAAGAAATGGAGGGCCTTTCAGCCCTACGTGTGGGTGATACAGGTGTAATGGGCCTGTAATAGGCTATAGTGAAGATGATGTGTTGGGGGCAGGGAACTGAAAGTTTTGGAAGAGGGCATGGGTTGTATCACAAATGTAGGTAGGGAGTTTTTGGACCAAAGGGGAAAGAACAGAGGCAAGGTAGGAGAAGATGAGCTTGGTGGAGCAGGAGCAGGCAGAAACAATGGGTCAACCAGGGCAGTTGAGTTTATGGATTTTGGTAGGAGATAGTTCCCCGACCCCGCATTGCCTGTTTCTATCAGGTTGGAGGCTGTGGGCAGGAGATTTCCCAACGTGATGAAGTCGATGATGATTTGGGAGACGATAGCTTGGTGACCAGAGGCGGGGTCATAATTGAGGGGACGGTAGGAGGACGTGTCAGAGAGTTGGCATCTGACCTCAGTGATGTAGAGGTCAGTTCGCCATACTACGAAGCAGGTGATTCAGCCCATCTTCACACACATCTCCTTCCACCCATCTTTATTTTGCTGTTACCTTCTATTCCTTTCCTCCCTCGCATGATTATCTATCTTCCTTTTGGATACAACCATTCTATGCATCTTAATAACTCCTTGGCAGCAAGTTTTCCTTTCTAGCCACGTCTTGGGTAAATAGGTTTCTCCTCAGCTTCTCAATGGATTTATTAATTACTGTCTTACATGTACGGCTTCCAGTTTTAATTAAACAGTGATCCCTCTCCTGATCTTGAACATCTTCAGCACGTCCCGCGCTCTCTCCGATTCCTTTCTATTTCCTTTTGTCCTTTGACCCTCATCTGAACCCGCCCATTGGCTGCGCGGGACCAATCGGACGCAGGTCACCATCTAATTGGCAGCGGGCCCAACCAATGGGGAGTGGCAACGTCTCCGGCTCAGGGTCAAAGGGTAAATTCCGCGTTCAGTTGAGGCCGTCGCCCCGTTTATTCCTTGGTCTCCCATCCCCTTTCCGGTAAATGGTCATGGTCTAAACCCCGCTGCTCTGATCTCCCGGGATCGGTTTCTTATTCACCGAGATACCGGCGGCCTGATGGACAGCGTCTCCGCGACCGCTTCACCACCTCCACGCTACCGCTGGTATCACTGCGAGGGTACCATTTAATGTTTTAAGTTAACAAGAAATCACGAATTGTAAACACCGATGATCAGAACACAGGAATCCTGTTGGTCATCGGTACTGGCTTGCTTAATGTTGGAAATGTTACCATTTAGCCGTGGACCTATTTTCTACCGGAGTACGTTTCAAAAAGCAGGACATGTCACCGCCAGGGAATTAAAGGCGACGTTAATGTTTAAAGGGGAGGGTTATAGCGTGGTATAACACGGGAAGACTTTGACCTGCCCATTGTACTGATGTTATTCTAATTATTGCCATTTATTGGCCTCTGTTCTATATATAGTTCACGTAATGAAACTCCACCATGCAGCCTATTTTAATCAGTTTTGCTGGTATGTGGATGTGGTGATATGTCATCATAGATCCCACTGAGTAGGTGCCACTGTACAGGAACATAGAACATAACAGCACAGTACATTCCCTTTGGCCCTCGATGTTGTGTTAGTCTTTCATTCTACTCTAAGATCAGACTCATCTACATACCCTTCATTGTACTATCTTCCATGTGCCTATCCAAGAATCACTTAAATGTCCCTAATGTATCTGACTCTACCACAACTGCAGTACAGTTGCACTACTCTACTACAATAGTGCATTCCACACACCCACTACTCTGTAAAGAATCGATCTCTGACATCTCCCCCTAAACCTTCTGCCATTACCTTTAAGTTACAGACCCTTGTGATACACATTTCCACCATGTGAAAAAGTCCCTGGCAATCCACTCTTTCTATGCCTTTCAACATCTTAGAAACCTCTATCAAGTCACCTCTTATCTTTCGTCATTCTAGCCCCCTCAATCGTTCTTCATAAGACATGCCCTTCAGTCCAGGCAGCATCCTGGTAAATCTCCTCTGCACTCTCTCTAAAACTTACACATCTTCCCTATGATGAGGCGACCTGAAATGAACACAATATTCCAAGTGTGGTCTAACCAGGCCTCTATAGAGTTGCAGCATAAAAGGGGCATAATAACATTTTCTGGTGTGCAGTTCAAAACTGAGGCCAAATAATAAATTATCACAATTTGTCCTCCTCAGACCCTTCTCATATGATTTTTGCACCTGATGCCAATATTATTTTCTTCAGTTAATTCCCAGAAACAAAATTCAGTTTTAAAAAAAACCTGATTAACACTTGGAAACAAATGTATTGGTCATACTGGAACTCCATCTTGAAGTATACAGGATGATTGGACCAGTAACCCCGATGATCCTCTGCTCTTTGAAAACATCTACATGTAGTCATGTGGTCATAGAGATGTATAGACGTTTCAGTCTAACTCGTCCATGCCGACCAGATATCCTAAATTAATCCAGTCCCATTTTCCAGCACTTGGCCCATATCCCTCTCAACCCTTCCTATTCATATACCCTCCCAGATGTCTTTTAAATGTTGTAATTGTCCCAGCCTCTACTACATCTTCTGGCAACTCATTCCACACACCCTCTGCATGAAAAAGTTGCCCCTTATATGCCTTTTAAATCTTTCCTGATGACCAAAAATACAGATGTAGAAATATTTTCACTATGAGAGCAGAGCAGGAGTTGCAGATTCTGTGATTCATAAGTTCATAAAATATAGGAGCAGATTTAGGCCATTCAGCCCATTGAGTTTGCTCTGCCATTTGATCGTAACTGATATGCTCCTCACACCCATTTTCCTGCCTTCTCTCCATATCCCTTCAACCCACTACCAATTAGAACTCTGTCTAACTGCTCAAAATTACTCACTGTCCCAGCATGAGAGTATGATGGGATCCTCTCTACCTGATTGGTGAATGAGTTCTAATTATGCTTTAGCAGCCCAGTTGATTGAAACTCCATCCACCACCTTAAACATTCACTCCTTTCACCATTAGTGCACATGACAGTAGTGTGCACAATTGATCAAGCACAGCTCAAAAGTGTTTGAACATAAAAATTATGAGTAGCAATAGGCTATCTGCATCCTCAGGCTTTTTCACCATTCAAGGTGATCATGAGATGATCTCAATACGTTTACCTCCATCACCTTTCACTTTCTTGCTTATAAAGAATCTATCTGCCTCTGCTTTAAAAATATTTAAAGACTCTGCACCACCAGCTTTTGAGGAAGAGAGTTCCAAACACTGATAAAACTAAGAAATTAATTCTCATCTCTGTAATAAGATGGACAGTCTCTTTGCTTAAACAGTAAATCCTAGTTCTAGATTCTCGTCAAAAGACAACCTGTATATTTCATGTTTTAGATTAGTAAATCTTCTCTGAACTGTTTCCAACACATTTGTATCCTCCCTTCAATAAGGAGATCAATATTGTCTATAGTACTCCAGATTGGCGTAGGGATAAGAAAATTAGGGAAGTAAACATGTGGCTAAGGGATTGGTGTGGGAAAGAGGGATTCCACTTCATGGGGAATTGGCATCAGTTTTGGAACCGAGGGGATCTGTACCGTTGGGACGGTATCCACCTGAACCAATCAGGTACCAATGTTCTAGCAAAGAGGATAAATAAGCTGGTCAGTAGGACTTTAAACTTCTGAGTTGGGGGGAAGGGAAAGTGAAAGCGACAGAGAGTATGGAGTTAAATGGAAAGATAAGCAGCAGGATAGCATGTGTCCAGGCGGATTTAAACTTGAGGCAGACTGGGAATGCAGCAAAAAGAAAGGATAATTTAGGACATCTTATGACTTCCAATATCTCTAATGATAAGAAAGTTAGCATTGAGGCACTTTACCTGAATGCTCGTAGCATTTGTAACAAAGCAGATGAACTAATGGCACAGATCATCATGAATGATTATGATGTGGTAGGCATCACAGAGACGTGGTTACAGGGGGGTCAGGACTGGCAGTTAAACATCCAAGGATTTTCAACTTATCGAAAAGACAAGGAGGTGGGCAGAGGAGCTGGGGTTGCCTTGTTAGTTAAGAACAAAATTAAATCTATGGCACTGAATGACATAGCATCGGATGATGTGGAGTCTGTGTGGGTGGAATTGAGGAACCACAAAGGCAAAAAAACCATAATGGGAGTTACGTACAGACCTCCTAACAGTGGTCAGGACCAGGGATGCAATATGTACCGGGAAATAGAGAAGGCATGTCAGAAAGGCAAGGTCACGGTGATCATGGGAGACTTCAATATGCAGGTGGACTGGATAAATAATGTTGCCAGTGGATCCAAAGAAAGGGAATTCATGGAATGCTTATAGGATGGCTTTTTGGAACAGCTTGTCATGGAGCCCACAAGGAAGCAGGCTATTCTGGACCTAGTGCTATGTAATGAACCAGACTTTATAAAAAATCTTAAATTACAGGAACACTTAGGAAGCAGCGATCATAATATGGTCGAGTTCAGTCTGCAGTTTGAAAGAGAGAAGGCAAAATCGGATATAATGGTGTTATAGTTAAATAAAGGTAATTATGAGGGCATGAGAGAGGGACTGATGAAAATAGACTGGAAGCAGAGCCTAGCGGGGAAGACAGTACAGCAAAAATGGCAGGAGTTTGTGGGTGTAATTGAGGACACTGTACAGAGGTTCATCCCCAAGAAAAGAAAGATTATCCGTGGAGGATTAGACAACCATGGCTGACAAAGGAAGTCAGGAAATGTATTAAAGAAAAAGAGAGATCCTATAAAGTGGCCAAGAGCAGTAGGAAATCAGAAGATTGGGAAGGCTACAAAAACAAACAGAGGATAACAGAGACAAATAAGGAAGGAGAGGATCAAATATGAAGGTAGGCTAGCCAGTAATATTAGAAATGATAGTAAAAGTTTTTTTCAATACATAAGAAACAAACGACAGGCAAAAGTAGACATTGGGCCACTTCAAACTGATGCTGGAAGCCTAGTGCTGGGAGATAAGGAAGTAGCAGGAGAACTTAACAAGTACTTTGCGTTAGTCTTCACAGTGGAAGACAAGTAATATCCCAACAATTAAAGGGAATCAGGGGGCTGAGTTGAGTATGGTTGCCATTATAAAAGAAAAAGTGCTAGAATAGCTAAAAGGT
The DNA here is from genome assembly GCF_020745735.1 of Hemiscyllium ocellatum. NCBI lineage: Eukaryota > Metazoa > Chordata > Chondrichthyes > Orectolobiformes > Hemiscylliidae > Hemiscyllium > Hemiscyllium ocellatum. Next base: position 39,446,456 of record NC_083430.1, read on the forward strand.
CTTAAAATTGATAAATCTCCTGGCCCCGATGGGATACATCCTAGAGTTCTGAGGGAGGTGGCTGAGGAAATAGCGGAGGCATTGGTTGAGATCTTTCAAAAGTCACTGTAGTCAGGGAAAATCCCGGATGATTGGAAGATCGCTATTGTAACCCCCTTGTTCAAGACAAAAGATGGAAGATTATAGGCCAATTAGCCTAACCTCAGTTGTTGGTAAAATTCTAGAATCCATCATTAAGGATGAGGTTTCTAAATTCTTGGAAGAGCAGAGTCGGATTAGAACAAGTCAACATGGATTTAGTAAGAGGAGGTCGTGCCTGACAAACCTGTTGGAATTCTTTGAAGAGGTGACAAGTAGGTTAGACCAGGGAAACCCAGTGGATGTGGTCTATCTAGACTTCCAAAAGACCTTTGATAAGGTGCCACATGGGAGGCTGCTGAGCAAGGTGAGGGCCCATGGTGTTCGAGGTGAGCTACTGGTATGGATTGAGGATTGGTTGTCTGACAAAAGGCAGAGAGTTGGGATAAAAGGTTCTTTTTCGGAATTGTAGCCGGTGACAAGCGGTGTCCCGCAGGGTTCAGTGTTGGGGCTGCAGTTGTTCACGTTATATATTAATGATCTGGATGAAGGGACTGGAGGCATTCTAGCGAAGTTTGCCGATGATACAAAGTTAGGTGGACAGGCAGGTAGTACTGAGGAAGTGGGGAGGCTGCAGAAGGATCCAGACAGTTTGGGAGAGTGGTCCAGGAAATGGCTGATGGAATTCAATGTGAGCAAATGCAAGGTCTTGCACTTTGGCAAAAAGAACACAAGCATGGACCAGTTTCTAAATGGTAAGAAAATTCGTAAAGCCAAAGTACAAAGGGATCTGGGAGTGCTAGTCAAGGATTCTCTAAAGGTAAACATGCAGGTTGAGTCCGTGATTAAGAAAGCGGATGCAATGTTGCCATTTATCTCAAGAGGGTTGGAATATAAAAGCACCGTTGTGCTACTGAGACTTTATAAAGCTCTGGTTAGGCCCCATTTGGAATACTGTGTCCAGTTTTGGTCCCCACATCTCAGGAAGGACATACTGGCACTGGAGCATGTCCAGCGGAGATTCACACGGATGACCCTTAGAATGGTAGGTCTAACATACGAGGAACGGCTGAGGATCCTGGGATTGTATTCATTGGAGTTTAGAAGATTAAGGGGAGATCTATTAGAAACTTACAAGATAATACATGGCTTGGAAAGGGTGGACGCTAGGAAATTGTTTCCTTTAGGCGAGGAGACTAGGACCCGTGGACACGGCCTTAGAATTAGAGGGGGTAAATTCAGAATAGAATTGTGGAGACATTTCTTCAGCCAGAGGGTGGTGGGCCTGTGGAATTCATTGCTGCAGAGTGCAGTGGAGGCTGGGACGCTAAATGTCTTCAAGGCAGAGATTGATAAATTCTTGATGTCACAAGTAATTAAGGGTTACGGGGAGAATGCGGGTAAGTGGAGTTGAAATGCCCATCAGCCATGATTGAATGGTGGAGTGGACTCAATGGGCCGAATGGCCTTACTTCCACTCCTATGTCTTATGGTCTTATGTGGTTTCACCAATGCCCTAAATAACTGAAGCACAATCTCACTACTTTCAACTCAATTTCCCTCACAATAAACAATAACATTCACTTAACGATTCTCTATAAATTTCCAGCCACTTCAAGTCTGCACACAATTTAATTTCCTATTTGTGTGCCATCAGTAAATATAACAACCATACTTTCAGTAGTTTCATCCAAGTAATTTATATAAGTTGTAAAATGTTGAGGCCCCTGCACTGATCCCTGAGGCACACCATTCATTACATTTGCAAGCCAGAAAATGACATATTTATGTCTATGGGTAAAAAGTGAGGTCTGCAGATGCTGGAGATCACAGTTGAAAATGTGTTGCTGGTTAAAGCACAGCAGGTTAGGCAGCATCCAAGGAACAGGAAATTCGACGTTTCGGGCATAAGCCCTTCATCAGGAATGTCTATTCCCAGCTTCCTGTTAGACAACCAATCTTCTATAAACGTTCCCTACAGTGTAAGCTTTCTCTTTCTGCAATAACCTTTGATGTAGTACCTTTTACGCCTTCTGGAAATCCAAATACTTCACCTGGATCTTGTCATCTACTGTACAATACTTCTTCCAAGAACTCTACAAAGTTGGTCAACACATCTTCAATATATTTTCTAACATCTTCCTTATGATAGATATTGAGCTAACTGGCCTGTGGTTTCCTGCTTTCTAACTCTCTCCCTTTTTGAATAAAGGAGCTACATTTGCTACTTTACAATTTCATGGAATACTCTCCGAATCCAGTGAATTTTGTAAAATTAAACCAAAACACATCAACTATCTCATGAGCCATTTATTTTAAGACCCAAGGATAGAGTTCATGAGGACCTGTGGACTTGTCAGCCCCTCAGCTCCAATTGGCTCAGTACCACGTCCCTGTGTGAAAAAGAGAAATATTGACACACTACAAACTAAAAGTCCAGCAGGGAATCTTTTAAAAAAATACAAATTAAGAAATAATACAAATAGAAATGCAGAGCCAGGCAACTTGTACCTGCATGATGGGAGCTGCTGGATCCCTTGTGATTCATAGTGACCACACCTGTAGCAAGTGTTGGTTACTTGAGGAATTCTGGCTCAGAACTGATGAGCTGAATTCTCAACTTCAACTGCTGCAACACATCAGGGAGGGGAAGAGTTACTGGATACTGTGTTTCATGAGGTAATCACACCCCTTAGATTAACTACTTTGAATTTGATCAGTGATCAGGGAGAAGAGCGTGTGACTATAAGCAAGGCAAATTGAGGAATCCATAAGATAATGCTGAAGGAGATTCAGCCCTTGAGTTTGTCGAATAGGTTCAAGTTTCTTGCTGTGTGGACAAAAGTGGGGGCTGTAAGGAGGATGAGCAAACTGACCATAACACTATGGTACAGGGAACTATTTAAGAAGGGAAGAGAAATATTGTTGTAATCAGGCATAGTATATTGTTGTTGGTGGTGGTGGAGACGAGCATTGGAGGGGACAGACACTGCTCTCGTGGCCCAGATTGAAAGTCCTCAAGACTGTATTAGGCAAGAACTTTCGAAAGCTGATTGGGGCAGATGTTCGCAGGTAAAGGGACGGCTGGAAAATGGGAAGCCTTCAGAAATGAGATAACGAGAATCCAGAGGAAGTATATTCCTGTTAGGGTGAAAGGAAAGGCTGGTAGGTATAGGGAATGCTGGATGACTAAAGAAATTGAGGGTTTGGTTAAGAAAAAGAAGGAAGCATATGTAAGGTATAGACAGGATAGATCAAGTGAATCCTTAGAAGAATATAAAGAAAGTAAGGGTATACTTAAGAGGGAAATCAGGAGAGCAAAAAGGGGACATGAGATAGTTTTGGCAAATAAAAGTAAGGAGATTCCAAAGAGTTTTCACAAATACATTAAGGACAAAAGGGTAACTAGGGAGAGAATAGGGCCCCTCAAAGATCAGCAAGGTGGTTTTTGTGTGGAGCTGCAGAAAATGGGGTGGATACTAAATGAGTATTTTAGATTAGATTAGATTCCCTACAGTGTGGAAACAGGCCCTTCGGCCCAACCAATCCACACTGACCCTCCAAAGAGTAACCCACCTAGACCCATTTCCCTCTGACTAATGCACCTAGCACTATGGGCAATTTAGCATGACCAATTCACCTGACCTGCACATCGTTGGACTGTGGGAGAAAACCAGAGCACCCAGAGGAAACCCACACAGACACGGGGAGAATGTGCCCGACCGTCTACCGAGGCTGGAATCGAACCCGGAACCCTGGTACTGTAAGACAGCAGTGCTAACCACTGAGCCACTGTGCTGTTCCAGTATTTACTGTAGAAAAGGATATGGAAGATATAGATATATGTAGGGAAGTAGATGGTGACATCTTGTAAAATGTTCATATTACAGAGGAGGAAGTGCTGAATGCCTTGAAATGCATAAAAGTAGATACATCCCCAGGACCTGATCAGGTATACTCTTGAACTCTGTGGGAAGCTAGAGAAGTGATTGCTGGGCCTCTTGCTGAGATATTTGTATCATCGATAGTCACAGATGAGGTGCCAGAAGACTGAAGGTTGACTAACGTAGTGCCACTATTTAAGAAGGGTGGTAAGGACAAGCCAGGGAACTATAGACCAGTGAGCCTGACCTCGGTGGTGGGCAAGTTGTTGGAAGGAATCCTGAAGGACAGGATATACATGTATTTGGAAAGGCAAGGACTGATTAGGGATAGTCAATATGGTTTTGTGCATGGGAAATCATGTCTCACAAACTTGACTGAGTTTTTTGAGGAAGTAACAAAGAGGATTGATGAGGCAGAGCGGTAGATGTGATCTATATGGACTTCAGTAAGGCGTTCGACAAGGTTTCCCATGGGAGACTGATTAGCAAGGTTAGATCTCACGGAATACAGGGAGAACTAGCCATTTGGATATAGAACTGGCTCAAAGGTAGAAGACAGAGGGTAGTGGTGGAGGGTTGTTTTTCAGATTGGAGGCCTGTGACCAGTGGAGTGCCACAAGGATCAGTGCTGGGTCCTCTACTTTTTGACATTTACATAAATGATTTGGATGCGAGCATAAGAGGTACAGTTAGTAAGTTTGCAGATGACACCAAAATTGGAGGTGTAATGGACAGTGAGGAGGATTACTTGAGATTACAACAGGGTCTTGACCAGATGGGCCAGTGGGCTGAGAAGTGGCAGATGGAGTTTAATTCAGTTAAAAGCGAGTTGCTGCATTTTGGGAAAGCAAATTTTAGCAGGACTTATACACTTAATGGAAAAGTCCTAGGGAGTGTTGCTGAACAAAGAGACCTTGGCGTGCAGGTTCATAGCTCCTTGAAAGTTGAGTCGCAGGTAGATAGGATAGTGAAGAAGGCGTTTGGCATGCTTTCCTTTATTGGTCAGAGTATTGAGTACAGGAGTTAGGAGGCCATGTTGCGGCTATACAGGACATTGGTTAGGCCACTGTTGGAATATTGTGTGCAATTCTGGTCTCCTTCCTGTCAGAAAAATGTTGTGAACCTTGAAAGGGTTCAGAAAAGATTTACAAGGATATGGCCAGGGTTAGAGGATTTGAGCTTAGGGAGAGGCTGAACAGGCTGGAGTTGTCATCTCAGAGGCTGAGGGGTGACCTTATAGAGGTTTACAAAATTATGAGGAGTATGGATAGGGTAAATAGGCAAAGTCTTTTACCTGGGGTCAGGGAATCCAGAACTAGAGGGCATAGGTTTAGGGTGAGAGGGGAAAGCTATAAAAGAGACCTACGGGACAACTGTTTCACACAGAGGGTGGTACTTGTATGGAATGAGCTGCCGGAGGAAGTGGTGGAGGCTGGTACAATTGCAAAATTTAAGAGGCATTTGGATAGGTATATGAATAGGAAGGGTTTGGTGGGATATGGGCCAGGTGCTGGCAGGTGGGACTAGATTGGGTTGGGATATCTGGTCGGCATGTACGGGTTGGACCAAACAGTCTGTTTCCATTTGGTACATCCCTATGACTCTATGACTGTGCTGCCTGCTCAGTGCCTTGTTAAGGGTATCTCATCTTAGTTGCAGAGGATCTTCAAGTGGGAGGGTAAGACCTAGTTGTAGATACCAACAATATAGGTACAATGAGGAAAGAGAATCTGCTGAGTGAATATGAGCAGCTAGGGACTAAATTAGAAAGCAGAACCAAAAAGATAACAATCTCTGGTATGGCTCAAAGTTTGGTGTGGGTGAAACAGATTAAAATTCATGGGACATGAACACCAGTATTTGGGAAAGAGGGAGCTGTTCAGATGGGGTCGGCTCCACCTGGGTCATGCTGGGTCCAGATTCCTGGTGAATTGTACATCTTAGGCTGTGCATAGGGCTTTAAACTAAATAGTGAATGAGTGATTTCAGTTGTATGGAAAATTATAAAATCAAAGGCAACTGAGAAGGTAGGACTGCAGGATAGACATGGGGCTGATTGTTACTAGAAAGTAAAAGGGACAGAATGTGTGAATGTATAATGTACCAAGGAACTATACAAGTATAGGCAAATTTGGTAATTGGACATATGTGAAGGCTTTGTTACCTTGAAGCATGAAGAATTAGGAACAAGCTAGACAAACTGATGACGCAAATCAAGGTACGTGAATATGATCTCATAGCAATGACAGAAACATGGTTAAAAGATCAAAGCTGGGAACTTAACATTCAGGGATATTTGATTTTACAGACCTTTGACCTTACATTTCTCTCTATTGTTATAAACAATAATTACACCACTCCACCTGCTCCTAGGTTTTCTGTCTTTCCTAAATGACATGTACTATCAAGAGTCAGGTCCCAATCAGTGTCATCCTGCAGCCATGTCTTTGTAACAGCTATTACATCGTAATTATTCTTCCTATTGTTCTATCAGTAGATCTGGGTTTTTTTGGAATTGTTCATACACTCAGACACAAAGCATTCCCCCAGGGGAAAATATCAAGCACTTGGAAATAAAGGTCTTGACGGTATGAATCAAAGCAGTATATCTTGTTTGCCAATTTGACAGATTTTCCTTCTAGATTGGTTTTGTTTCTATTATTTTTGTAAACGAATCTGTTGATTCCGTCTTAGATTTTCACTCTGTATCCCATTCTTTCAGTCTGTTTATAATTTTCCATATTATTACATTTCCCTGTTGCCTTGCATTTTCTCTTTGATTTATCCCATCTTCCCAAATTTGATTCCTTGCCTTCACTTTTAATTGAAAACTCTATTTCCCCTGGTTTGAAGCTCACCATATTACTAGCCCCAGAAAGCCTCTTTTGACAGCACCTTCCATATACATGACCACTATCACCTAGAAGGCCAAAGAAAGTAATCTCCCTCCAAATCACACTCCTATTTTGGAACTGTATAATTACTTCATTTTTCTGGGTCAAAATCCTCTTCCAAACAGCACCATACATGTACCTAAAATAGTTCCAGGCTGTGATTCAGCATCAGCTTTTTAAGGACAATCATAAATACTTGCATTGCTGCAATGCTCTCATCTCATAAATGAAAAAATATGATGAGATGCTGTGTATCAATGTTGGTTTACCTTTAAGTGAACTGTAGCATTACCATTTACTTTACTCGAATTATATTCAGTCTGTTGCACACTGAATACAGAAAACCCTGGGAACAGGTGGAATGATATTAATTATTGAGGATATTAGCACAATAGAGAGGAATGACATCAGTTCAGGAAATCAGAATGTAGATACGGTTTAAATAGAGCAATGAAAAACGCAAGAAATCTTATTTGGAAGTTGTGCACACACCCCTAACAGTAACAGGGACTGTTCATTCCTGATGAAGAGCTTTTGCCCGAAACGTCGATTTTCCTGCTCCTCGGATGCTACCTGACCTGCTGTACTTTTCCAGCACACTGTAATCTAGAGACTGTTCAAGACAGAGCATCACAACTTAGAAGTACAAATGTTCAAAACTGAAACTTACAGTCATGTTTATGTGGAGCTGAAACACTGGCATGAACCAACTGAGCTGAACAGCCTGTTTTTGTGTTGTACATACTACGAATACTCCATGACAAATGAAATGACTCACTGTGCCAGTGAGTCGCTAAAAGATTTGGTCAACGCAGGTGCATGGAGGTACTTCCCAGGACTCTGCTGGGAAGCAAAATTTCAGAAACAAACACAAAAATTGCTGGGGAAACTCAGCAGGCCTGCCAGCATCTGTGGAGAGAAAGTGGTGTTAATGTTTCGAGTCCAGTGACCTTGGGTTGAGTTTTCCCAACAATTTCTGTTTTTGTTTCTGATTTCCAGTATCTGCAGTTGTGGTATTTTGTTTAGAAGCTATGCTTCAGGTTTGGATAAACTTGTTCAGTTGTGCAGCTGATGTCATGCCAACTCTGCCACAGATAATGACCACAGCTCTCAATGTTTATGTCACAGGTGACGTTTGTCATTCATCACATTACAGAACAATGCCATTTACACAATTTGATAGTAGTCTCACTGGAATGAGTGTCTGCATTTATCAGATCTCCTGGGGTTGTAGGGCTAATGATTTCCCCATGGCAATATTTACGATGTATAAGCTCCATGCTTCTATAAACCAAAACACTTCATTTCTTAAACAAGAAATTGTTTACAAAGACAGACACAGCTTGATATGCATGAATTCTTGACAGCTTTGATAATGCCACATTTTTATACTTTGCCTTTCTAGTGCATTAGAATAGCAGAGGCAGAGGGAAAGGTGGCTGCAGGGAGACAAACACCTTATATACTTCCATGCCTCTCAACATCTCTATCCTGATGTAAGAGGATAGGAATTAATTATGCTGCTGGGATTACTGAAAAGGATAAAAGTTCATCTTCTAAAAATCTGCCTTCTCTCACCTAGATTTCTATTGTCAATGTAGATTCTTTGCTCCTCATTGTATCTGAATGCTGCCTGTTACTGTATATGCTCACCATTGACTTGATGACAGAGCCAATTACTATGTCTGTGTGGGGGAGGGGACTGCACTGATTAGAGTATAGGGTGAGGAGTGAGAGGAAGTTGATCACAAAATGTATATGTTTGTGCATCAGGGGAAAGAGGAGTTGAACAGAGTTGGTGGGGAATGAAAGATTGTTACAGTATGTACGAGGGTGAAACGATGCTGATTACTATGTGTCAGTTAGGTGGGGAAGAAGATGGACCAATCACTAGACGTGAGATGAAATAGGGCTGATTGGCGTATGGTTATGGTCAGCTTCATCAAGCCATCTGTCATCAGGGATTGTTGAATCCATGACATAATTTCAATTTTTAAAATTAACCTATTTTTCTAATCAACCTGTTCAGAGATGTTCTTACACACTTCTGAAGCACATGGGACTTGAACCTGAGCCTCAGTCCAGGGATAGGGACACTACCACTGCTCCATGAGTAACTGCATTTTTATAAAGCACTTTGAAACAGTTTTTCATTTAATTTGATCCATTCAGTACACTATCACCTATAATACCCAAACTTTAATACTTATACACCGAATGTTACTATACTGGTTATTGCCATTTGTATCCACTGACACCTAGGAGTCACATTAATTCTTAAGCATTAAAATGATGTCAGGTTGAAAATTAGTTTCAGAAGTTTAAAACCTTCATCTTTGATAAATCTTTGGACATTTGACCTCACATCATGTGTACCTCAGTATCATACCTTATTTAATATTGCTCCTGTGAAGTTGTTTGGGATGTTTCATTGTGTTAAAGATGCTATAGATAGATAGTACTCTGCTGAGGTTTGTGAACATTCTGGAAGAAGCTGTAACAAGATCTCCTATTAAGTGCAGCAGCTGGTCAACGAAACACAGATAAAAACAGGTAAAGTGTCTCACACCTGCACACACACACCAAGATAAAAAAAAATGAGTGGCAAGGGCACTGCTTGTCACTGGACCACTCGGGTGTTTGCCTATCTTGAGAAAAAGAGAGGAAAAACAGGTAAAAAGGGCATATATAGGAATGCAGCATATGAACGTGGTGATGGAATGTCTGCTGTACAGGATGAGCTAAGGTGGAGTAAATGATTTTCCTTTGGGCTTCTCAGGACTAGTGCTGCAGAACAAGGCTCTGAACAGTGGATGATTAAAAAAGGTAAGCCTGATGTGTTTGATTCCATAGTTTTGAGTTGTCCAACCAGACTGTTTGAAGGAGAAAATAGCAAAGTAAAACATCTTTATTGGGTACCTATTTATATAAAAAAAAAATTCAACATACTGGAGACAACTCATTTTTCAAAAATTTCCACTCCAAGCACTACAAGGAGTCAATTAGCTGCTGACTTCCTTCAGTCCATCTTGCTATCAGTGGGTGAATCCATGGCTGAACTGTTACAAGTGTGGAAATGTCCTGTATATACATCCACACAGGAAACCAGCAAGCATTTGGAGAGATGTTAACTCCATTAGAGTCTATATCAAGTGAAGCCAATCACCACAGGCACCGAATTGAAGAATTCACGTAGTGTTGAAGTCTGTGTGCGCATGGGAGAGCTGCATCAGCTCCTCCTCCACATTCTCCTCAGTTGATTTCACATATTTCTCCTGAGCATCCATGGACCTGCTCATCGCTAAGGAAATATACAGGATAATAATAATAATAATGCAAATTGGGTAACAAAATGCAAAAAAGGACTGCAGAGAGAGGATGTGTGCAAAGCAAAGCAAGTGCAAGCAAATAATGGGGTAGGGAAGATAGAAGATGGAGAGACACAGACTGGAGACGGTATGAAAGGGAGAGAGGCAGAGTATGGAGGAGGAGGAGAGAAGTGAAAATGTGGGTGGTGGTGATGGGGGAAAAGAAAAGAGATAGAGTTAATGAACAGCAGCTTGTCACAGTTTGTAGTACATTAAGCCAGTAATTATAGATCCAATGTGCTAATAAGAACACATAAAAGGATACATGGTGAACTGGAAATCTGCTCCCACAGCTGCAGACATCATGGCTTCCAAAGTTCTCTGCTCTGAGTCCCCAAAGCAGTATCCGTTGGCCTTATCGACAGCCCTCATCACATGCTTCATGGTCTCTTTATCCTGTACAAAAAGATCATTTTCATCTTTCAAAGTGAATTAAACATCTTCAGCGCGAACTGGCATAATCTACGGAAAATCTAAACTCCAGTCCTCAAATTCACAGCGAGATATGCCCTAAACTGATATAAACTTTGCATGGATCTGAAAACACATTCACCCCCAACACTCCAATATCCTCTTACTATCTCCAAATCAATATTTCTCAAACTTGAATAACCCTTACACTATGTTTATTAAGAGTGTTCATACATCCATACAATCAAAGCACTAACCCCAATCTTCGTGCATCCCAACACACATTTCACAATATTGTTACACCGTAAATCCAACGATCAAGCTGCACCCTATAGTTTCACTGCTGTAATACTGTGTCCTGACAGGTTTGTAATATTCTGAAACACCTATAAGTTTATTGATATTATTAGAAAGCCAGTTACTAAGAAGCAATGCACCTGCACATTAAGTGGTATAAAGGAAACCAGACCGTAATCTTCAATCACTTCCACCAGCTTCTTATTTAAACGTCGAAAGCTTTTGAAGAAAGGGTCTTTGGCTAAATGATCCAACAGGTAAGACAGATCCAACACCTCAGTATAATAATCTAGATTGAATGCTGAAAAAGAGAGAAAATAGACCTTAGTCTAAGCAAATGCTCACACTTGCTGATAGCCCAGAGCTCATGTGATATCATCCTCTCCATACAAGGCAACAGCTGTATTTTCAATATCACATGAATATGAAGTGAATTAACAGGAAGCAAAGTATTTTCAGCTGTAAATGATCAATATTAGAAATTAGAATGAACTTTAGCAAATCCAGTTTAGGGTTTACCCCTCCTTATAGCACCAGAGCTCCCAGCTCTTCCAGATAGGGCATATATTCGGTCATAGGCTTAGGACCCCCCAAGTCCTTCATTGATCTTGGTGTTTAGGAATCACCCAGCTTCCCTCCAAACAGTTCAATGAATCCTTCCACTTTATTACAAATATCCCTTACCTAATTTTCCAAACTGTTCAATGAGATCCATTTTGGAGAGGATGTTGACATGAGGTAACTCCACTTGCAGCATGGTGGACAGGGATGTGCATAGGATGGAAATAAACTTTGCAGGATCAGTGCAGTAGTGAGAATCTACCAGATGGACAGCTGTTAGCTGCACAAAGACACACAAACAGATTAACATAGTGTGAGAGCTTACTCTATTACTTCAGTACATTCCCTATTGTCTCTTTTCCCTTTCTGTTGCGATAGATGTCCCTGCTTTCTTCACTTGAGCAACTACCCATAGTGTGGGTGTACCCAATGAGCGACAATGGATTCAGTTTCAGAGTTGGGCCCTGCCCTCAGCAACCCTCACCATATTTCTCCTTCTCAAACCAAAATCCCAGGAGACTGACTGTAACATCTCTATCATAAACCTGACAGAATCACTAACTGAGTACAGATGAGAAGTCAAAACCTCTGATCTATATGACTCAGTGCCATACCAAACAGCTTCTTTGACCAGGAAAGAAGGGCAATCCTCAAGTAAAACTTTCAGAATCACACCTGAAACACTGGGTATTCTCACTATCAATACTGACTGACTTGCTGCATGTTTCCAAAATTTTAGCCCTCGAGTATGAATTTACCCTGAAATTCCACTTGGTTAACTGTGCAAGGATGTTCCTCACAGAGCAGTTGTGTGTGTACAGCTCCACCTGACCAGGACAGTCAAAAAGGAAATAACAGTCCTTGAATTGTTCCAGCTTGTCCAGTAGCCAATCCAGATTTTCCTCTAAGTATTCCATGCAGTAAATGAGTCCTCCATTAGGGCCAAGTCCAAGGCCATCCATAACATCATCAAGTTTCACCAGCTCACCAATGTCCACACAACACTGGTATGGAATGAGGTCATTAGCAGGGTCAAGGTTCACTACTGCCACCTTACGACCTAGCTTGGAGAGAAACTCTTGCATCCCCAAGCAGTAGGTAGTCTTCCCTGAGCCAGGTGGCCCAATAACTATCTGGCCAAAAATTACAGTGCGAGGCCTGGACTCTTCCGACATCTTAACTGGATCCCTGGGGTTCGTCATTGACACAGGCCTGTAAGACAGAGTCATAGAGTCATGGAGATGTACAGCACGGAAACAGACCCTTTGGTCCAACTCATTCATGTTGACCAGATATCCCAACCCAATCTATTCCCACCTGCCAGCACCCAGCCCATATCCCTCCACAAATCCTTCCTATTCATATACCCATCCAGATGCCTTTTAAATGTTGCAATTGTATGAGCTTCTACCACTTCCTCTGGCAGCTCATTCCATACACATACCACCCTCTGCGTGAAAAAGTTGCCCTTTAGGTCTCTTTTTATATCTTTCCCCTCTCACCCTAAACCTATGCCCTTTTGTTCTGGACTACTCCATCTCAGGGAAAAGACTTTGTATTTACCCTATCCATGCCCCTCATGATTTTATAAACCTCTATAAAGGTCACCCCTCAGCCTCAAACACTCCAAGAAAAACAGCCCCAGCCTATTCAACCTCTCCCTATAGCTCAAATCCTCCAACCCTGGCAACATTCTTGTAAATCTTTTCTGAACTCTTCAAGTTTCACAACATCCTTCTGATAGGAAGGCGACCAGAATTGCACACAATATTCCAAAAGTAGCCAAACCACTGTCCCCGTACAGCCACAACATTCACTCCCAACTCCTGTACTCAATACTCTGCCAAAAAGGAAAGCATACCAAATGTCTTCTTCATTATCCTATCTACCTGCGACTCCACTTTCAAGGAGCTGTGAACCTGCACTCCATTTTGTTCAGTAACACTCCCTAGGACCTTACCATTAAGTGCATAAGTCCTGCTAAGGTTTGTTTTCCCAAAATGCAGCACCTCACTTTTATCTGAAATAAACTTCATCTGCCACTTCTCAACCCACTGGCCCAGCTGATCAAGATCCCATTGTAATCCGAGGTAACCCTCTTCCCTGTCCACTACACCTCCAATTTTGGTGTCATCTGCAAACTTACTAACTATATCTCTTACGCTCACATCCAAATCATTTATATAAATGTCAAAACGTAGTGGACCCAGCACTGATCTTTGTGGCACTCCAATTGTCACAGGCCTCCAGTCTGAAAAGCAACCCTACACCACCTCCCTGTCTTCTACCTTTGAGCCAGTCCTGTATCCAAATGGCTAATTCTCCCTGTATTCCGTGAGATCTAACCTCGCTAACCAGTCTCCAATGGGGAACCTTGTCGAACACCTTACTGAAGCACATATTGATCACATCTACTGCTCTGCTCTCATCAATCCTCTTTGTTACTTTTTCAAAAAAACTCAAGCAAGTTTGTGAGACATGATTTCCCATGCACAAAGCCATGTTGACTATCCCTAATCAGTCCTTGCCTTTCCAAATACATGTACATCTTGTCCCTCAGGATTCCATCCAATAACTTGCCCATCACTGACATCAGGGTCACCGGTCTATACTTCCCTGGCTTGTCCTGATCACCTTTCTTAAACAATGGCACCATATTAGCCAACCTCCAGTCTTCCGGCACCTCACCTGTGACTATCGATGATACAAATATCTAAGTAAGGGGGCTAGCAATCACTTCCCTAGCTTCCCATACAGTTCTAGGGTACACCTGATCAGGTCCTGGGGCTTTTTCCACTTTTCAATGAAAAACATCTGAAAACATTCTGCCAAAGTTGTATTGTACATTGATTATGTCACTAGACAATGAACACACAGAACACAAACTTGTGCCTTGACAATCTGAGAATTTGAATGGAGTGGCTTTGGAAAGAAGCTAGATAACTGTCATGAAACAAAATAAGGGATGCTTCAAACTTAACACTAGAAGGATAGAAGTACAGGTGCCCAGAGGAAAAGCATGGAGTACAGCACATGCTGGAAAAGAAAGCAAGCCTTGAAGAAGTCATTTACTCAAAATATTAATCCCGTTTCTCTCTCTCTACAGACACTGCCAGATCTAAGTTTCTCCAGCATTTTCTTCTTTTAATTCCAAATTTACAGCACCCGCAGTATTTTGATTTTATAGACCTGCAGGCTGTTCTGGAAATAGCGTACAATCAGAATAATAGTTAACCTCTTCAGTTACCGGACAGTTGACCATCTCAAACAGGGTATGCACAGCCTGAGAGAGGGTTGGAGACAGGTTCAATGGTGACTTTAAAAATGGACTTGGACAGACATTTGGGGCTGTATGAAGAGAGAGCAAGGACTCGACAGGATAGCACTCTAAACCAGAACTCCCCAATTTGGGCAGCAATTGCTCCGAGGAGCTCTATGATCACTTCCCCCACTCTCAAATCCCTGCCTACTCCCCACTCTCAGGAGCTCGCTGAGGAATCACAACAATTATAGAGCCTCAAAATGGGCTCAGAGCGCGGGTTAAAAAGTTCTGAAAACATTGCGTTAAATTCCCGTGAGGCCGCTTTCCACGACAAGACTGAAAGGATTTGCACAAGGCGCGGGGTGGGGGTACGGCACCAGGCCTGGGAGGCCCAGCCTCCTCTACCTGAGGGAGGCCCAGGAAGGGAGGAGGGCTCTCTCACACCGAAGCCCAGCCCTGTCAGCGCTCTATCGCGGCCCGCCGTTCCCAGGGAAGCTCTCCTACCGCAGTAAGGCTGAAGAATGCCCGCTACATGGTGAGGTGGTGGAGGAGAGTCGACCCTCCCCTCCCTCCTTACAGTCAGGGTCGGTAGGCCCGAGCTCACAGACTGCAGCGCTACTCCGGAGCATGCGCTGTGCAAGGCCATGCCCTTCCAGTCTACAGAGACAGGACCTCAGTTCAATGTCTTATGGTGGGAGAGAAAAACATGGCACCATGCTCCTCAAAGCTTTGCAGCTCTTGAGATTTTAATGTCTTCCATTACTTGGTAATCTGCTGTGGGAATCAGGAGCTTTCATTGCCCATCAGTAATTGCAGAGAAGGTGATGGTGAGCCACCTTCCTGCTCTGCTGTTAGGAAATGAATTCCAGGATTTTGACCTAACAAGAGGGGTGAAGGTGTTTTTAAAATAAGGTTGGTGGGGCATATGTAAGTAATAATGAATCTATGCACTTGCTGTCCTTGACCTAGGCAAAGTTAAAAATCACACAATATCAGGTTACAGTCCAACAGGTTTAATTGGAAGCACTAGCTTTTGGAGCGATGCTCCTTCATCAGGTGGTTGTGATGAAGGAGCAGTGCTCGAAAAGCGAGTGCTTCCAATTAAACCTGTTGGACTATAACCTGGAGTTGTGTGATTTTTAACTTTGTACACCCCAGTCCAACACCGGCATCTCCAAACCTTGTCCTTGGCAGTGAGGGATGTGGAACAGGAAGGTAACTGAACAACAAGATGCACTCCAATAGTCAGATTGCACTGTTGTTGGATGGGATTCTTTGTTCTTGATGGTATCAAGCTTCAGATGTCATTGGAGCTGCACTAATCCAGCCATGAGTGTAGTATTTCTGCACATTCCTGTCTTGAGTTTTGCAAATGGAACATCTTTGGGTAGTTCGGAGACTTACACATTAAAGAATCGAAGGACCTTCCCTACTTTGTAAGTTAATTGAGAGATTGATTGCTATTTTAGGCAACAACTTCCTTATCATATTTGGATCATCTCTATTTAGGTTTTTATGATGACTCCACTATTACAATCAACTAGCACTAACCACATTCAGAAATACTGGCAATGTACAGATGTTACTCTGATGCTAACACAGCAAAATCAGAAGAGCGTTAGAACATCAATTATATGAACCATTGTCTTTTATTGTCTAGCAAATCACATATTCTGTTCTGTCCTTTCTGTGATTCAGGTGAACCGCAATGGAGTAGAATTACATTTCCCCCATATTTGAATGAATGTTCAACATGGGCCTTGGAAATACCTTATTAACTAAAGAGGAAGTTACATATTTGTTTTTTCCCAGGTTACCACTGCTTACTCAGCTACTCAAAACTGATTCTATCAACAGATCATCCCAACAACTCGAGACCCCAACATGAGCAGAACATTCAACTTCATGATTTCATTTGTAATGATTAGTCTATGTCAAATAATATCAAATTATCAAAATATAATTTCCTTCACATCACAAAATAGAATTGGAGGTTGATTAGCTTTACTTCTATTGAAAAATATTTAGTATTTTCCAAGAATTCTATTGGTCTGTATATTGCACAAGAGTGAATGCAGTTTTCAGTTAATTTGTGTTTTAGGTTCATTGTGCAGTGACTGGGGATTACACCTATGTCATATTTTCATGTTGAATTGAGAGAAGTGACATTAATCAGTAGAGTAATAGAGTTTGCAACAATTCACCAAGTTACAAATTGGAATGAATACACAACACTTGACAGGAGTGGCAGAATACATTTATTTAAAAAATATTATAAGAATATTTTATTCGACATACTTTTCCTGAAATTGAATGATCAAAATTTTCATTTGTAACAGAAAACAGTATAAACACTCAGCATGTGAGGTAGCATTGTAAGAAAAACAGTTGATGATGACTCGTCATCAGAATGGTTTGCTGAGCATTTCCAGCATGTGTTTCTATTTCAGATTTCCAGAATCTGTAATGTTTTAATGTCGAGTACATACGAACTTTTGTATAAAATTCCTAACTACAATATTTTTCATGACATGGGGTTCTAAAGTTTCTTCTGCTGGGATATTTCCTGATCTACCACCTTAATTACATACTCAAAAATTCAACTATGTTAATTATGCATGACATACCCACCTGAGAGAACAGCATAGGTTTGTGATTAGTTTGTTTCTTCATTTGTTCGGTCACTTTCTAAAGATTTTAGTAACTTGCTCATGACAGATAGTAGGCTAAAAATAGTAATAACTTCTTAGTTTATTTGTATTATTTCTTATTCATTTCCAGAATAGCCTGAATCATGTTAGCTTTGAGACAAACATATTCTATGTTTGGAATACTATTCCTCAGCAACCCAACATGACCACATGATGCTAGGTCACAATTTTTCACTTTTTAAATGAAGATGAAAATTTAGAGAAAGCTGCAAATTTTAAGTTTGAGGATAATACCAATTTAGGTGACAATAAATAGGGAATATTGCAAAGGAACATCAAAATTCATCTGTCCTATTAATGTAGGAAGCATGAAATCACTTGCTTTGAACCTAGGAGCGAGGAAAGAAAGATTAGATTTTTTTAAAAAATGACAAGAAGCTAGGAACTAAATGAATAGAGAGATTAAGGGTTCCATGTACCAAAATCACCAAATATACAGTGACTGTGCACAAATGCAGAAACATTCAGAAATTCAGTACAAAGTGGTTAGATTTGTCTTTGTTAAATTTCAAACTGGGGAGTGATAAATCGGTAGATGCAACTCAAATTACAGGATGGTTAATTGCAATACTTAATTGGGCGGAACGATGAGGAAACGTTTTTAATCAGCAAGCTGTGATGTGAAATTTAGTGCTTGAAAGTGAGGTGGAACGGATTAATTAGTAACTTTCAAAAGTGAATTGGTAAAATACTTGAAGGGGAAAAAGAAAGGGGATTGGGGGAAAGCAATACCAAATTGCTGGCACATACTTCATAGCTCAAGTGGTCATCTTCTGTGATGTGTCATTCAATGATTGTAGAGAATTGGAACTTAATGCAGGCAAACATGACAAAATGCAGATTTAGGAAGGAAACAAAAGTCATACAGCATCCATGAATGTTGATACATCAGCTCAGAATAAAGCAGAATAGCTTTGTGAAGTCAACATGTCAAACTAGAGCAGAGTAACAATAAACAATGTCTGTGGAACGTTGAACTACCCAGGACTCTGGATAGATGTTCTCCTGCTACTGAGTACAGATGTGTTTGTAAAGACATAAGACATTTTGGACACCATGTTGGGAAGGCTGAACTTCAGTGTCATAGTGTATTATGAGGAACAACTGGTGAGACTTGGGCTAATCAATCAGTCTGGAAATGGGACTTGTGCAGGGTGATTACGTACATGTGCATAGGTTGTTAAAAGCATTGAAAATGTGAACCTAAAATATTTTCAGTATGGAAATTGGATGGTGGTACAGGTTCAGATGTCAGAAAATTCTTCTCCTTCAGCTAAAGAATGTTAGCCACTTGGAATCAATCCAGATAGACATATGGAGGCAAAACTCCAGAAACATTGGGAACTTTAGGATAAATTTAGATGAGCTGAAAGTCTTGTCCCATCCATAACTATCTTCTGACCCACAGATGCAGTGGAAAACATGTAGAAAGCAGACTTTATTCTGAATAGAATAAGGGAATGGAGTTTATGTCCTTGTCCCTGACACCTGGATGCAGTCAGAGAGGTCCCGAGGTCTCCAGGATACAGCAGAGCCTGTCGGGATACGCGAGTATACGGTTTCAATTTCTTTCAGTTCTGATTTTTCTTCAGTTCCTGGACATAGACGTCCCGAGGTCATAGATTTGGTCGGTTGCTTTACTCGAAACACTATTCGGGAAGTGTCTTCCACCATTCTCCTCCTCTAACCAAAAAAAAAGCTCTGTGCGTCGGTTGGTAAGGTGACAAATGTTTTCTTTTGTGTTTCAATTTTTTTTTCCAGCAGTCTGTTTGGGACTTTAGAATAGCAGGAATGGAGGTGAGGGCAGTTGAATGTTCCTCCTGCAGGATCACCTCTGGTGTCTCTACTGACTTCATTTGTGGCAAGCGCACCCAACCCCAGCTCCTTGAGAACCATGTTAGGGAACTGGAGCTGGAGCTGGATGAACTTCGGATCATTCAGGAGGTGAAGGGAGTTATAGTTAGGTAGTTACTCCACAGCCACATGAAGAAGGTAGATGGGTTACCCTCAGGGGTAAGAAGGGAACCAGCAGGCAGTGCAGGGATCTCCTGTGGTGGTTCCCCTCAACAACAAGTATACCGTTTTGGATACTGTGGAGGGTTACAATTTACTAGGGGTAAGCAACGGAGCACAGATTTTTGGTGCAGAGTCTGTCTCTTGCTCAGAGGGGAAGGGGGAAGAGGAGCAGAGCTTTAGTCATTGGGAACTGCATAGTTAGGAGGACAGATAGGTGGTTTTGTGGGAATGAGAGAGATTCATGATTGGTGTGTTACCTCCCAGGTGCCAGGGTTCGTGATGACTCTGATCATGTTTTCGGAATCCTTGAGGGGGAGGGGGAGCAGCCCCAAGTTGTGGTCCACATAGACACCAATGACATAGGGAGGAAGAAGGTGGGGATCTAAGGCAGAAATTCAGGGAGCTAGGGTGGAAGCTTAGAGCCAGAACAAATAGAGTTGTTATCTCTGATTTGTTGCCCGTGCTATATGCTAGTGAAGGAACAGGGAGAGAGCAGAGTTGAACACATGGCTGGTACAGGAGGGTGGGTTTTGGATTCTTAGATAATTGGAGCTGTTTTTGGGGAAGGTGAAACTTCTACAAACAGGATGGTCTTCACCTGAACCAGAGGGGTACCAATATCGGGGCTTTGCTAATGCTCTTCGCGGTGGGGGGGGGGGGTTTAAACTAATGCAGCAGGGGAATGGGAACCTGAAATGTTATTCCAGTGTACAGGAGATTGAGGGTAGAGAGGTCAGGGAGAGTTTTACAAGGTTCCGAGAAGACACCAACAATCAGGATGTTGGTTTGAAATGTGTGTACTTCAATGCCAGCAGCATCTGGAATAAGGTGGGTGAACTTGCAGCAGGGGCTGGTACCTGGGATGTTGATGTTGTGGCCACTTTGGAGATATGGCTCGAGAAGGGACAGGAATGGTTGTTGTAGATTCCGGGATTTAAATGTTTCAGCAAGAACACAGAAGATGGTAAAAGAGGAGGGGGTGTGGCTTGCTAATCAGCAGCTGAGATAATGTTTGAGGACTCATCCACTGAGGTAGTTTGGGCAGAGAGTAGAAACAGGAAAGGAGAGGTCACTCTTAGAAATTTTCTATAGGCCTCCAAATTATTCCAGGGATGTAGAGGAAAGGATAGCAAAGATGATTCTCGAAAGGAGTGAGAGGAACAGGGTAGTTGTTATGGGGGATTTAATTTCCCCAGTATTGACAGGGAACATTATAGTTCAAATAGTGTAGATAGGTGAGATTTTGTTCAACATGTGCAGGAGTTTTCTGACACAGTATGTAGACAGACCAACATGGGGTGAGACCATATTGGATTTACTACTGGTGAATGATCCCAGCCAGGTGTTAGATTTGAAGGTATATACTGCAGGGAAAGAGGTATAACGAGGCGGGGGTGGGGGGAGGTGTTACACTCAGGCAAAATTTAGAATGCATAGGATGGGGAAGGAAACAGCAAGGGATGGACACTCTTGAAACGTGGAGCTTATTCACGGAACAGCTACTACAGGTCCTTGATAACTATATACATATCAGGCAGGGAGGTAGTTATCAAGAGAGAGAGCCATGGTTTACTAAAGAAGTTGAAGCTGTTGTCAAGGGGAAGAGGAAGGCTTATGAGAAGATGAGGCGTGAAAGGTCAGTTAGAGGGCTTGAGAGTTATAAGTTAGCCAGAAAATATCTAAAGATAGGGCTAAGGAGAGCCAGGAGGAAACATGAGAAGTTGTTGGCAGATAGGATCAAAGAAAACCTTCAGGCTTCTATAGGTATATCAGGAATAAAAGAATGACTAGGGCCAATCAAAGATAGTAGTGGAAAGTTGTGTGTAGACTCTGAGGACATAGGGGAAGCGCTTAATGAATACTTTTTGTCAGTATTCACATTGGAAAAGGGCAATGTTAGTGACAATACAGAGATACAGGTGACAAGGTTAGATGGGGTTGAGGTTGGCAAAGAGGAGGTTTTTGCAATTTTGGAAAATCTGAAAATAGATGAGACCCCAGGACCAGATGGGTTTTATCCTTTTTTACTCTGGGAAGCCAGGGAGCAGATTGCAGAGCCTGTGGCTTTGATCTTTATGTCATCATCACCAACAGGAGTAGTGCCAGAAGACTGAAGGATAACATGTTCCTTTGTTTAAGAAGGGGAGTCGGGCCAACCCTGGTAATTATAGGCCAGTGAGCCTTACCTCAGTTGTGGGTAAGGTGTTGGAAAAGGTTATAAGAGATAGGATTTATAATCATCTGAAAAGGAATAATTTAATTAGGGATAGTCAACACAATTTTGTGAAGGGTAGGTCATGCCTCACTAACTTTATTGAGTTCTATGAGAAGGTGACAAAACAGGTGGATGAAGGTTGATGTGGTGTATATGGACTTCAGTAAAGGCATTTGATAAGGTTCCACATGGTAGGCTATTGTATAAAATAAGTCTTGGGATTGAAGGTGATTTAGCAGTTTGGATCAGAAATTGGCTAGCTGAAAGAAGACAGGGTGATGGTTGATGGGAAATGTTCATCCTGGAGCTCAGTTATCAGCGATGTGCTGCAAGGATCTGTTTTGGGGCCATTGCTGTTTGTCATTTTTATATATGATCTGGAGGTAAGCGTAGAAGGATGGGTTAGTAAATTTGCAGTTGACACTAAGGCAGGCAGAGTTGTGGATAGTGCGGAAGGATGTTGTGGGTTACAGAGGGACATAGATAAGATGCAGAACTGGGTTAAGAAGTGACAAGTGGAGTTTAATGCGGAAAAGTGTGAGGTAGTTCACTTCAAAAGAAGTAACAGGTATGCAAAGTACTGGGCTAATGGTAAAATTCTTGGCAGTGAAGATGAACAGAGAGACCTTGGTGTCCAGGTGCATAAATCCCTGAAAGTTGCCACTCAGGTCGATAGGGTCGTTAAAAAGGCATAGGGGGTGTTGGTGTTTATTGGTAGGGGTATTGAGTTTCGGAGCCACAAAGTCATACTTCAGTTCTACAAGGCACCTGGGGTATTGCGTGCAGTTCTGGTCACCACATTATAGGAAAGATGTGGAAGCTTTGGAAAGGGTTCAGAGGAGATTTACTAGGATGTTGCCTGGTACAGAAGGAAGGTCTTAAGGGGAAAGGCTGAGGGAACGGAGGCTGTTTTTGTTGGGGACAAGGTGGTCAAGGAGTGACTTAATCAAGACGTATAAGATAATCAGAGAGTTAGATAGACTGGACAGCGAGAGCTTTTTTCCTCGGATGGTGAAGGCTAACATGAGGGGACATAGATTTAGGACATAGAGGTAATTTCTTTATTCAGAGAGTGGTAGGAGCATGGAACGGCCTGCCTGCAACAGTAGTAGACTAGCCGACATTAAGGACATTTAAATGGGCATTGGACATATGTATGGATAATAATGGAACAGTGTAGTTAGATTGGCATCAGATTAATTTCGCAGGTCAGCACAACATCAAGGGCCAAATGGCCTGTACTGCACTGTAACTTTCTATGTTCTATGATACCTGTGAATTATAATTTTCAACCTTCTGTTCAAATCTCGTCATGCCTTCCATCGTAGCCTTTTGTGCATCTCCTCTCCAAGCTTTTCAGCTTGCCCAAGTGCTCCTTTAACATGAAGACAATAATTTTCTGATAATGATTCTGGGAAGCATGGTTGAGATATCTTTCCACTAGAGCAAAGGCATATAAATACCAAGAGTTGTTACTGTTCTTCCACTGATCATTTTGCTAGAACTTCATCCAGTCCCTCAGTTGCTTAGAGATCATGTTTACTGTATGATTGTTCCAGGTTGTATGCTGATGTGTGGTCAATGTTAGATGGGGTTGGGGAACCTGGACCATGGTTTGCACCTGTGAATATTACACCTTGTTGCATTGTCAGTGCCAAGGCACAGAGGTATCAAGACTAACACTGTATTTCACAGAAGTACCAGACTCCACTAAGAATATACCAACAACAGGAGAATGTTATTATTGGCGTAAAAGAGTGTAGGTGCTTAGCTCTGACCCTTTGACAAACTGCACATCCATTCTGTACTTCATGCTGATCACCGGCTGTCTACGGAGCAGAGTGTCACCCTGGTCTATTTCCTCAGGCTGGTCGTACACAGTTGAAATCAAGTGCTTGGTTTGTTGACGTGCTTTGCGTGCTGGTTGGTAGTTCTGGATTCTTTCTCCGTGATATCTGCAGAGTGTCACATATTAACAAAACAATGTCAGCAAGGATAATTCAAGTAAGTCACAACCAACTTGAAGCTCTTCTCGTCCAATTGATGGTAGTAGGATTCAGATTTATGCAACATCTAGACAATAAACCAAAACTCTGTCATGACATATTAGTATCAGTTTGGCTCAAGAGGTGGCCTCGGAAGCAGAAGGATGTGATTTTTAAGTCTTACCCAGAGAATTGAACACAAAATGCAGTTTCACGTAGTAGCATGATATAAATGCACATCATTTACTTCAGTGACCTCCTGATGACCCCAATCCCCCCACCAACACACACAAAATGTGGTATTTGACACTATTAGGAACATGAGTTCCAAAGTATAGACTTGTGAACTAGAAAATACTTTTTCATCACAGTTCTCCAATTTGACTGCAGTTTCAGGAATACACAGTTCCCAGTTTTAACATTCCATGCAGAATCATTGAAAAATTCTCAGTACAAAGCTCTCAATAATTCAACACAACTTTTCTTGTAAACAGAGCATCATGAGCAACAGCCTGTTACCAGTTGAGACTTCTGTGTAGTAAAGACATTTACATGTGGAAGACTCTTTATAACGCAGTCACTAAGGAGCCATTTGTGTCACTTACCCAAATCCTCGTTTACACTTGGGGTTCTGACCATCATTGTCCAGAGCATCAGCCAGACCAGAATTACTGGAACCAAGACCTTGCCCATCTCTCCACCCCTGCTTTTCCATCACCTTCCTGCCAATTCCCTGGGTAAGAATCAGAAAATGCAGTAATCAACATTAGAATGGCACCACGGTCAGCATAGACATGGTGAAATGTTCCTGTGCTATACTGTTCTATGTTCTGTTATCCAAAAAGAAACTGTCTGAACAGTGAGCAATAGCTCATCAGACCAAGTTACAATATTCCATTCCCAATGCAGCACAAGAAACAATTCTAACTACATGCCTGTGAAGACTTACTGATCTGCAAAATTAACTAATGCTGTGACATTGACCCTAACCACATTTCATTGCAACCTTAATTCACAAAGTTAAAAAACAAATCACACAACAGGTTATAGTCCAATAGGTTTATTTGAAAGTACAAGCTTTTGGAGCGCGGCTCCTTCATCAGGTAACTGGTGGAGCAGAATTTATGGTAAAAGATCAAAGTGTCATCGAACTGATGCAATGTATTGAACAAACGGAGACTGATGTTAAGTCTTTAATAAATTAGAATGGGGATGCAGGTTTTGATTCACTAATTTGTACTTCTGGGAATTACATATTAATTCTGGCAATTACATATTGGACGTGGTGCTGTGTGATTTCTACCTTTATCCTCTCAGTCTAACAACGGCACCCCCATGTCATTAATCACAAAGATCTTGTTTAGCAGCTCAAGGCAATGATGTATAAACTTCAGTATATGAGAGGGAAACCCATTATTGAGTCAAAAGCACCACAGAATTATTGGAGGTACATTGTTGGAGGTATTGTCAATAAAGTATCTCGATGTTTGTTCAGGGGACACAAAATCTTAGGTAATTTTTCCACAGAGAATCTCGGAGTTATCGGTGTCGTAGCCAACATTTTTCTTTCAACCAATGTCAATACAACATGCAAAATGGGAAAATGGGCTGATCATTTAATTTGCCGCCATGGACCATATGTGCAATTGGCTTGGTTACTACAAAAGTAGTTCATTTGTTGAGAGAATTAAAAGATTGGAGGAGCTAAATAGTTCACTCCTATTTCTAGGAGGCACTGTGGCTAATCCCATAGATGCAAAAGTATGTTATAAATGCAAATGTTTCCTGTATAATTGCAGTAGCAATGACACAGAGTAAATCGCTGCATAACAAAGAAAAAAATGCCGAAAATACTCAGTTGGTCTGACAGCATCTGTGGGGAGAGAAACAGAGTTAACACCCAAGAACAGGACCCTTCCATCAGAACAATTCTGAAATGCTTTTATTTCAGATTTCAGGCATCAAAAGCATTTCTCTTTTGTGCAAGTCTACACAGTTTGTCAACTGTGTAAACAGTTCAACTTTGAAATACGTACAACAATAGTTGCTTATTCTCCGATTCACATAATGGGCGGTAGGGACTAGATTATTATTTAAGTTTGCTGGAAGGCTCTGAATGAAGCTGACTGTTTAAACACAAATTGATGGTTCTGCTAAATGTATTGTTATAAACTATTTGGAGGGAAAGCTAAACAAGGAAACACGCTCACCTTAGTATATCGTTCAAAACCTCCAATACGTGGGGACTGCACCGAGACAATCTCCACACCCTCTCTTTGCCGTTGTTCTAGCCTCATCTGCACATAATCCTGTGAATCTTTATCTCCGCCACCTGTTCAAAATTTGAGAAGTAACTTTTTTCCATTCTCTGCATTATAGCAACAGTCATTAGACAGGTAAAACCAGTAACTTGCATTCATGATGGTCTACCATAATACTTCACCATTTTGTTGCATTTGAAAAGGATTATAAGAATCAAATTCCAAAGGCACATCATCAAAATTCATAAAGAACCCATTCATCCAAACTGACCTTTATCATAGTAGACACTCATATCGACGTCCCAGTCATCTGCAGTCTCCTCGTCAAAATCTGAAAGAAAGCAGCAAAAATAAACCACTGACACCTGCACATCAACTAGTGGATCAACCATTCCGTGTCTATTCCAACCCTAAAAGTCCTCACATTACAACCTACCTCCTTTCTCCTCCTGCCAATATTGAGCATCAGTGTAAAACACCAGTCCCGACCCTCCCTTCTCCCACTTGAGTTCAATCTCTTCCTCATAGAGTCGTTCCTTCATCCTCTCCTGAGTCGTAACATCCTCGTAGAGTGCTTCGTGTCTTTCCCATTCCTCGCATGTATCATTGTCCTGAGAAAAACACAAAGCTCAGTGACCAGCCACAAATACTACTTGCATTTATACAATTCACTACGCAAAACTGTTCAGAGAGCACAAACTAAGAACCAGCGCCTGGAGCTATCCTTGACTACCCATTCATCCTAATTCAGGCTCAAGTTCCAATCCTTGGAGCACCCAGCTTACCATGATGCCTAAAGAGGACAAGAGTGGTGATGGGGCTACCTCAAATATCCATGTCTATCCATGACCTTTCTTCACACCAAAGCAAAGCACCAAGAAAACGTTACTTACTTCATCAGAATGAGACTCCTCTGCCTCCTCCTCATCTCCTGTCTGGAAAGACTTCCTGTGTCCAGTTCCGTGTTGCTTCTTTCCTGTTTGCTGCACAGGAGCACAGACATCTCTCTGTAGGTTTTCTCCTGCAGCTGTACATATTGCCTCCATACACTTGAAGGAAGCAGAGTCCTGGTACTTAAAAGGAACATTACCATAACGCCTTTTTGAGGTGGTCTTGGGAAATTTCAGATCAAGCTTGGTGATAATGCGGGGTGGCAAACGGCATGCTTGGATCAATTCTAGGAAAACTCTCAGTGGCGTTCCCACATTCCCATTGGGCATCAGCGTTGGGGGGTTTAACTCTGGCAATCTGGACAAGTCCTCAGGTGTGAAAGTCTCACTTAGAGCTCTTCGATTCCGAAGTTCCTTTCTGGTTTTGTATGAGAAGAGGTGAGAATCTGTTGAAGATAAGCAGTAATGAACGTAGGCCTCTTCCCATACAGAACAGCAAAGCCCAAATATTTGTACATACTAAAATCCCCAGAGACATGGTCTAGGTGGGATACTCTTTGGAGGGTGGGTGCAGCCATGATGGGCTGAATGGCCTTTAGCTGCACTATAGGGAATCTATGATTCTACAAAACTGCCAAATGCCACTGTAATACATTTAGACAGGTGCTGCTTCAAACCTACAAAGTGTTTTTCAGACTCATGATACTTTATAGTAGCAGTGATCTGTTCATCTAGGCAGGTCTGGAGGTTTAAAGTTTAGCCATCCAAGCTAACTTGTGATGAATAGTTTATTTTAAATAGCAAAGCATCCCATGGCATTTCAGGAAAGTTATCCAGTTTTGGAACAGTAGTGGGGAAACTGTTGGAAAAATGCCATATTCTGAAATTTTACAGAATGAATCTCTGCTTGGAGAGGCATGAATCAAGCAAAGATGGGCAGCTAGGCTTTGTTAGAGGGAGAGCATGTTGAACAAGTTTCCTTTTTTTTAATGGAGGTGACTACATATGTAGATGAGGGTAGTGAGCTATGTTGTCTGCGTGGATTTTAGTCAGGCTTTTGACAAGATTTCTCATGGCAACTAGCAAAGCAGTCTGTGGTATAAAGGGAAAATTGAAAATTGGATTCAAAACAGGCTTAACAGCAGAAAGCTGTTTGCAGAATACATAAATGATGTGGACATGAATATAGGAAGTATGATCAGCAAGTTAACAAATAACACAAAAACTGATGGTGAGACAAATAGTGAGGTTGAAAGCCTTAGAGTAAAGGACAATATAGACAAGCTGGGCAGGTGGGCTGAACAACAGCAAATGGAATTTAATTCAGCAAATTGAGAGAAGCTACATTTTGGGAGGGCTAGACCTGCTGAGTTTCTCCAGCATTCTGTGTCTGTTTCAGATTACTAGCATCCACTGTATTTTGGTTTTTATAGAGTCATAGAAACGTACAGTACTGAAACAGATCTTTCGGTCCAACATCTCGGTGCCGACCAGATATCCCAACCCAATCTAGTCCCACCTGCCAGCACCCGGCCCATATTCCTCCAAACCATTTGCCATCAGTTAGACAACAAAAGAGCATATGCTGTTAGTAATGTACAGTTTTAAGACAAAAGCAACAGGAAATTTAAAGGGACTTTGAGGAATTCACTTGCCAGAAAGGGTCGCAGGAATACTTATGACATTTAAGAAGTATTTAGGTGACCAACGCGGACACGACGGGCCCAAGAACCTTTTTTTCCGTACTATAAAATCTCTATTACCTTACTTTCCCCCTCCCTCCTCTACCACTCATCCCCTTCCCCATTTCCCCCCCCCCCAACCCTCACCTGCAATCTCCGCCGGTCGGACAATACGGATGAAGCAGCGGCTCTGCAGACTGTCTCCGGCCCTATCCAGCCATTGACAGCCGTCGTACATCAGCTGAAAGCTGGAGGCTCGATCAGCTGGCAGCCGAACCACACAGCAGCAGGTCGGGCTGCGGCCTAGCTCCGGTTCCCTGGCTACAGTCGAGGACGGCAACCTCTTCCTTTCGGGCCGGTGCCGGTAATGAAAACAGCTGAAGCCACCACTCTCAGTGAACTGTGAGAACTGATGGCGGAGATCAGCAGAGCGAAGACGGCGCGGAATATTCCCGACAACCGCATAAACATCATCCTGGGCCGCCATCTTTCAGACTGGCGGCGGGGGGGGGGGGTTGCGCCTGCGCATTGGCCATCTAGACCGATACAGGCGATGCATGGTGCCCTCTTTGTTCAGGTATCATTACACTGTATGGATGATGGCCACCTTGGACTTCTGCGTCGGTCCATAGGCATTTTTGTTAAGGTACTGCAGTGGTTTGATATTGCTTTCTGCAAACGGTTGACCAGGACTTTTTGCTGTGCTGTCTGCCTTTGGATTGTTTATAGAGGACTTTGATACTCAACTTGTTTGGCCACAATATACTAACTTTGGTCATCAAGTCCTGGAATGGTACATGAACCCAGAGTTTTTGGCTCTCAGACAAGATATTTAATCAAGGCCCTGGTTGCCTACACAGATCAATATTAAAAGTCCCATGTGACACTTAAAAAAGAGAAGCGGAATTATCCCTAGTGGCCTGAACCAATATTTATCCCTCAGATTACGTCACTGAAACATAAGTTTTATTTCTTTTCCGCAGATGCTGCCTAAGTATTTGGTTTTAGTTTTCCAGCATCCAAAGTATCTTGCTTGTGTTCTTAAAGTTGCCATGTCTCCTTCCTTAACTGTTATTAGTGACCTCACTGAGCAGTAATTCAGCTTCAAAGATCTAATTTCATCATGAAGACTGGAGGAGTAGATATTGATGACCAAGATTTTATATGGAGCTGCTGGGTGTGCTCTGGAGGCATGTTAGGAGAAAGGAGTAATACAAAACAGGGAAAGAAAGTCAACGAGTCCTCAGAATGGAAGTCCAGAGTCACTAATAAAATGAATGATTGAACTTTAAGGCTTGTTTGGAGCAATAATTCAAGGTGGTACTGGGGAGGTATAAGTACTGCATTAAATTTATAGTTCAACTAGTTAAACTTCATAATATAACTACAGATAATAATTGAACAATATTTTTAATTTTGAAACTTAATTAATCACATTAGCAGAAGGTTTTAATTTATGAAACTTCCAAATCAGGAGAGTTTGTTTAGAAAACAGCAGGTTTTTAGAACTGAGAAAGTTTAAGTTCTCAGATTTGAGAGAAGTTCATGTCACCAGCAATGTTCCATCTAAGCTGCACAATTGCATAGCTGCTCTGAGAATCTATGCATGCCAATTAGCAGGCCAACACATTTACTTCCAGTTTATCAGCTGTTTCTGTGCAAGGAGTTTGGAACTCCAACCAGCAGTTAGATAAGTTAGAGGAAATGTAGATCAACAGGCTTGGTGAAGATTAATCAAATTTTATTCACAATCCTTGCAATCCTGACTATAAGCAGTCAGTTAAGTAAAACCCTGAAGAGTTGAGCTGAGTCTGTATTTTTCTGGTATTGAATCTCTTTAATAGATAGTGTTGAGAAATTGGTTCAAACTTTGTTCTGCTGTATGTTTTAGATCTTGATGCTATTATAATCCCCTTAGGAGAGTATTTTGATTCTCAAGCCCCACCACTACAGGGGTCACCACAAAAGTTAATGGTTTCATCAAAGTACACAAAGTCCCCAGTTTACTATCCGATGGAATTGGTTTAACAAAAAGCACTGACTAGGCTTCCATACTTACCAAGAACTCTGAATATTCCAAGTAGTAAGTTCTAGCCACAGATAAGTAAAACAATACACTACCAACATAAAACTCAACTAGCTGAAACTCTAACCCCTTTTAATCTCCAACGCGCACAGACAGACACAGACAATTAGGAAAAACATATGTATTATGGAAAGAAAATGGGGCTAATACAGTGCAATAGCACAAGTCCATAAAGCTTGATCAGCTGTTCCTTTTGCTTCCCAAGATTTTCTGTTTTTTGATTTCGCCCTTCTCCAGCTTATTTCACTTCTTCACAGAAGTCACAGGGTAGTTGCTACATTAATTACCAAGTCTCTTGGTCACTGGTCAAAGACAACAGCTTACATCAACTGGTGGGAGAAAAAAAAATGTATTTCTTCAAACTTCAGGTACTTTTACTGTGGAGAAATAGAGACACAGCAGTCCAGAGGCTTCTCCCACACTGTAATCTTCTGTCACTGTATCACAGTCAGAGGGTTGTCACCAGACCAATAACATTTGACTTCAAAAACAGTCACATTTGTACAGACCATCAGCTACCTGTTACCAGCTGAATCACTCTCTGCACACACATACCACAATAATGTGACCACTTATCTCATCTCCTCTAAATAGTGTCAAAATAGCAAAATAATAGTGTCAACACAACTCACAATAAGTTCCAGCAATTTGTTTTCAAACGTGCAACAATTCCTTCCTGAGCGCTTGATTTGAAAAATAGTAATTTTCCAGAAAATAAAAAGATGTAGTCTTTACATACTTCCATCCTTATAAAACATGAAACACTATTTCAAAACTGCACTTCATCACAAGAAATATGGAACACAAAGAAAGATGAGACTTACATCCAATCATCCTTCTTTCCTCCCTTATTGAACCTAAGATAATCTTTCAGCATTTCTTAAATCTATAACTTATTCCATCATTTTACTCAGAACAATGCATCTGTGATCACAGTACTCTTCCCAACAATGAGAATAATCTTTACATTAAATAGTTGAAAAAACAGACTTAAATTTGCATTTGGATGTTAACATTTTCAATGAATGCCAAATGATTATCATTGGTATTTTCATAGATTCATAGAGATGTACAACACAGAAACAGACCCATCGGTGCAACCCGTCCATGCCAACCAGATATCCTAAATTAATCCAGTCCCATTTGCACTTGCCCATATCCCTCAAAACCCTTCTTATTCATATACCCATCCAGATGCATTTTAAATATTGTAACTGTACCAGCCTCCATTAATCCCTTTGGCTGCTCATTAACACACTCACCACCCTTTCTGTGAAAACATCGCCCCTTTGGTCCTTTTTAAATCTTTCCCCCATCACCCTAACCCTATGCTGTCTAGTTGTAGACTCCCCCAGGAAAAAAAGATCTTATATATTTACACTATCCATGCCCCTCATAACTGAGGCCCATGCAGGTACCCATGGTCACCCTACTGACCTGAAAAAAAGTAAAAGAAGTTAAAGGAAAAGCTTTTCAAAGTGAGGATAAGCTCAGCCAGGCAGAGGAGAGTGATAGTGGAATGGGACAGTTCAAGCCTTTTTTTACAGGAAGAAGCGAGGAGCCCTGAGATGATTCTGATGGGAGATGGACGTGTAAAGATTTGCACACCCATGACGAAGTTGAAGTGACTGGAACTGGCAAACTGGAAATTCTAAAGCATCATAAAAATTGCAAAAGTAAGTGGGAAGAGACTAGACAAAGGAGAAGGAATTGAGTTGAGGTAGGAAAAGATGAGTTCTGTGGGGAAGAAGCAGGCAGAAACAATGGGTCTCACTGAATGCCCTGTTTACAGATTTTGGGAAAGAGGTAGAAGCAGGCTGTGCAGGTTTAGGGTTAAATGAGTTTGACAACAATGGTGGGGAGGTCAGGGTGGGAAGATCACCAGGTGAAATGAGATTAGTGGCTGTTGTGGACATAATGGCCTGGTGAGAAATGTGGGATCAGCCGTGATTCTATTGAATGGTATAGCTGGCTTGAGGGACCAAACAGCCTACTCCAGTTCATATGTCTTCTGGTCTTATGGTCATTTCCTGTTTTTATTTCAAGATTTCCAGTAACAGCAGTATTTTGCTTTAATATTGCTGAATAGCCTATTCCAGTTCCTATGCATCCAATCCACACATAGATGGATTTATTTCCAAAACGGTCGGACATTTACCAGTTTGGCCCCAGATAGTACAGGATGGAAATCAATTAGCAATGGCTGCCACTGACAAACTTAATTAAATGTCTATTTTTAAACCTGAGGATTTCTTTCAATTAGAAACCAGAACCACAGTAAAAGTGCCTCTGATAAAATGTCCAGTCTTCTAAACCAATTTTATTCAAGATAAAACAACATTAATACAAAACAATAGTGAGTTGTGGATAGGCAGCGAATGGCAAGTCCGGCTGGGCGCCAAGTGAGTGGCTGAGGTGAAGTGCAGTCAGACCCCTATTTCTTCACCGGGAATATAGCATTTCAAACAGTAGCTCCTTCATGTTTGCTGGCCCGATCATCGGCCTGAAGAAGAGCTCGACGATGAGCCCGGTGCTGACAGTTTTCAGGGCGGACACGGCGAGTAAAATACAGGCGAAGCGGCTACTGTCCTTGGCCGGCACCAGGATCTCATACAGGGCATGCTGCGCTTCCCGCTGAAGGCTCTCAATGTAGGGAGCAGCTCGGAGTCCAGGTAGGTCTGCAAAAGATAGGAGCACGAATGAGATCAGAGCAAACTCCCTAGGAAAGAGGCGCACGGCAGAGCGAAAGGAATTAGAAGCACAGCATGTTCATTAGCCGCTGGAATCAAACGCTTGGTGTTCAGGTGGGAGCCTGCTTCCTGACTCAAAAATACTAGCTGCGGATTTATTTTGCATTTCCAACTTGTTGATCAGATCCATAACCAAGCTCTCTACTGCACTGTGAGCAGGACGGTCCGACCCGGAAACAAAGATTTAGAGGTACAGGTTCATAGCTCCTCGAAAAGGGCTTTTGGCTTGCTTGTTTTCACCGTTCAGAGCATAGAGTATAGGAGTTGAGACGACCTGTTGCAGCTGTTCAAGACATTGGTGAGGCACATTTGGGATACTGCCTGCAATTCTGGTTCCCCTACTATAGAAAGGATATTATTAAGCTAGAAGGATTGCAGAAAAGACTTACTAGGAAGCTACCTGTATTGGAAGGTTTGAGTTAAAAGGAGAGGCTGAGACTTTCCTCGTGGGGACTGAGGGGTCACTTTGTAGAAGTCCATAAAATTATGAGAAGCATAAATAAGGTAGATAGTCGACAGCTTTTCCCCTGGTAATGGAGTTTAAAATGAGAGGGCAGAGGTTTAAGGTTAGAGGGGAGAGATACAGAAAGGTCCAGAGGGGCAATTGTTTCACACAGTTAGTGGTGGAGGCAAGTACAATTTTGTCATTTAAGAAACATTTAGGCAGGTACATGAGTGGGATAGAAATAGAGAAATATGGACCATCACAGGCAAATGGGACTAGATTAATTGTGAAAACTGGGGCAGCGTTGACAAGTTGGGCCGAAAGGCCTGTTTCCTTGCTGTAACTCTCTATGACTCTATGAGAGCTGGAAATCTTTTTAAAGGCATCCTAGAAAAGTATGTTGTGGGGAGAGGGGGAGCCTATGGACGATTCTGAAGTGAGGAAATAATCATACCAGTTATTTATCCAGGAAGTACAGAGATTCCCTGATTCCTGACCCCTTGTCTGGTACTAACCCCTTACTACGATGTGGTAGAATTATTGCTGGATTCAAGGGGGTGGCAGCAAATTTGTGACTTTTTTTATGAAACACCTCACCTTTAAAATTTCCTAGGTTCGTTGCTCATTGGAATAAAAACAGAGGCTGTTATAATTACCAGGGTTGAACAGGATAGCTCCTTTCAGGTATGCATACTCCTTGGCACTTAGATCCAGGCTTTGGAATTTGTTCAGACACATTTTTATTCTATGTACACCAGCCAGTGTTGGCTGCCAACTCCCTTCTTCCTCTGTCCTGTGCAGGCTTGGTCCATTCAGCAAGATTCTCTTCAGCATGCTGTGACTTGGGGTCTCTGTCACCTCGAAGCTCACTCTATCTTGAGCCAATCCTAACAGAAATAATGGGGGCCAGCAGCTCTCCAGCAATAGCAGCTGGTCTGATCTGGGAAGATGATGGAATGAAGGGAGGTTCCTCATAAAACTGATTGTCTTTGCCAACACATCGGATACCGCCTGACAGGTAACAAGGGGAGTCTTCAAGCTAACAGTCCGTCTGACTTCACAGGAGCAGTTGTGATGTGAGAACTTGTAGTCTCCACGTTGGCTCAGGATGGTGTATAAGATTGCATTCTGTCGCTTCCCAGAATCATGTCGGCACTTATCAGACAAAACATTTACACAAGCCATAACCACCTCACTACCAAACCACAATTGCTCAGAATTTAGCTCTCTGACTGTAATGGTGTTAACAAATTAAAGGTAGTTTGAAGTATTAACTTTAACTGGAAACCAAACTCTCTAAATTCTCTAACGTTTCAAACAACCAGTTTTGGAACTCTGCTGAACAAGAGTTGGCTGAGAAGGATCAGGTACGCTTGTCTACAGCTCCCAATGCAGCACAAGCTTCCACAGGCAGCGACTGAGCTGCTTATACCTGAGACTATTTATATCGTTTCATTCAGAGACTAGAAATGACCTTGGCCAGAAAGAACAAGCAGCTTTCATTGAAAAAAAAAGCTGACAGTAACTAATTGGCCAAGGGACATATCTCTATGGTGCAGGCCAGCAGCAGATAAGATTTTTTTCAATGAAACAGCAGGTTAGACAGATGGAAGTGGCTTATCTCGATTACCTGATGTCATGTACACAGACTTTAAACCCATGTTGTACCGATGCACCAAGGACTGCAAGAGGCCATTAACAGAACACCAATCAGATACACTCAGTTACAGAAAGTGATATCAGGCTAATTAGATAAGGAATATTTGTTGAATGTAGCCTTGAAACAAATAAGCTCATAAACAATTCTATCTGATATCAGATCACTATTATTAATAAAGCAACCGCAGCCTCACCAAGTGTTCCAAACTATTATGTTTCAATCAAACTCATAAGTAACAACGAGTAAATGCACAGCCAGAGAAAGTTCACTGTCTGGAATGTTCCTGGTTCAAGTCCACTCTGTGTTGTTTGCTAATCTTCAATCCAGCAGCAACAGAACTGCTATGATTAACTTCACAGTTGTTGCACTAGAGAGAAGCAAACTGGATTTTCAGTTCTAATAATTTTCAAAACAGGTTCATAGTTTTTAAAAATTAGGCTAGGGTATCAAGGCATAAGAAGAAAAGGTGAGAAAATTGAGTTGAGAAACAGCAATGAGGCCTGTGCCCATAAGGGTCAGTGCTGGGTCTTCTACTTTTTGTCATTTACATAAATGTTTGGATGCGAGCATAAGTGGAACAGTTATTAGGTTTGCAGATGACACCAAAATTGGAAGTGTAGTGGACAGTGAAGAGGGTTATCTCAGATTACAACAGGATCTTGACCAGATGGGCCAGTGGGCTGAGAAGTGGCAGATGGAGTTTAATTCAGATAAATGCGAGGTGCTGCATTTTGGGAAACCAAATCTTAGCAGGACTTATACACTTAATGGTAAGGTCCTAGGGAGTGTTGCTGAACAGAGACCTTGGAGTGCAGGTTCATAGCTCGTTGAAAGTGGAGTAGCAAGTAGATAGGATAGTGAAGAAGGCATTTGGTATGCTTTCCTTTATTGGTCAGAGTATTGAGTACAGGAGTTGGGAGGTCATGTTGCAGCTGTACAGGACATTGGTTAGGCCACTGTTGGAATATTGCGTGCAATTCTGGTCTCCTTCCTATCGGAAAGATGTTGTGAAACTTGAATGAGTTCAGAAAAGATTTACTAGGATGTTGCCAGGGTTGGAGGTTTTGAGCTACAGGGAGAGGCTGAACAGGCTGGGGCTGTTTTCCTTGGAGCGTAGGAGGCTGAGGGGTGACCTCATAGAGATTTACAAAATTATGAGGGGCATGGATAGGGTAAATATGCGAAGTCTTTTCTCTGTGATTGGGGAGTCCAGAATTAGAGGGCATAGGTTTAGGATGAGAGGGGAAAGATATAAAAGAGGCCTACGGGGCAACATTTTCACACAGACAGTGGTATGTGTATGGAATGAACTGCCAGAGGAAGTGGTGGAGGCTGGTACAATTGCAACATTTAAGAGGCATTTGGATGAGTATATGAATAGGGTTTGGAGGGATATGAGCCGGGTGCTGGCAGGTGGGACTAGATTGGGTTGGGATATCTGGTTGGCATGGACGGGTTGGACCGAAGGGTCCATTTCCATGCTGTACATCTCTATAACTAATTATGATTTAACAGAATAACAAACAGAATTGAGGAATTGAATAGCATCCTTCTGTTCCTATGTTTTCAATCTCTATTGTAAAATGCCTATTGATAAATATTTGATCAGAAATAATTAATTGACCTCAAATATATGGAGAAATTTATCTTATCCCAATGAACACCTAGCTTGTAAAATGCATCAGTGTAGGTGAAGCAAACTATGTAAGACAATTGTTGACCACAGAGTACCTAATTGTACTGTATACAGAACTCTGGAAGACATCAAAATAAAAGTAATTTATCAGTAATTGTACTCACAATCTCAGGATGTACCAACCAAAGCATTTCACCACTATAAGAAACAAAGCAGCTGAGTGCCAATGTAATAAAGATTAGATAATTTGTTTTGAGGTTAAAACCCATGTGGTTCACTAATACACTTTAGAAAAGAAACCCACCACCTTTACTCAGTGACCTACAGGTAGTTCCAGATCCACATTAATATGATTCACTCTTAACTACTTCCAAAGATGTGTTTTTTAAATTCATTCATGGGACGTCGGCTCCTCTGTCTAGGCCAGCATTTATCGTCCATCCCTAATTGCCTAGAGAGCAGTTAAGAGTCTACCAAATGGCTGTGGGTTTGGAATCACATGTCCGGAAGACCAGGTAAGGATAACTGATTTCCTTCCTTAAAGGACATCAGTGAATCAGATGTTTTTTTCCTACAATCAGCAATGGTTCGTGGTCATCAGTACACCCTTATTTCCATACTCTTTATTGATTTCAAATTCCACCATCTGCTGTGGCAGGATTTGAACCCAGGGTCTCCAGAACATTAGTTGAGTTTATGGATTAATAATCTAGCATTACTACTCCAAAGGTAAAGTATGAACAACAAATGCCAACATTGCTGATGATGTCTATACCCTACCCACAAAAATAAATCTCTTGATAAATGAATTTGTGCAGAATTCCCAAGGAGTTCTGGATATAAATTTGCTTGCTGAGCTGCAAGGTTCATTTCGTTACCATACAAGGTAACATCATCAGTGAGCCTCTGGTAAAGCAGTGGTGGTATGACCTGCTTTTTATTTATGTGTTTATGTTTCCCTGAGTTGGTGATGTCATTTCCCATGGTGATGTCATTTTTTTTTCAGGGGTTGTTAAATGGGATTCCTAGAAGCATGGCATTCCAACCGGAACTCTATCAACAAACATATTGACTTGGATCCCATTTACAAACCCTGAGAAAAAGAACAGGAAATGACACCACCGCAGGAAATGACATACAAACCCAAAGAAAGCTAATCACATAAATAAAAAGTAGGCCATACCACCCATGCTTTACCGGAATCTCACTGATGACATTAGCTGGTATGGCAATGAAATGTCTGAAAATGAACCTTCCAGCTCAGCAAGCAAAATTACATCCAAAACCTCAACCTGAACCACAAATGTTCTCAAAACTTGCTCCCAAGAAGTTATTTGTGATTACATTTATATCCTGTAATTCTAGCCTCATCTGCAAGTGGGGTACTCTACCCTTTCATACTCTTAAAAGTCAGGCTTCAAAGATCCCCAATGTTACAAATGATACTTACTGCAGAAATACTTACTGTAGAATTCCCAGCCTCTGACCTGCTCTGGTTTCTGACTAATGCTTTTCACAATGCCTCTATATCCTCTTACCAGCTACTCCCCATTAAAGACAATATATGGGGGAGGTACAGTTCGAAAGGGGATGCAGGAGCAGACTGGTCTGAGTCTATATGTTAACAAAGCACACAGTGATCTTGACATTATTAATAAGTACATAGAATACAAGTGCGGGGAGATGATATTGAAATTAGACAAGGCATTTGTTAGACCTTAGCTGGAATATTGTGTACAATTGTGGATACCATATTATAGGAAAGATATGTATGCATGAGAGACAGTGCAGAGGGAGTTTACAGGAATGGTTCCAGGAATGAGAAACCTCTGTTATGAGGATAGTTTTAAGAAGTTGAGATTGTTCTCCTTGGAAGAAGGCTAAGAGGTAATTTGATAGAGGTTTTCAAAATCATGAACTGGTTGAATGCAGTAGATAGGGAGAAGTTGTTCTTTCTTGTAAAAGGAAGAAAGAATAAGAGGTCATAAATTTAAAGTGATTTCTAAAAGAAGCAAGGGTGATGTGCAAAAAAAATCTTAGCAAGCAGTTAAGACATGGGATGTGGAAACAGTAATGACTGCAGATACTGGAAGTCAGAATCAATAGATGTGGAGTTGGAAAAGCACAGCAAGTCAGACAACATCCAAGGAGCAGGTAGGTCAACGTTTCAGTCTGAAACTTCATCAGGCCTGGGGAGCGGGCCCAGATATATATTGGGTGAGGTGCAATTGGTGGGGCCGGGGAAGGGTAGGTATGGGGGTTATTTTCATTGGTAGTGAGAGGAGTGGAGTGGGTAGGTGAGTAGGAAGATGGGTAGGTTAGGGAGACTCTGAGATAGGCAGTGGAGGGATTTTGAAGCTGGTGAAGTTGATATTGAGGTCATTGGGCAGTAAGCTCCCTCAGGTGTTGTTCCTCCAGTTTACAGTTGACCTTACTTGACAGTGGATCCTTGGCCTCCTCCAAAGTCAGAGTGAGGCCAAACAAACTGGAGGAACAACACTAATATTTCGCCTGGGGAGCTTGCAGCCAATGGCCTCAATTGATTTCACCAGCTCTTGAAATCCTCCATGTCCAGCAGCCTCTTCCTCCTCACCTCCCGACCTGACCTAATCTGCCCATTGTCCTATGCACTTATCCACTCTAGCCTTCCCACTGGAATCACATTAATCCCCTACCTGAATCCACCTATCACCAACAACCCAGCACCTCCCACTAACCCACTCCTGATGAAGGGTTTCAGACAAAACCAAAACTTTCCCAGACATGGGATGTACTGTCAAGAAATGTGGTGATTATTTAGGTAGAAATGGTATGCAGTGATATATGGAAAAGGCAGGAGACAGGCACGATGGGCTCCTTCCATGGTGTTACAATTCTGTGAAGAGATTTTCCTGTGGTCTGGGACTCTTTAAACAATCCCAAGCTAATTTCGAGCCACACAATCGGGCATGGTACTTTTATATATGGACCGCCTGACTCAGAGTTAGTGAGATTTCCTCCGCACCACAAGGGCCCATGCAACTGAGGCTTTTGTTGAGGCCCTGGTTGCTAGGGCCCGATTCCCGAATGTTCCAGTTACCTTGGTGACCGTACAGTCTGCGTCACACCCACGTTCATTCTATTGGTTTAACGTCATACGTAATGGATCGGCGCGTCTGGTGATTGGTTGAAAGACCTGTCCATCAACTCTTGACCGCGGTGGCACGACTTCCGGGTGAGCGGCCCGGGGCCTGTAGCGTGGTTGAGCGACAGCTTGAGGGGAGCAGCACCGAGTCGGAGAAACGATGGGGGACTCATCCGGCGAGGATCGCTTCGATGGCATTCTGCTGGCGATGGCCCAGCAACATGAAGGGGGTGTTCACCAGGTATGAAGGAGGTACTTACCCCTACCCGAGTGTGGGCAGATTTCCTCCCCTTCCTGTAGATGTATCCCACCTGCCGTCCCGCTTAATGGGGTTGGATCCTTTATCCCTTCCCCCACATTCCACCTGCGGTGTATATTTCCGCACGCTCCGCCAGATCTGGGGAATAGATTTACTTTCTTTCCGCTTTCCAACGAAAAAACAACCGTCACGGCGTGAGGTGGAGCGGTGTGAATCCAGTTTCACTTGGGGGTTTATTCTGTATCACAGCTAACCCTTACATTCTGTTTTTTTTTGTGGGGGTGTGGATCTGTTAAATAAATACGCTTTTGTGGTGGTGGATCCTCTAATTTCCTCTCTCCTGGTTCTGCCGGAGGGTAGATTTCAGTAGCACAGTATCTGGGAACATCTGTCCAGTGGTTAAAAAAAGGCAGGAAATTAAGACCATTGGCATCTCAATAACTTTGCAATGTACTTAATGTTTTAATGTAGGAAATGCACTCGCCAAACTTCATACATTAACTTCTAACAAACAATAATAATTGTCTACTGTACGTTATTCCGAGGGATAAATATTGTCAAGAACTACATGGTGAATGGTGAAATGTCCAGTTCACCATCATCATTGGGGGGAATGAAAGAGTTTGGTGTATGCCACTACTGCCTGTATTGTGTTCTTCACCGACAGGGACATCGTGATCCATGCCTGATTATAGCTGCACTCAAACATAAAACAACTTAAAGTTGGTTTATTTCCATGCTGAATTGAGTGGGTTTTTTAAACTTATTCACTCATGGGATAATGGTGATGCTGGTTGGGCCAGCATTTATTACCCAATTTTAGTTGCCTTTGAAGGTATGTTGAGCTGGTGCGGGGATACCCACAATGTCATTAGAGAAGGAATTCCAGGATATTAACACTGCAACAATGAAGGAATAGGAATATATTTCCTGTAAAGATGGTGAGTAGATGGAGGGAAACATGCAGGTGGTGGTGTTCATTTGTATCTGCTGTCGCTGCCCTTCTAGAAGGTAGCAATTATAGGTTTGGAAGATTGTGTCTGAGGAGGGTTAGTGCACTTTTGCATTGCATCTTGTAGATGGTAGACGCTGCTGCTCCTATGTGTCACTGGTAGAGGGAGGGAATATTTGTGGATGTGGTGCCAATCAAGCTGGTTGTTTTGTCCAATATGGTGTCATGTGTCTTATTTGTTGTCAGTAGTGCGTTCATCTGGACACGTGAAGACTATTCCATTGTCCTCCTGACTTGTGGCGAGATATTGGGGAGTAAGAATGTGAATTCGTCATTATCTGATTCCTAACCTCTGATCTGCTTTTGTAGCCACGGTATTTATGTGGCTAATTCGGTTTGTTTTCTGGTCAGTGGTAACCCACATGATAATGGGGGTTTTGGTGATGGTTATACCTTTGAATGTCAGGTGTTGGTTTTATTCTCTCATTGTAGATGATAATTCTTTGCATTTGTGTGCTGAGACTCCTGCCACTTGTTAGCCCAAACCTGGATGTTGTTCAGGTCTTGCTGCCTTTGGAGATGGTGTACTTCAGATTCTGAAGAGTTGTGCATGGTACTCAACATTCTACAATCACCAGTGAACATCCCTATTTCTGACCATATGTTGGAGGGAAGATTATTGATAATACTTAGATGGTTGGGACAAAGACATTCCCTGAGGAGCTCCTACAGAGATGTCCTGGAGCTGAATTGAATAAATTCCATTAGTCTTAGTTCCAGGAGAGTTCCCCCCCCCCCCCCCCAATTCCCATTGACACCAATACTACTACGGCTCCTTGATACCAAACTTGGTCAAATGTGGCCTTCAGGTCAGGGGCAGTCACTTTCCCTTCATGTGGAACTCTGCTTTTTTGTTCATGTTTTTAATCAAGGCTGTAATGAGGTCAGGAATTGAGTGGCCCCGGTGGAACCCAAATTAAGCATCAATAAGTAGGTTATTGCTATGCAAGTGCCATTTGATAGCACTGTTTATTACCCTTTCTGTCACTTTACTGATGATTAACAGTAGCACAGTAATTAGCTAGGTTGAATGTTTCCAATTTTTTTTGTGTATCAGACATACCTGG
This sequence comes from Hemiscyllium ocellatum, assembly GCF_020745735.1. NCBI lineage: Eukaryota > Metazoa > Chordata > Chondrichthyes > Orectolobiformes > Hemiscylliidae > Hemiscyllium > Hemiscyllium ocellatum. The sequence goes on from NC_083430.1 coordinate 39,489,010, forward strand.
GCAATTTTTCATTGTCGGGCGAATGCCAATTTTGAAGTTTTACGTATTGCCATGTGGGTCTGGAGTCAATGTTGAGGACTCCAAGGGCGACATCCTTCTGAATATATATTGTACATACTTTGCCACTACCTCTGCTAGGTCTGTCCTGCCAGTGAGACACGGACGATGATGGTGTTGCCTGGAACATTGTTTATCAGGTATGACTCCACAGCTAAGACTGTCAGGCTCTTGTTTGATGAATCTGTAAGACTGCACTCCCTTACCATTATTAAGGGGTATTTGTCATGTTGGGACCTCTGTTTGCTGTTGTCACTTATAGTGCCTTAGTTGATGTCAAGTTTCCACTTTCATTTCTTTTTTCCTTTTTGCAAGTTGATAAATTCCAAATCTATCATCTGTTAAGCTGGATTCAAACTCAAGTGCTCAGAATGTTACCTGGGACTCTGGATTACTAGTCTAGCAACAATAGTACTCGACCATTACCTCCCCAATTTCTAATTTGCTTTCATCCATTATGACTTTTATAGGAGAATGTACTATCCAGTAACCTGTGAAGTTTAGTGGATCTAATTAACAGCCTTAACATTTTTCTTTCACAAGCTCGTGGATACATTCTTCAGTTTTCTGAGGCGGAAAACCGACTTCTTTACTGGTGGAGAGCAGGGAGCAGCGAACAAAGTGAGTATAAGGGGTTTCGTTATAGCTCCATTTATCTTGGGTTGACGGGGTGCTCCTCATCTTCATTTCTCAATTCAATTTCCCAGTGACAATGCCCAGGTCTCCCTAGTATACTAATAGTGTAATCCCATTTAACTGATTTGATTATTCTGATCATGTATTTTCCACAGTTGGTCACAGACACCTTCAAACGCCACCATAAGTTAGCCATACAGGCTCAGATGGAAAAGGAGGTGAAAAAGGAAGCAGAGAGAAAAGAAAAATTGGAACGGGCAAAGCTTATAGAGGAAAAAGAGAAATCTGAACCAGAATTGAAGCAGCCAAAGATCAAGGAGCTGACTGATGAGGAGGCGGAGAAATTGCAGAAGGAGATTGACCAAGTAAGTACAGTATCTAATGGCCAATTGAAACATTAGAATTGGATTATGGAATTAGGAGACAGGAATAGGGATAATAGCATGCAGTCATATTGTTAATATATGGGTAATGGTATTGCACGGAGATCTTGATGTTTCAATAGATATGAATAACTTGTGAAGCAATAGAAAGCTGTAAACCTAAATTGGCTGATGGCGCCAAGTTAGTTGGCACTGCTAATAATGCAGATGAGAGTGAAAAGATGCAAAGAATCAATAGTAGATTTAGTGATTAGGCAAAACTCTGACAGATGGATTTCAGTGTGATGTCATAGAGTCATACAGGAAAAAGTGAGGTCTGCAGATGCTGGAGTATCAGAGCTGAAAATGTGTTGCTGGAAAAGCGCAGCAGGTCAGGAAGGGCTTATGTCCGAAACGTCGAATTTCCTGTTCTTTGGATGCTGCCTGACCTGCTGCGCTTTTCCAGCAACACATTTTCAGCATAGAGTCATACAGCTTGGAAACAGATTCTTCAGTCCAACCAGTCCATGCCAAACATAATCTCAAACTAAACTAGTCCAACTTACCTGCTCCTGGCCCATATCCCTCCAAACCCTTTCCTAATTATGCATCTATCCAAATGTCTTTTAATTTGTACCTGCATCCACCACTTCCTCAGGAAGTTAATTCCACACGTGAACCACCCTCTAGATCAGAGTTTTTATTTCTTTAAATGGTGAGAAGCTTAGAACTGAGGAGTACAAAGTTTTAAAGGCTTTTAATACAAAGGATTCAGGGTAATCCAAGATGGAGGACAGCGAAAAATTGTAGTTGTGAGGGCTGCTCCTTTTTTTTTGAAGTATTTTACGTGATGGAGGTGATTTCCTCGAATCCCAGGAGCAGCAATTACTGTTTTATATGCAGTTGCATTGTTTTGGAACTTTGGGGAAAAAGATCAAAACAACAGCACTTTTAAAAGGAGAAAAGACAGACAAAAGGCAGCAACCTTTTGTGAGGGAGAGAAAGAAAACCCACACTGCTAACTGACACTACAGTGAATCTGCACAGTTACTGCCTTTGCTGTTTGAGTTCATGTATCTCTGGACATGCGAGTGCGTCTTGGAAAAATTAACCTGGCCTTCGAGGAACCTGTGTGGGTGAGCTGAGCACAGGAACAGATGGGTGCGTAGTTTTTAACGTGTAACCTTGCTGTAAGTCTACAGTAGTGAGTAGAGCGGATTCTTTCTTGATTATATGTTTTATTGAGATCTGTCTCTTGATTAAATCTCAAAACTATAAACCAGAAGTACTAAGTTAACCTGGAACGCTGTTTTTGAGTGCAAAATGACAGTGCTATTTTATGGGTCTGTAGATTATAAAGGAGCAAAATGGCCTTTAGTAGAGTGATATGCTCTTCCTATCAGATGTCGGAGTTTAGGGAGAGTTTCTATGTTACTAATGATTATGTCTGCAGGAAGTGTCTTTAGTTGCGAATCTTATCACGTCACATAGAATGGTTGGAGCCATAGTTAGAGGCAGTGAGGAATTTACAAGAGTTGGGGGTGTGATGGATGGCAATTAAAGGAAGGGAGAAAAGACACAGATACAGTCAGGTAAATGGGTTAACTCCAGGAAAGATAGGAAGGGTGGCTATCCCCATTTCAGACAAGTATGCTGTTTTGGAAAATGTAGAGGATGCTAGACTCTCAGGGGAATGTAGCATGAACAGCCTAGTTTCTGGTATTGAGACGAGTTTTCTAATGAAATGAGGGATACATCGGGTACCAAGTGATCGATTGTGATTGGGGACTCTCTAGTCTGAGGCACAGACGGATGTTTCTGTGGCCAGAAGTGAAAAATCAGAATAATGTGTTGCCTCCCTGGCGCCAGGATCAAGGATATCTCAGAGAGGGTGCGGAATGTTCTTCCGGGGCAGAGGGGCCATCAGGAAGTCATTGTACACATTGGAACCAACGACATAGAGTCATAGAGATGTACAGCATGGAAACAGACCCTTCGGTCCAACCCGTCCATGCCGACCAGATATCCCAACCCAATCTAGTCCCACCTGCCAGCACTCGGCCCATATCCCTCAATCCTTCCTATTCGTATACCCATCCAAACGCCTCTTAAATGTTGCAATTGTACCAGCCTCCACCACTTCCTCTGGCAGCTCATTCCATACACGTACCACCCTCTGTGTGAGGTCTCTTTTATATCTTTCCCCTCTCACCCTAAACTAATGCCCTCTAGTTCTGGACTCCCCAGCACCAGGGAAAAGACTATGCCTATTTATGCTATCCATGCCCCTCATAATTTTGTAAACCTCTATAAGGTCACCCCTCAGCTTTTGATGCTCCAGGGAAAGCAGCCCCAGTGTGTTCAGCCTCTCCCTGTAGCTCAGATCCTCCAACCCTGGCAACATCCTTGAAAATCTTTTCTGAACCCTTTCAAGTTTCACAACAACATCTTTCCAATAGGAAGGAGACCAGAATTGCACGCAATCTTCCAACAGTGGCCTAACCAATGTCCTGTACAGCCGCAACATGACCTCTCAACTCCTGTACTCAATACTCTGACCAATAAAGGAAGTCGTACCAAACGCAGCCTTCACTATCCTATCTACCTGCGACTCCACTTTCAAGGACATATGAACCTCCACTCCAAAATCTCTTTGTTCAGCAAAACTCCCTAGGGCCTTACCATTAAGTGTTGAAGTCCTGCTAAGATTTGCTTTCCCAAAATGCAGCACCTTGCATTTATCTGAATTAAACTCCACCTGCCACTTCTCAGCCCATTGGCCCATCTGGTCAAGATCCTGTTGTAATCTGAGGTAACCCTCTTCACTGTCCACTACACTTCCAATTTTGGTGTCATCTGCAAACTTACTAACTGTACCTCTTATGCTCGCATCCAAATCAGGAATATACTTTCTCTGGATTCTTGTTCTCTTATTTCTGAAGGCTTCCCATTTTCCTGCCATCCCTTTACCTGCGAACATCTGCCTCCAATCTGCTTTTGAAAGTTCTTGCCTAATACCGTCAAAATTGGCCTTTCTCCAATTTAGAACTTCAACTTTTAGATCTGGTCTATCCTCTTCCATCACTATTTTAATAGGAAGGGAAAAGAATAAGATTCTGAAGGGAGAATATAGTAAGTTAGGCAGGAATTTAAAAAGGAAGTCCTCCAAGGTAATATTATCTGGATTACTCTTGGTGCTACGTGCTAGTGAGGGTAGGAATAGGAGGACAGAGCAGATGAATGCATGGCTGAGGAGCTGGTGCAGGGGAGAAGGGTTCATGTTTTTGGATCATTGGAATCCCTTCTGGGATAGAAGTGACTTGTACAAGAAGGACGGATTGCACCTGAATTGGAAGGTGCAATGTGCTGGAGCTGCTCAGGAGGATTTAAACTCGTAAGGTTGGAGGGTGGGATCCTGAGAGATCGTGAGGAAAGAGATCAATGTGAGACTGGTACAGTTGAGAAAAGGAGCGAGTCAAACAGTCAGGGCAGGCTGGAATAAAGCAGAGAACAAGGTAGGACTGATAAATTTAACTGCATTTACTTCAATGCTAGAGGCCTAACAAGGAAGGCAAATGAACTCGGGGCATGGTCAGGAACATAGGACTGGGATGTCATAGCAATTACAGAAATGTGGCTCAGTGATGGACAGGACTTGCAGCTTAATGTTCCAGGATACAGGAGTGATAGAAAAAGGGAGGAGGGTAAGTGGCATTTTTGATAAGGGATAGCATTACTGCTATATGTAAATAGGATATTCCTAGGAATACATCCAGGGAAGTTATTTGGGTGGAACTGAGAAATAAGGAAGGGATGATCACCTTATTAGGATTGTATTATAGACCTCCCAAATAGTCAACAGGAAATTTGAGAAACAAATTTAAGGAGATTTCAGTTATCTGTAAGAATAAGAGGGTAGTCATGGGAGGGGATTTTAACTTTCCAAACATAGACTAGGACTGCCATAGTGTTAAAGGTTTAGATGGAAAGAAATTTGTTAACTGTGTACAAGAAAATTTACTGATTCAGTATGTGGATGGATCCACTAAAGAAGGTGCAAAACTTGACCTACTCTTGGGAAATGAGGCAGGGCACATGATTTGAGGGTTCAGTGGGAAAGACTTTGGGGCCAATGACCATAATCCTATTCATTTAAAATAGTTATGGAAAAAGATAGACCAGATGTAAAAGTTGAAGGTTTAAATTGCAGGAAGGCTAATTTGACTGTATAAGGCAAGAACTTCAAAAGCTAATTGTGGTCAGATGTTCGCAGTTAAAGGAAAGGCTGAAAAATGGGAAGCATTCAAAATGAGATAACAAGAGTCCAGAGACAGTATATTCCTGTTAGGGTGAAAGGAAAGGCTGGTAGATGCAGGGAATGCTGGATGACCAGAGAAATATTTTGGTTAAGAAAAAGAAGGAAGTGTATGTCAGGTATGGACAGCAGAATTCGAGTGAATCCTAACAATATAAAGGCAGTCGGAGCATACCTCAGAAGGAAAACAGGAGGGCAAAAAGGGGACAGAATATAGCTTTGGCAAATAGGGTTAAAGAGAATCCAAAGGGTTTTTATAAATACATTAAGGACAAAAGGGTAACAAGGGAGAGAATAGTGCCCCTCAAAGATCAGCAAAACAGCCTGTGTATGGAACTGCAGGAGATGGGGCAGATACTAAATGAGTGTTTTGCATCAGTGTTTACATGGAGAGTACATGGAAGCTGTGGAATATGGGGAAGTAGATGGTGACTTTTTAAAAAATGTCCATATTACAGAGGAGGAGGTGCTGGTTGTCTTAAAACGCATGAAAGTGGATAAATCCCCAGGACCTGATAAGGTGTACCCTAGAATTCTGTGGGATTGCTAGGCCCCTTGCTGAAATATTTATATCATTGATTGTCACAGTTGAGGTGCCAGAAGACTGGAGGTTGGCTAACGTGGTGGCAAAGTTTAAGAAAAGTGGTAAGGAAAAGCCAGGGAACTATAGACCAGTGAACCTGACATCAGTGGTGGGCAAGTTGCTGGAGGGAATCCTGAGGGACAGGATGTACATGTATTTAGAAAGCAAAGACTGATTAGGGAGAGTCAACATGGCTTTGTGTGTGGAAAATCATGTGTCACGAACTTGATTGAGTTTTTTTGAAGAAGTAATAAAAAGGATTGAGGGCAGAGGGTGAATGTGACCTATATGGATCTCTACAAGATTCCCCATGGGAGACTAGTTAGTAAAGTTAGATCTCATGGAATACAGGGAGAACTAGCCATTTGGATACAGAACTGGCTTGAAGGTAGAAGACAGAGGCGGGTGGTGGAAAGCTGGTAGGTATAGGGAATGCTGGATGACTAAAGAAATTGAAGGTTTGGTTAAGAAAAAGAAGGAAGCATATGTCCGGTACAGACAGGATAGATCGAGTGAATCCTTCGAAGAGTATAAAGGAAGTAGGAGTATACTTAAGAGGGAAATCAGGAGGGCAAAAAGGGGACATGAGATAGCTTTGGCAAATAGAATTAAGGAGAATCCAAAGGGTTTTTACAAATCTATTAAGGACAAAAGGGTGAAAATAGAGCCCCTCAAAGTTCAGCAAGGCGGCCTTTGTGTGGAGCCACAGAAAATGGGGGAGATACTAAATGAATACTTTGCATCAGAACTTACTGTGGAAAAGGATGTGGAAGATATAGACTGTAGGGAAATAGATGATGACATCTTGTAAAATGTCCAGATTACAGAGGAGGAAGTGCTGGATGTCTTGAAATGGTTAAAGGTGGATAAATCCCCAGGACCTGATCAGGTGTACCCGAGAACTCTGTAGGAAGCTAGAGAAGTGATTGCTGGCCTCTTGCTGAGATATTTGTATCATCGATAGTCACAGGTGAGGTGCCGGAAGACTGGAGGTTGGCTAACGTGTGCCACTGTTTAAGAAGGGTGGTAAGGACAAGCCAGGGAACTGTAGACCGGTGAGCCTGACCACAGTGGTGGGCAAGTTGTTGGAGGGAATCCTGAGGGACAGGATGTACATGTATTTGGAAAGACAAGGTCTGATTAGGGATAGTCAACATGGCTTTGTGTGTGGGAAATCATGTCTCTCAAACTTGATTGAGTGTTTTGAAGAAGTAACAAAGAACGTTGATGAGGGCAGAGCAGTAGATGTGATCTATATGGACTTCAAAGTCGTTCGACAAGGTTCCCCATGGGAGACTGATGAGCAAGGTTAGGTCTCATGGAATACAGGGAGAACTAGCCATTTGGATGCAGAACTGGCTGAAAGGGAGAAGACAGGGTGGTGGTAGAGGGTTGTTTTTCAGACTGGAGGCCTGTGACCAGTGGAGTGCCACAAGGTGCTGGGCCCTCTACTTTTTGTCATTTACATAAATGATTTGGATGTGAACGTAGATGATATACTTAGTAAGTTTGCAGATGACACCAAAATTGGAGGTGTAGTGGACAGCGAAGAGGGTACCTCCGGTTACAACAGGATCTTGACCAGATGGGCCAATGGGCTGAGAAGTGGCAGATCGAGTTTAATTCAGATAAATGCGAGTTGCTGCATTTTGGAAAAGCAAATCTTAGCAGGTCTTATACATTTAATGGTAAGGTCCTAGGGAGTGTTTTGCTGAACAAAGAGACCTTGGAGTGCAGATTCATAACTCCTTGAAAGTAGACTCACAGGATAGGATATTGAAGAAGGCATTTGGTATGCTTTCCTTTATTGGTCAGAGTATTGAGTACAGGATTTGGGAGGTCATGTTGCGGCTGTACAGGACATTGGTCTGGCCACATTTGGAATATCATGTGCAGTTGTGGTCTCCTTCCTATTGGAAGGATGTTGTGAAACTTGAAAGGGTTCAGAAAAGATTTACAAGGAAATTGCCAGTATTGGAGTATTTAAGCTATAGGGAGAGGCTGAACAGGCTGGTTCTGTTTTCCCTGGAGCATTGGAGGCTAAGGAGTAACCTGATAGAGGTTTAATAAATCATGAAGGGCATGGATTATATAAATAGACAAGGTATTTTCCTTTGGGTGGGCGAGTCCATAACTAGAGGGCATCGGTTTAGGGTGAGAGGGCAAAGATATAAAAGGGACCTAGGGGGCAATGTTTCACACAAAGGGTGGTGCATGTATGAAATGAGCTGTCAGAGGAAGTGGGAGGCTGGTACAATTACAGCATTTAAAAGGCATATGGATGGGTAAATGAACAGGAAGGGTTTAGAGGGATATGGCCCAATTGCTGGCAAATGGGACTAGTTTAGGTTAGGATATCTTGTCTGAATGGACAAGTTTGATCTAAGGGTCTATTTCCATGCTGTACATCTCTATGACTCTATGACATAAATCACTGAAAAGGGTTAATGTTGTTTTAAGTTTACATAATAGCTTTTTGGTCGATCCCATTTTTTATCCTGCATTTCAAGTTAAATGGAAAGGAATTATTTCCTCTGGACAGTCTAGAGCATGTAAAAAATCTTAAACTATATATCAAACAGAAAATAGTCTGGTCTGATAAATATATTCCTCTCTTCACAGATGCTAACATTGCAAGTTAATGTCTTGTTCTGATGAAAGGATATTGACCTGAAATGTTACTCCTTTCCTCTCTCCACAGATGTCACCAGCCTTCCTGAATATTTGTCACTTCATTTTTATTTCAGATTTCTAGCACTCAACTTATTTTACTTTTGCTTAAAACTAAAATTCAGGTGAGGTCAGGAGGCACGTTTCACACTTAGCATAATGGAAACCTCGCAGTCTCCCCTCCAAAATGCTGTTGAAGTTTGAGGTCATTTGAAAATTTAAAAACAGGGGTTGATACTATTATGGTTGGTAATAGAGTACCAAATCAGCCATGATTTAATTGAATGGCAGAGCAGGCTAGAGGGGCTGAATGGCTTTCTCACGCTGCAGAGTGGCATAAGTACCTCCAATTTATAATTAACCATTATAATGCATTGGGTTTGTGAGGAAGAAATCCAGGTAAAGAGACAAGGGAAATGGGAAGTTCTAGCTTTTTGGGTATTCCGAATAAAGAGGCTTTTGCTACCAATCAAATCCCGATGCAACTCAGTGAATGGCCAGTGCTGATGGCAATGAGGGGTGGCTGTGGGAGAGCACCTAGTTTGGGGATTGGGGTTGTTACTTATGTGAGATGAAATGCAGTGAGGTGGAAGGGTGCAGAGGAGTGGTGGATGAATTTGGGTGGAAAGTAGTGTCTGCAATGGCACCACATGCTCTCAGCAGCATTGAAATGTGGCCAGCTGGTAAACTGACTCTCAGTTGCAACTTCAAGGTCCATAAGTGAATTTTCTGAAGCTCAGGAATACCTAGACTGATCTGTAGCAAAAGCTCTCTTTTTCTATATGAGCATCTTAGCTTTTTTAGCTGACATTGGGACCATGACATGCAGATTGCTACTGTGTGACCCTAAATGCAGCAACTGGCTAACTTTTTAATCTGACAGTTAACTGAAATGGTTACCTGAAACTCAGTCCCTTTCTTTCATTTCTCACTAAATAATGGATGAAATGATGTTGGATTTTACAGCTCCACTTTTTTATGTCTTTGCTGCATGTCTGAATCAGCTGTTTATATTGCCTCATTACATGTGAGGCATTGCCATGAGGACAGCCCAGTAAATCCTGACAGATGCCTGTGAAATTTACAGTATTAGGGAACCCAGCAGCTGTGTCTGGGGCCCACATCCAGGAGCTATTCCCATGCTTCTGCTCACAGTGAGTCTGAGGTATGCCATGATGCGAATACTAATTTTGCATTTTTTATTTAGAAAAAGGAGCATAAGAAACTGGAAACTGAAGGAGATGAAATCACAATCAATGGGGTCAAGAATTCAGAAAAACCCGAAACAAAACAGGTATTGTGCAGTTGACTCAGTGTGGAGAATGGGGGAGGAAATTTGTTTGATGGGTTTTGGCAAGTGAGGCAGTGTTGTATTTGAAGTTCTGTGCTAATGTCTCTATCTCCTGAGATCTTTTCTCCCTGTTGTGCCACCTTGTCTGTTAAATTCTTGCCAATCTTCAGTGCTTCACCCATCTGGTTTTAATTGTGATTTTCAGGTAGCAACTACAAAGTGCATCAGTATTTACAGCATAAGTTACTGAATATGTTGTATGATTCAATTCAAGGGTCAATATTTGCAGTACTTTATGGATTAGGTTGAGCAGGGATGATGTAAATGACATTGAAAGGACATGGGGGTGGTGCCAGGATGGGTAAATGTGGTTCTGACTATTTGCCTGCGAGGGCTTGTTTCCAAATATTGATATATTCCACTTACTCCTATTTATAACTTTGTAAAATGTTTTGTAAAATTAAACTCTCTCACAGCATCCTTCACACACTACTGACTGAGAGCACTTATAAACTGTCCATCAAACTTCGCCACCCTATGCCTTGAACTTAATTTTATCTTAAATTTAAAAAAATGTTTCTCATTCCATCATTTTATCTGGTTAAAGCTTGCAATTTCAATGGTGTGGAGTCTTGACAATCAGATCTGTTATGAAGTCCCTGCACATGACTGCAGTAGTCACTCGTGACCATACATGATAAAAGTTGTCATTGTTCTGTTTGTCTAATAACCGTGCACATAGTTGTAAAATATCTCTCCTATATTGTGAGAAACATAGTTTATGCTGCTGCATAGATATGTCCAGTCTTCTGATACTCTTATGTGACCCTTCTTGTTCCTGTAGGCAGAATCTGAATCTGAAGGTGAAGAGGATGAGAAGGATAAAGGGAAGCTGAAGCCCAATGCTGGAAATGGTGCTGATCTGCCAAACTATCGGTGGACCCAGACCCTGTCTGAGGTGGATGTAAGTGTCACTTCTGGAACACATTTCATCTCAGTGCTCACAGGCCCAGGCTGAAGCAAGAAATAATGCGACAAATATAGAGACAGCAGAGGGGATCTTTATGGTAAAATGCAAATTGGGGATTTTCATAGTGAGAATATGAAGATTAATTTTAGTGGTGCATTTGGCACTTGATTATAAACAGGGGAAAAAGTACATACTTGGAGGAAATCTCTAGAATACATTTTATATTTAGCATGTTACTTGTATATTGAATGTCTAATATGATTAAATTTTGGCACTTGAAAATTAGCATGACCACTGATGCCAGCAAAAACAATCAAAGCTGCAATAAAATACTAAAGCAAAATTCATTATGTAATTATCAAAATTCATTGGGATCAACATATAATAAAGGGCAGTTAGAGGTGGGAAATAAATGCTAATGGCACTCGTGTCCCATGAACAAATTTTTAAAAGGTTGTATAAATAGGACAATCTGAGCTTAAAGTACTTTTTAAAAAAAGTACTCATTTAGATTTCAGCTAAGCTCTACATTCCCTGGCATCAGAAGACTCTGAAGCCCCATCTTCCTACCACTCCACACAAGTCTAACCAGCCTTTTTCCTTCCAGCACATACATGCATACACACGTCCAACTTTCTAACCCTCATTCCTATACCCCCTCACATAAACTAGCCCTTCTTCCTACCCTTCTCCCACTCAGCCCTTTTTCTAACCCTCTCCACTAGCCCCCAGTCACCCCTCTTTTTTTCTCTCTTTTGCTATAGTGCCAGTGACTTTGAAGCAGAGCTATTATCCTTGGATAAGTACTTACAGGTGGGAGCAGAAATGTAGTACAATTTGAGGTAGCTGTTCACCTTAGCTAGACAATGGCCTCCTAGATTTTCCTGCTTTCACGTACACTTGTCAGCCTCCATTTTGGTGGATACCTCGGGACCCATTCAAAAACTCATCAGTAATTGATTTTCTAATGTTCAAAGGAGATTTGGGCTCACCATCTGTCCCTTGCTATTTGCCAACATAAATCTGTTGGGTCCAGGGCTGTCCTGCCAGAGCATCCAGATTGGAAGTCTCTGTTCCAAAGTTGTTTTTGTGGCCTTGGAGAAAGGGCATTTTGTAATGCCAAAGTTATGGCCTTTGCAGCCCCGTAGAGGGTCATGAGCCATAGTTTGGGAAACCCTACATTAAAAAATTGTGATACAATAAATACTGCTATTACCATGGAAGATATTAAGTAGGAATGGATGGATTTCAGATGGAATGTAGATCTTGGTAACGTTGTGTTAGATGGTTGGATTGAATAATTCTCACCATGGCTAAATAACCATTTTTATTATTCTTTGGTTGTTTCTTGCTCCCAGCTCCTGGTTCCCTTCCAGGTCAATTTCAGATTGAAGAGTCGGGATCTCATTGTAGAGATCCAAAAACGTCACTTGAAAGTGGGTCTGAAAGGCCATCCTCCTGTGATAGATGGTGAGATGTTCAATGACGTGAAGGTAGAGGAAAGTTCATGGCTGCTGGAGGATGGAAAAAGCATTAGTGTACATCTGGAGAAGGTGAGCTGGTATTGACATGGTGGGTAAAATGAAACCCTCTTTGGAGATTTCTTAATTTATTCCATAGCTCAGGACTTGGACAAAGTGGTCCGATCGTAGAGAGGAGAGTATACAAGAATAGAGTTGTATAGGATCTCCAGTCTGGGTGAAGTTTACATAGGGCTGTGGCATGAGTTAAACTGGGATTCTTTTTCTATGCAGATGGTTATTCTGGATTTCCCAGTCTGTGGGTGAGGAGTGCACTGGGCTGAGGATGAGAGTCAATAAAATGGGAAGCTGGAAAGCGACAGCATTGGAGGAGGAGGAAAGTCGACCCTTCATCAGAGCTCCTCCACTGTCTTATCTGCTGTGCCTTTTCAGCTCCATATTTTATAGATTCTCACTACCAGTTTCTGCAGTTTTTACGATCTCCAGAGCTGTGGGTGGGGGTTGGCTTGGAATTCCTAGTCTGAAGGTGACAGTTAACTGTCTACCTATGGATTACAATGTTATGAGGAGCTTTAATGCCCACAGGATTTGTAGAGAACTCCAATTGTATTCAAGCTGTATTTCTTTGTGAACTGTGTCAGGATATTAGGATTTTTGTTTCTAATTTCAGATCAATAAAATGGAATGGTGGAACAAAGTAGTAACAACAGATCCTGAGCTAAATACCAAAAAAATTAACCCTGAGAATTCAAAGGTGAGTATTTTTAATTTCCACACTCTAGTTTCTAGTCATATGGTGACAGAAATGTCTGTTGGGCAGATGCATTGACTTTAAAGGGTTTTGTCACTATGCAGGTTTTCTGTAATATAAAAGTTGCAAGTCCCAAGACTTTGCATTTGGACTTAGTTGCACTGAATCAAAGAGAAAAAGATCACAATGTGAATAGCTAAATGCACCATTTGGGATGAATTGCTTGCTGGATTTTAGAGACATAGTCACTGTTTCCACTTGCCCATGAAATTCAGATATACAAAATGAGACCTCCATTATCAAAAACTTTAACTCAGTCAGTCACATTGTAATTCAAATTGTAGCCTGACAACTACAAGCATGATCAATTCTATTTACAACAACTTGCCATTCCCAAAACTCTTCAGAGGCACCACCTTTGTCCAATTTCATTCTGACCTGTCCATTGCAGGTAGTGTACCTTTGCCTCTTCATATTCACTTAGACTATTCTTATCTTTGGTTTGATCACTATCCCTCATAGGCACTTAGCTTCCTGGGTCACTGTTGTCACGTCCAAGACTACCTGACCCTATGGATTTTGACAGTCTGTGTACTTTTAGAATGTTTGCCAGTCATTCTGCACTAAGGTCCCTCACCTGCCAACCTTTCTTGAATTCACAGTCAGCTGGGTTTCTCACACAATACTAGTTCTACCCATGTGTTTAGTTCCCTCCAGGCCCTCTCCATCCTCTCCAGCTCTGTTCCTCTTTCACATCTTCCAGTACACTGTCAACCCACCATTAATAGTATGCCATCAGGGATTAGTTAGCTCAGATAGCTGGACAGCTGGTGTGTAAAGCAGAGCGATACCAACAGCATAGGTTGAAGTTTTATATTGGCTGGGGACACAAAGGTTCCAGTTTCTCGACCCTGCCTTCGCCTGAAGCATTGGTGACCCTCTGGGTAAGCCACAGCAGTCGTCGTCTCTCTCTTGAGAGCAGCCTTATGATATTCTGGGACAGTGGTGACTTTACCTTTACCTTTAGTAGTGTGCTGTCAACCACCTGGAATTCTCTCTTTGAAAAATAACCCTAGTCCTTGACACCAGCATATAATAACCAAAGTCCTAAATCATATTGTGGTCACCTCTGCACTCTATTTACATACAACCCTGCCAACACCTCTATTTCTGATCATACTATATCCAGTAAATCATATTTTCTCTTTACCTCTATTCTTCGTTGATCTGCTGTTACTACTTGTCCACCAAAAAATGAAGTTTAAAATTTTTGCCCTTATTCTTAAAATCTTTCAGTGTCCTTTATTCAATCTTATTTCTGGAATCTGTCCAGCTTTGTCTCCTCCTAAAGCATTCTGATCCTCTAACTGGCCTATAGAACATTTCATCTCCTTCTTTATTCTACTATACAGAACTTAAAACCAGATTACTTCCTTTCTGGAAATCCAAATTTTGCACCTTTTCAAACAATTAATGTTGCAATTCAGGTTACAGCAAGTGGGGTTCTAAAGCGTTAAACACTGAATCTTGTCTGATTACATACTGTAATATTTTAAACAGCTGTTTAGCCTTCTTTGCTAATTTGCAATCAGATAATTTGATTTATTTCCACAGCCTGAGAACCTTTGATCTTCCAATTTATTTTTTGTTTTGAAACCCAATTATTGTAAACCTATCCAGTTCTATCTGAGTGCAACTCGACATTGCTGAATCCAACTTGTAAAAGCAGCTGCTGTTTGTACCCATAGTTATCAGACTTGGACGGTGAAACACGGAGCATGGTAGAAAAGATGATGTACGATCAACGACAGAAAGCCATGGGACTTCCAACTTCAGAGGAACAGAAGAAACAAGACATACTGAAAAAGTAAGCCCTCCATTCCGGCATTGATCAGTTATATTTGTATTAGCTGACATAACCATCTGTAACACATTATATTTAGGTCTTTTACTGCTTCTCCTAGCAATTACCAGATTGTAACTGAGGGAGATGTGAAATGTGTTTTGCTGCTACTATATTCATTGTTGTCCTTGTGCACGGTTGTTCTGATAATCTCTTCGTATTTTGGGGTAGGGCAACTTTGGTAGAAATGGAGAGATTATGGGAGAACAGTGACTGGACTCTTCAAGTTGAAGTAAACAAACAGGATGACTTGTGTTTGTTGGGTAGGGGCTTAACTGGGTTGGGAGGAGAGTATCCAAAGAGTAGGGGTTTAAGAATGAGAGCTCATGCCATGTATGTGTCTTCCAATGTCCTGTGCTGTTTGCGAGATTAGTACAAATAGTTAAAACAGTTTTCTGAGCATGGTGAACATTGTCATTTGCGCTTACAATAGTGAATTATCTTGAGAAATTATGGAGCACTATAACTGGAGTTTAGGAGGGAAGTGTAGCCCTGACAGTAAGACAGTTCAAGGAAATAAAGGTGTTGACTTGAGTATATGTGCATTGATGTCCTAGCATCATCTATGTATATCATTATTATGTTGTAATTTGGTATTGTGTATGGGATGTGATCGTGTACGGAAGTTGACTGAACTGCATTAGTGTGAAACTTGAGCAGTAGTGTTAGTTTGAGAGAGATGAGCTGATTCATATTGAAGTCTTATGTGAGAACACCTGGATTGTGAAGTAGCAGATTTTGACTTATCTCCTCCCTGAAAAATCTTCTGTTTCTTCAGACTGGAGGCCTGTGACCAGTGGAGTGCCACAAGGATTAGTGTGGGTCCTCTACTTTTTGTCATTTACATAAATGATTTGGATGTTAGCATAAGAGATATAGTTAGTAAGTTTGCAGATGACCCCAAAATTGGAGGTGTAGTGGACAGTAAAGAAGGTTATCTCAAATTACAACAGGATCTTGATCGGACGGGCCAATGAGCTGAATGGCAGATGGCGTTTAGATAAATGCGCGGTGTGCATTTTGGGAAAGCAAATCTTAGCAGGACTCTATACATTTAATGGTATGGTCCTAGGAAGTGCTGCTGAACTAAGAGACCTCGGAGTGCAGGTTCATAGTTCCTTGAAAGTGGAGTCACAGGTAGATAGGATAGTGAAGAAGGTGTTTGGTATGCTTCCCTTTATTGGTCAGAGTATTGAGTACAGGAGTTGGGAAGTCATGTTGCAGCTGTACAAGACATTGGTCCAGAACTAGAAGAAGGTGTGGCTTAAAGGTGTGAGGGGAAAGATACAAAAGAGATCTAAGGGGCAACTTTTTTTTATGTCGAAGGTTGTGGATGTATGGAATGAGCTGCCAGAGGAAGTGGTGGAGGCTGGTACAATTGCAATATTTAAAAGGCTTCTGTTTGGGTATATGAATAGGAAGGGTTTGGAGGGATATGGACTCGCTGTTGGCAAGTGGGGACTAGATTGGGTTGGGATATCTGGTCAGCATGGACCTTTGGATCTCTGACTATTTACTACCTCAGTCCTCATACATTGTAATATGTTACCCCCATCTTAAATTCACTCTAATGTTGTCTAATAACTTCAACTCCCTCTGTGACCATGCCTCTTTTTTTTAAAACCCTTTTTCACCTGCTTTATATGCTACCTGAGTTCTGACCTCTTGTGCATCCCATATGTTGTCACATCGCTATTGACAGTGATGTATTCAGTTGCCTTGGCCATTATCTCTGGAATTGCTTCCTTTAAAACTCCTTCCTCTCAGTTTCATTTCCAGACGTCCTTAAAGTTTTTTTCTGTTTGTTTGGTCATCTGTCCTAACACAAATTTAGACACCAAGCAACAGAAGATTGAAATCAATGCCATGAAGTATGTTGGGTGTTTTTATAAAACAATGGCAATATTTATATGCAAATTGTTGTTATTCGCTTTTTTTTCCCTCTTCTGACCCCACTCCCCCCAAAAAAATCCAAAGGTGCTGCAAACTTAAAATATCCCCCAGCAGTCAAAACAGCACACTCCCTTGTTGAGTAAAGACACCTTGCTTGGCACTGACTGTAGGTCCTTCATCCTACCTTGAGTTAGAATGCCTGTCCTCCCACCTTACAAAACTCTGATATTAGTTCAGACTTGAATTGAATGGATGGGATTATGCAGCTGCACCTTTTTTATTGAAATTGACAGTTCACTGATGATGGCTCCTGTGGATGTGACTTTTTCCCCCCGTCAAGTCGATACTCGAGTTGCATCACGTTACTTTTCAGGTTGGAGGCAAGATTAGTGAATTAAAAATTAGTGCATTATTGAGCTATGACCTTTTTGGTCTGATGGTGGAGGTGAGGGAAATTGTTTTAACAGTGCAATTAATCCACCAATTCACTCCTGAATCCTGTCTCTGGTCTTAGTAGTCCTAACTCTGAAAAATGTCACATAAGGATAGAAACCGTGATATCGAACATGTTAGAATCTGCATTTCTGGAGAAGGGAAATTAGGATTGAATATAGTTAATATCAAAACAAGTTCATACTGGAAATACTCATGTCAGGCGGTAGCTGTTGAGCAAGAGATAAAATATTCATGTTTCAGGTTTGGCTTCTCCATTGGAGCATAAAGCAAAGAAACAACTACATTTAACAACTACAGATAAGACACAATGACATCCATGTTCTTAGAATGACATCCATGTTCTTAGAATGACATCCATGTTCTTAGAATGACATCCATGTTCTTAGAATGACATCCATGTTCTTAGAATGACATCCAGAAAATCCCACCAAACTGGATCAGGACAAATTTGTAAATAAAGAACTTAATTCCTGCTTCATGTCCCCAAGGCAGGCATTGTCATCGTAGCTACACCAGGCCTGAGAATTGCTTACAACAGATTAGATTAGATTAGATTTACAGTGTGGAAACAGGCCCTTCGGCCCAACAAGTCCACACCGACCCGCCGAAGCGCAACCCACCCATACCCCTACATTTACCCCTTACCTAACACTATGGGCAATTTAGCATGGCCAATTCACCTGACCCGCACATCTTTGGACTGTGGGAGGAAACCGGAGCACCCGGAGGAAACCCACGCATGATGAGTAACTTTGCAAAGTGCAGGCCCAAGGCTATCTGTGTCTGTGTTAGATATTTTATAATCATCTGTTCACAGATGTTATTACGTACCTGGAAGAAGTGGGACTGGAACCCAGATGTTCCTACCTTTGGGCCGGATCATTAGCACCCTACCATCAGAGCACCTCCATTCCATTTGGATTTCATGAACTGATAAACTCTAGACACCTTGCCATCGTTGCAGCATACACTGCCTCATGACAGTTGCAGACAATCTATATTTTGAGCTCTGCTTTGCAAAGTTACTTGGTTTCATAATGGGGTGAGCTAGAAATCACACTTGGTGGGATTAAGTGAGTGCCGAATCTGATAGTTCTTTACTTAGTATGTATTGTTGGTTCTTTGTAACATGTAAACTAGATCTAATCTTCCTGTGCTACACTCCTCAGGTTCATGGAGCAACACCCAGAGATGGACTTCTCAAAGGCCAAATTCAGTTAAAAATGCATCTTCCCTGGAGCTGGAGCGGATACCCAAACTGTTGGAAGATTTTTTGCAGGAAAGACTCCCTTTGAGCATCACCTCGAGCTGTGAAACCTGGTTTCTGAGCTTGTAAATCATTCAGGTTATTCATTGTGTGGAGAGCAAGTGTGAACCTGGCAGCTGCAGTGTAGTCACCATGCTGGCATCCATTAACAATGTCATTTTCTGGCTGATCTCACATAACTATCCAAGCACCTTCTGGTGATGTTGTAAACTTGATTACTTTTTAAAAATTGCCTTTTAAGTGTTCCTCCTGATTGCTACATAGCAACCGGGGGAGATGTGAAACATGTGTTGCTATCACCTCACTCATTTTGTCTCTCGTGTTGTTCTGATAATCTCTCTATGTACAGTTGGGGTCCTCGTTTCCTTTTCAGTGAGTTTAAGCAACGTCCTGCTAAACATTTTGTAAACAGATGTTACCTGGTATTTGCTCAATGGATTTGTTATTTTCCCCCTATTCTCCACTAAGATCAATTAGACATTCTGTGCATCAGTCGCTCATTTTGACCAGCATGTTTTGCAAATAAAAATATTAGAAGCTTTCCCTTTCAATGAAACTTTTAATGTGCACTGTGCAAAACTACCTGCCAATACTTGATGCAGGATGAGATTGCAATCCGATGTTTCTTGCCGGTTACTTAACAAATGCCTTGGCCCAGTCATGTCTATATTGCCACAGATGGGCTACTTTGTGTTAAGTTTTGAAGTCATCCAGTTGATTGAACTGCTATGCTGTGCCAGGTGAAGGCCAAATATTGTAAATATCAGGGTCATTGCTCTCCATTTCCTTGTCTCAGTGTTTCCAGGTCAGTAACAGGGTGGCTAGATAAATTGTTGAGTGCAGTGCTGGCCCTCATGGGGCATGTTCTTTGTTTATTTTTAATTTGTTTGCATTGATGCACTTGGACATGATGCTGGAATTCATTTCTCAATAAAGTCAAGCCACCAGCTGTTGTCTTGCTGTGATTCATTGTCCTTGTATTAAGCTACATTAACCTTGTTTGTTCAGTAGCAGGACAAGTTAAGGCATTATAAGTGTTAAAGGCACACTATAAAAAGGTCTGACCATAACAGTTCTATATCTAGACCAAGAAGAAAGTGCCACATTGGCATTTCAATGTTTTACTTCTGTGGCCTGTATCTAGAGGTGAAGATTTTTCTAGTTTTTAGGAGGTTTATGTTTGTAATGGAACCAGGCTACAGCAGAGTTCTCAAATTGGGAAAGCTCAGTGGATGAAGGGATTCATACAATTGGGAAGAGTGGTTAAAAAGGAATCAAGGCCCTAATTCTAGCTCCCTTTATTTCACTGTGATCCACAGTCTGCCTTAATACAGGTGCAAGTTGTCCTTATAAGTTGGACAGGAGCTGCCCGGAAGGATCTTTACATAGGGTTGACCGATACAGGTACACACAGCTGGGAGTGAGTAGCAGACCTTGGGCAGTGATTGTCAAATCTGGCAAAATTATCAGCACAGAATTCCAGTTTGTGTTGTAGTAACAATTGTTATGGATTAGCTACTGATTGTATCCTCTTCATGAGACTGAACCAAATTGATGACCTATTTGAACCCAACACAAGTTTCTGATCCAATCTGTTTTCCATCACCACCATTACATATCCTACCTCTGCATTATCACCTGTTTCTGCCTGGTCCAGTCAGCATCCCATCTTCCTTTCATTGATCCAATCCCATCCAAAGCTCTTGTGCCTTTATCTGAACTTGCACCAGGTCACATTTATTTGTTACCTCTATGTTCAGTAATTTACACTGGATTCCAGTTCAGTAACTTCTTAATTTTAAGAATTCTCAAATCCAAAGTCTCCCTCTCCCTTTTGAAATATTCTTTAAAACATATTCTTTATCTATCTTTATACCTGTATTTGGTACTACATTTCATGTTGTGAACTACTTCAGGATATTTTACAGTTGAACCTGATAAATAAATTTAAGTTGGTGAAATATAAGTGAACTCTCTAACCTGTTAGTTGTCTATGACAAACATTGAATATTTCCAATACTTTTTTTTTGTATTTCTAACTTTGTTTTAACTTAAAATTTAAACTGTGAATTCAGATGCTTCACGATAAGTATTGGCAAGTGGAGCAGAGTTCAGAAACTCCACCATTGCTACTGGATCCAAGTCCACTGGTCACAGACTATGGTTGCTGTTCTTTGTACTATGACTTGTCAGGGCCATGGGTCTTTCCTGTCAACCTCACACTCCGATCGTGGGTCTTTACAGTCAAACCCATCATTCATTGGAGGTGCACTGATGCTGTTACCTAGTAAGGTGACAAGATATCTGCAAACAAATTTAATAGCTGAACAAGCAAGTCAACAACCTGAACTACAAACCTTAAGGTCATCTTCCAATGTTGAGCCATTTTATCCTGCTTTTCATCTTAACTAAATTGTGAACCTACCGCCACAACAGAATGTTTGAGGTTTACTCAGCTCGGACATTCCTTAGCTTAGCCATTGCTGGAACAGCAGCAATGATAATGTGATGGTGATGTTTACTGAAGAGGGGCAGGATGACAGTTAGCGCAGTTATGTTTTTCAGTTGATGGGCTATGCAGAAAGTAAGGCTTTGAGATTAATTATAGGGCAATTGAAGAGAGTAAAATTTGGATAGTTTGGAAATGATATAAACTATGAGGAGAGGGTGGGTTACTGCAGTTAGTGTGGGAATGATTATAGAGCTGTCGGAAAAGGGTATGGTGCCAGGATCAGTTTAGATTGGACAGGAGCTGCCTGGAAGGATCCTGGGCAAAGACCATTGATTGTTACAGGTTTACACACTGTTGGGAGTGAGTAGCAGATCTTGAGTAGCAGTTGAAAAATCCACCTTACGACTCTGAAAATGGGAACAAGGAGCAATGGAAAAATTATGAAAATACTTTACTGATGCTGCAAACCCATGAAATGTCAATGCAAGAATCCACCTACTGCTCTCCAATTCCAACACTATCAGCCTAGTTTGCAACTGCATGAAACACATCACTGGGAGTTAGACCATGTTTCTCTGCCATCTAACCTGGAAAGAAAATGGTCTGAGAACTAGCTCCCTTGTGACGCTTCATCCAGATATAGTAATCTCAGTTGAATTTTTAAACATGTAGCATTATAGCACTACCCTAGCTCAGGTTAGATAACTGCAGGTTATGGCTTAATGCAAGAAATCATAGTCTATGCAACACATACCACATGAAGTGGAATTGTTAGTTATTAACACTGAGCAAAATCAAGGTTGATTAACCAAAACTTTTCCAGACAAGATCCCATTTATTTGAGAAGCTGAAGCCGATGGACAAGTGAGGCCAACTTAAAAACAACATCTTAATTGCACTCTTATTTCTAATTGATTTGCTGGTTTCTGAATTCCCAACTCAAGTTCATATAAAATATTGCTGTCCAATAACATTTTGTCCAGTTAGCTATTTATTGGAGCCTATTTTTATATGCTCTGGCTCTGTCCTCACTATAGTGACCCATATCTAACCAGTGTTGATCGTTTCAATGTATTACTGTGGCCTTCTGTTAATCTGTCACCCACATACCATTGAACCTCAAACAGTGGAAGATGATAAAAGTGATTACTTCCTTTGGTAAATATTAAACAAATGCTGCTGTTTCTCAGCAAATAATTGTTTGCAATAACCCATTAATAACTGCTGGAAGGAAAAACTAACCTCTTTCCCCTGGAGCAACTCCTGCTTTACACACCATCTCACTGAAATCACTTTACTACCAACAAAATGCCTTCTTTTGAACCCCCTCCCTTAATTCCAGCCCACAAGTATGTTTGGGGATGGTGGTGACTTCAGCAGCCTCCTCTGCACTTGTAGGCAGGACTGAACAATAGCATAATTGAGGCAGCAGGGAGAGGAAACTATGTAAATCAGCAATCAGCAGCTGACAGAATCTCAATAAGAACAAGTTCAGAATGTGGTCCTGGACTTGTAGCTGCTTTGCTGACTGGAGTCAGAGAGCACAGTATGTGGGGCGAAGATATAGTCATGGCAAGATTTGGCGGGTGGCACAGTGGTTAGCACTGCTGCCTCACAGCACCTGAGACCTGGGTTCAATTCCCGACCCAGGCGACTGACTGTGTGGAGTTTGCACGTTCTCCTCGTGTCTGCGTGGGTTTCCTCCGGGTGCTCTGGTTTCCTCCCACAGTCCAAAGATGTGCGGGTCAGGTGAATTGGCCATGCTAAATTGCCCGTAGTGTTAGGTAAGGGGTAAATGTAGGGGTATGGGTGGGTTGCGCTTCGGCGGGTCGGTGTGGACTTGTTGGGCCGAAGGGCCTGTTTTCCACACTGTAAGTAATCTAATCTAATCTATGTAAAGATTTGAAAATAAAGGCGAGTTGCTCAGGATGATGCAAAGTACAGTGGGACTAGGAACAGCTATAGATTAGATTAGATTACTCAGTGTGGAAACAGGCCCTTCGGCCCAACAAGTCCACACCGACCCGCCGAAGCGCAACCCACCCATACCCCTACATTTACCTCTTACCTAACACTACGGGCAATTTACCATGGCCAATTCACCTGACCCGCACATCTTTGGACTGTGGGTGGAAACCGGAGCACCCGGAGGAAACCCACGCAGACACGGGGAGAACGTGCAAACTCCACACAGTCAGTCGCCTGAGGCAGGAATTGACCCCAGGTCTCTGGCGCTGTGAGGCAACAGTGCTAACCACTGTGCCACCGTGCCACCCCAGCTATGTCAGGGAATTTGGGACAAATAATAGTGGACAATTCCTGTAGTAGTTTATGTATTCAGTTGGTAGAGAGAGAGAATAACATGAAAACTTTTGAGAAGATTGAATTATAAAGAGGGTGATTAAAGGAAATCCATTCAAATGTGACATGAAATGCAGCACACACAGTTAAGTTAAAATGAGTGAAAACTGAATTTTATAGCAGAGGAAACCTTTAAAATAATGTACAACCATTATTTACTTTTTAAAAATCTTACATTTGCACCCACCTAGTCAGAATAAATTCCTTTGTCCATTTTCATGAAAATTGTCCTTGTAAATGGTCATACTGTAATTACACCTTCCCATGAGAGGCGGCGCCATCAAGCTTCCCTTTTACTTTTCCAAACTGCTGACCTTGTCACACTGTCTGTCAACTATCCAGACTGGTTTCTGCTACATTCACTGGAACTGAGTCCAGCTTATCGCGAGGCTTTCCGTTGAAGTCACAAACCCAACCACAATACACATGCAACACTTCATGTAAACCATCAGATAAAAGACTTAAAAATTACAAATGGATTTAAAAACTTACAGATATTGATAGAATGAACAGATGGTGAAAGCAGACATTTGTAAAAAAAAAGTGTCCCACAGAGTTTATAGCACAGATAGGTTAATACAGTAAAAGGCTTTATTAGGTTAATATCCTGAGGAAAGGGACTTCAATGGGTTAACACACAAAATGGAAGGACTGCAATTTGTTAATGTACCAGCAGGTAGGGCTCTGATGGAACATAGTGGCTCACTATGGGTTTACAGCGCCACCTGTTTGCCGAGACAGGCAGCACAGGATTCTCAGTTTCAGAAATACACTCTGAGCCACAGGGCTCCTCTATCCCATCTCCACACTCTCAGTTCCTGCTCACAGCTACCTGCAAAACTGAACCTTACCAATCATCCTCCAGTGTTTCATCCTAGTGGTCAGCTCATGTTAAGTCTACACAGCGAGGATAGTGGACTATATTGGACACCACAGCAGAACCTAATCCTTCCCTCAATCATATTTTAGAAGGCAACAGGTTGGATAACAGGGAAGCGACTTGAAGCCAGTGTTGTCCCTCCCAACGTGGGATTAAATGCTTCATCTCAGGTGTGAGATGGAACCTGGATCCTTTCTGCAATCTGTGGGGTTCAGTGAGTTTCTAACTCTGGCCAGTCTGGGTCCTCACTCAGTACAGCATCAAAGATGATGGCCTCATTGGAGCTGTTCACACCCAATATTTGCTGAAGGCCCAAGGTTAGACTGTACAGGAAGACTTGGCCAGTGAAGTCCTGCATCAAGTTACATTACATAAAACCTGTCCTGAGTGGAGACTGGATGCAGAATCAAAAAAGGACAGAATCCGGGATTGAGGCATTTTTCAAATTGCAGACAAGATTCCAATTGTTGCTTTAATATAAAAAGCAACTTATTAAAATCAATATTTCTCACCATGACTCACTGTATTATCCAGTCATACAAAACAATGTACAAAATATGCAAAGTAACTGTACAACCGCCACCCCTGTACACCATCTATCTCCCCCAGCATGAACATAACCCCCTGACCAGTTCCTTATTTACACTAGTTCGGATTTCGCTGGCACCCAGTGAGTTATTATTTACCCCGCATTCTCCCCATCCACCTGCACCTCCCCCTTTTTGCCTCTCTCCTGCTTGCTGACCTTTGGCACTGAGCCTGGACTCTTCATCTGCAGGGGGCAGGAAGTGGAGGGCTAGGTGCAAGCAAGAGGAAGAATGGCCTCCTCCAGGTTATCATCATCACAATCAAGTATTGGGCACTGGACTCCAAACCAGAGCACATCCCTTGTAGGGAGCAGGGGAAATCAGCTTCACAGTGAACAAGAGCCAAGTCAATTCCACACTTTCCACTGGTCTCAAGAGTGTCTGGCCACTCAGTGCCCTACGCACCCAACTTCCAATGTGGAAGGTCCCAACTCCAACCTTAGATATACACTTTGAGCAATGGGGCTCCTGATGAATCCGTCTCTGTATCTTGAAGAGAATCATCTTTACGCAAATCTGGAGAGAAAGACAGAGAGGGAACAGTGAGTGTTGGTTCCTCAGTGGGAATCTGCATTCTGGTCTGGAGTTTGGTGTGCGTTCAGTGTTGGAACAAAAAGCACTGGGGTGGGGAATGGTCACATCGAATCTGAAATGACAGCTCAGGACATCAATAGGATAATGATCAGTATACAGACTGCAGAGAGATGAGGGAATGAAAGCCACAGAAACTGGGAAATTGGGTGTGGGACAAACAGCAAGAAGGGTACAAGGTGGTGGGGTAAGGCAAATAGAAAGAAGATGGGGGGGGCGAGGTCAGAGGGGGGTGGAGAGAGAAGATGGGGTGAGGTCAGAGAGAGTGTAAGGGGAGAAGACAGGACGAGAGAGAGGGGGAGAAGATGGGGCAAGGTCAGGGGGTCAGAGAGAGAGGGATAAAATACAAGGCAAGGTCGCAGAGGACAGAGTGAAAAAGACAATGAAATGGGGCAAAGTCAGACCGAGTCAGAGAAAGAAAGAGAGGAAGATAGAGGTGTGGACAGTGAGAGAGGGAGATGAAGGTCTTAGTCTGAGACAGAGAGAAAAGGGTAGAAAGTAATTTGCAAATTACCTGGTGAACACAGCCGCTGAATTTGTCTTGCTCTCTCATCAAGTGAGTCCACCACTGAAATCTCTAGGTTAAGCTCTTAACAAAAGAGAAAAAACAGAAATCATAGCACAGCAATCATAACATCTTCCAGCCAAACAAGAACACATCTCTGCCCACCTGCAGACAGATACAGCCTTCCAGGCGGATGGACAACCAACTCAGCCCCATGCACCTTATCCCACCCAAGTGGAGCTCCAGTGTATTTCTGGCCCCTCCAGTACATCTGTCTGGGTGCAATTTCTGTGCAGTACCCTCCCCCCACGCAGCTCCAGTGCATCCCTCTCCCCCTGCACAGTGCAACTCCAGCACAGTTGCCTCACCTTCGCTGGGCAAAATAGTCTCGGTTTGAGGTCTGAGGTCAACAGGAGTAGGAGTGATCAGTCTTTCCTCACTTGGCTCTTCTGGTCCCCTTTTCTTACTTTTCTTGGGCTTCCGGGTGCTGATCCGGACGATCCCAGTTACTATCCGGCATTCCGCATCCTTCTCATTGATTTTGTAGCCTTTGGTGATGCTATCAATGAGCTCAGTGATCTCACTGCTTTTGCTGATGAATGTAGTGTCAGAGGTACATTGAGCCAACATGTCGATCTGGTGAATGCTGAACAGCTCCAGCAGCTTCTTATTGATGTACTCGTCCAGCTCTGCACTCGACATTGACACGTTTAGCTCGTTGTTCTCCAAATCTTCCTCCAGAAAGGAGGGGAACTCATCGGAAATTCGTTTGTGGGAGATTGGTGAGATGCTGCTGGGACTCTCTGATTGCTGAGAATTGAGGGGGGTGTCCTTGTGGCATGAGTCTGTGGACAGAGTATTATTGTGAATTTTCCAGATTACCTGCTGTCCTCCCAACTTGACATCATAATAATTAAAACTGTTGCCTGCAAGGTTAGTCTTCTTCTTGGAGCTGGGTTCAGAGTTCAGGGGAATCCCATGCGTTGGGTTTTCAATATACCGCAAAGTGTTACTGTCAATGTCTTTAGCACGTGTCGGTGGTTCTGTCGACCTGGTACATGGATTGTAAACCCCCGTGTCAGCCTTATAGTATCCACAGCTCACCACACAGCAGAAAACCTCCTTAACCATCTGCCAGGTAACACAGGTTCCCAACCCACATGACTCACACACACTTGCCTCCTCTATGGTTTCAACTGACCCCGGGATGAACCCAATGTTTTCCGTGTTATTCCCATTTGAATCTCTTGGATCTGCTTTCCGGCTGTGACTTTTAGCCAGCAACTTGCTTTCCTTCCTCTCAGCTCGTCTGTTTTCTGGCGTTGAGCCTTCATAAACCTCCAGGCTCAGCGAGTCCACAGAGGCTGGCAGCCGAACTGGAGAAGTCAGAAGCCTGGGTTTGGCCACAGGCCTATCAGCCTGCTGTGGAGCAGCTCTTCGCCCAGTTCCTTGCATGACTTACACTGAAGGACCTGTGGAATAGAGAGGACAAACGTCACACAACACATGCAGCCACTGGACCAACACATTACCACCAAAAGGAGACAACAAACCATACACGGTGAACCCAAGGATATAAGACCATTAGACATAGGAGTGGAACTAAGGCCATTCGGCCCATCGAGTCCACTCCGCCATTCAATTATGGCTGATGGGCATTTCAACTCCACTTACCAGCATTCTCCCGTAGCCCTTAATTCCTTGTGACATCAAGAATTTATCAATCTCTGCCTTGAAGACATTTAGCGTCCTGCCCTCCACTGCACTCTGTGGCAATGAATTCCACAGGTCCACCACTCTCTGGCTGAAGAAATATCTCCGCATTTCTGTTCTGAATTGACTCCCTCTAATTCTAAGGCTGTGTCCATGGGTCCTAGTCTCCTCGCCTAGCGGAAACAATTTCCTAGCGTCCACCCTTTCCAAGCCACGTATTATCTTGTAAGTTTCTAATAGATCTCCCCTTAATCTTCTAAACTCCAATGAATACAATCCCAGGATCCTCAGCCATTCCTCGTATGTTAGACCTACCATTCCAGGGATCATCCGTGTGAATCTCCGCTGGACACGCTCCAGTGCCAGTATGTCCTTCCTGAGGTGTGGGGACCAAAACTGGACACAGTACTCCAAATGGGGCCTAACCAGAGTTTTATAAAGTCTCAGTAGCACAACGGTGCTTTTATATTCAACCTTCTTGAGATAAATGACAACATTGCATCCGCTTTCTTAATCACGGACTCAACCTGCATGTTTACCTTTAGAGAATCCTCGACTAGCACTCCCAGATCTCTTTGTACTTTGGCTTTACAAATTTTCTCACTGTTTAGAAAGTAGTCTATGCTTGTATTCTTTTTTCCAAACTACAAGACTTCGCATTTGCTCACGTTGAATTCCATCAGCCATTTCCTGAACCACTCTCCCAAACTGTCTAGATCCTTCTGCAGCTTCCCCACTTCCTCAGTACTACCTGCATGTCCACCTAACTTCGTATCATCTGCAAACTTCGCTAGAATGCCCCCAGCCCCTTCATCCAGATCATTAATATATAATGTGAACAGCTGCGGCCCCAACACAGAGCCCTGCTGTACACCGCTTGTCACTGGCTGCCATTCGGAAAAAGAACCTTTTATCCCAACTCTCTGCCTTCTGTCAGACAGCCAATCCTCAATCCATACCAGTAGCTCACCTCGAACACCATGGGCCCTCACCTTGCTGAGCAGCCTCCCGTATGGCACCTTATCAAAGGTCTTTTGGAAGTCTAGATAGACCACATCCACTGGGTTTCCTTGGTCTAACCTACTTGTCACCTCTTCAAAGAATTCCAACAGGTTTGTCAGACACGACCTCCCCTTACTAAATCCATGTTGACTTGTTTTAATCCGACTCTGCTCTTCCAAGAATTTAGAAACCTCATCCTTAATGATGGATTCTAGAATTTTACCAACAATCGAGGTTAGGCTAATTGGCCAATAATCTTCCATCTTTTGTCTTGATCCTTTCTTGAACAAGGGGGTTACAACAGCGATCTTCCAATCATCTGGGACTTTCCCTGACTCCAGTGACTTTTGAAAGATCTCAACCAATGCCTCCGCTATTTCCTCAGCCACCTCTCTCAGAACTTTAGGATATATCCCATCGGGGCCAGGAGATTTATCAATTTTAAGACTTTTTAGCTTTTCTAGCACTTTCTCTTTTGTAATGGCAACCATATTCAACTCAGCCCCCTGACTCCCTTTAATTGTTGGGATAGTACTCATGTCTTCCACTGTGAAGACTGACGCAAAGTACTTGTTAAGTTCTCCTGCTATTTCCTTATCTCCCATCATAGGCTTCCAGCATCAGTTTGAAGTGGTCCAATGTCTACTTTTGCCTGTCGTTTGTTTCTTATGTATTGAAAGAAACTTTTACTATCATTTCTAATATTACTGGCTAGCCTACCTTCATATTTGATCCTCTCCTTCCTTACTTGTCTCTTTGTTATCCTCTGTTTGTTTTTGTAGTCTTCCCAATCTTCTGATTTCCCATTGCTCTTGGCCACTTTATAGGATCTCTCTTTTTCTTTAATACAGTTCCTGACTTCCTTTGTCAGCCATGGCTGTCTAATCCCTCCCCGGATAATCTTTCTTTTCTTGGGGATGAACCTCTGTACAGTGTCCTCAATTTGACCCACATACTCCTGCCATTTTTGTTCGACTGTCCTCCCCGCTAGGTTCTGCTTCCAGTCTATTTTCATCAGTCCCTCTCTCATGCCCTCATAATTACCTTTATTTAACTGTAACACCATTATATCCGACTTTGCCTTCTTTCTTTCAAACTGCAGACTGAACTCTACCATATTATGATCGCTGCTTCCTAAGTGTTCCCTTATTTTAAGATCTTTTATAAAGTATGGTTCATTACATAGCACTAGGTCCAGAATAGCCTGTTCCCTTGTGGGCTCCATGACAAGATGTTCCAAAAAGCCATCCTGTAAGCATTCCATGAATTCCCTTTCTTTGGATCCACTGGCAACATTATTTACTCAGTCCACCTGCATATTGAAGTCTCCCATGATCACCGTGACCTTGCCTTTCTGACATGTCTTCTCTATTTCCCGGTATATGTTGCGCCCCTGGTCCTGACCACTGTTAGGAGGTCTGTACATAACTCCCATTATGGTTTTTTTGCCTTTGTGGTTCCTCAATTCCACCCTATTCTTGGGCTTCAATATCTATGAGGCCCAAGAATAGCTTGGGGCCAAAGAGATTCCAGCAGTAGGGGAGGTGAGGAGCAGCTGCAGGAATGCTCAAAGTGCACTATATTAACCTCCAAGCACACTGAACCACAGCATACAATCTGAAGATGTTTTATCCCCTTCCCTGAATGTGACATGTAGAACCCAGGCAGGAAGAATAGGGTGGGAACAACTCAGATCACTTCTACCCTCAGAAAGCAGTTTGAATTGACTGACCAGCTACAAAAATAGGTTAAAAAAATACAAAGCGTAGTCAGCACAGATTTCAAAAGGGATGGAATGCAAGGCGAAGGGGCGGCATGGTGGCTCAGTTGTTGGCACTGCTGCTCCACAATGCCAGGGACCCCAGGTTCGATTCCACCCTAGGGCGACTGTGTGGAGTTTGCACATTCTCCCCATGTCTGCATGGGTTTCCTCCCACAGTCTGAAGATGTGCAGGTTAGAAGTTGTCCAGACTAGTTGGATTAACCATGGGAAATGCAGGTTTACAGGGACAGGGTACAGAGTGGGATGCTCTGCGAAGGGTTGGTGTGGACTTGATGGGCCAAATGGCCTGCTTCCACATTGTAGGGGATTCTATGAAGACCAGTCTTACTGATTTCTTTGAAATAACAAGGTAGATGTAGGTAATATGATGGATATAATATTTTTGGATTTCCAAAAGGACTTTGACAACCTACTGCATAGGAAACTCATGACCAAGGTCAAACATGTGGAGTAAGGGGTTAGTAGTAGAATGGATAGCAGGTTGGATACAAAATAGAAAATAGGGATACGGATTATAAATAGATAATCAGACTGACAAAACAAAGGAAGTGATATTTCACAGGGATCGATAGTGGGGCCACTGTTATTCACTACTAACATCAATGATTTGGGAATTTTAAAAAATTTCAAATTTCACAGTAGACACCAAATTGGGATACTATTGATATAGAGGACTGTAGCAAAATAAATGAAGACATTAATAAACTAGCAATATGGCAATTTTATCAGCAAATGAACTTTAATATTTTTAAGCCTGAGGGTGTCACATTTCAATAGGTCTAAGAAAGCCACATGCTCCTTGCTAAACAATTATCCAAACAAAAGACTCTGGGAGTTCAGATGCACAAATCATTAAAAAGTAGTGGCACATTATCACAAAGCTATAAAATGGGATTCAATACACTGATTCACTTCTAGAGGGATATGTACAGAGACCCAAGTCACAATTTGGCACAATGTGCACAATTCTGGACCCCACCGGGACTCTTTTCTCTGGAAACGAAAAGACAAAGGGACTGCATGACAGAAGTCTCTATGATAACAAAAGGGTTTTATAGAATACATGTTAAGAAAATGTTTTCGCGTGTGGACAAAACCAAAATTAGACATTATATATGATAAATTTTCTATTTGAATTTATTAATCATTATAAGAAAACTCTTTACTCAGCCTGCAATTAGAATGTAGGACTCAACAGCACAAAGAGAACTCAAAGGAGAACAAAATACATACATTGACTAAACTTGATGGAGAAAGGAATAAAGAGATACGGTGATAGATTGAGGCAAAGTAGAGTGGAAAGCTATTGTGGAAAATAAACACTGGCATGGGCCGGTCATGTAGTGATTTGATAGGCTAGAGATAATGTTAGACTGACATGCCTATTTTTGTACAGGGAATTAACATTGATAAAAGGCAGAGGAAGGCGTTAAGTATTGCTGGGAGAAGTTGTCATGAAAGAACAAAGGGGGAGGCCTATGAAAGACTGGGGAACTCAACAATGATTAAATGGCAAAGGGCTGATAGTGCAATAAAGCATTAGGGGATAGTCATGGAACAAGTGTAAAGAGAAACAAAGTTGGGTCCTGCTGAGCTGTACATGCCAACAGTGAAACATTAACAACAGTTGCCATGAAAATGGAAGCAAAGCTATTCTCTAAAGTTGTGAAACTCAAGCCGGAAGGTTGTAAACTGCCTAATCAAAAGATCAAAAGCAGTTTTTGTGCACTTGCATTGAACTCTATGAGAACAGTATAGGTGACTGAAGTCAGAGAAGTCATGGTGAGATTGTGGTGGAGAAATGATTGGAATTGGTATTATGATTGCAGAACAAAGTGTGTGTAGAGCAAAGCAATATTCCAATTTGCAGAGTTGTCTTCCCAAATACAGGAGGCTGTGCCATGAAGGCCACCCCAATGTGGAGGGCAATACAATATGAATGCACCTCCGCTCAAAATCACGGATGAACCAGGAGATTCACTCCGGACTAAAGTCTAGGTCTGAGGCGTACAAGTCGGGCAATCCTGTCCTATACTGAAAATTCAGGTACAACCTTCGTAAGGCCATCAGAAATGCTAAGAAGCGTTACCAAACTAAGCTTGAGGCCCGGACCAACCACATAGGCACCCATTGTTTGTGGCAAGACTTAAACCACATAACAGGCTACAAAGCAAACTTAAAAAGAATAGTGGGCAACAGTACATCCCCACCCAACAAGTTCAATGCATTCTACATTTGTTTTGAACAGAAGGTCATTGAAACAATGTCACCTATCCCAACAGCCTTGGATATACCTGTACTCTCAGTCACCATGGCAGATGTTAGATCAGCCTAATTGAGAGTGAACCCATGGAAAACGACTGGCCTGGATGGAGTCCCCTGGCCATGTGCTAAGATCCTCTGTGAACCAGTTGGTGGGAATATTCGCAGATATAGTGTGTCATGGAATCATACAGCACGGAAACAGGTTCCTCGATCCAACTCATCTGTGCCAACCTGGCATCCTAATCTGACCTAGTCCTATTTCCGAACATTTGTCCCATATCCCTCTAAACCCTTCCTAATCATATACCCATCTAGCTGCCTTTTGAACGTTGTAATTGTTTAACCTCTCCTTATTACAATCTGAAGTCCCCATCTGCCTCAAGAAGACCACCATTATCCTGATGCCAAAGAAAGATCATGGAGCACGCCTCAACAACTACCGCCTGGTGGCTCTGACCTTCATTATTTGGAGTG
Organism: Hemiscyllium ocellatum; assembly: GCF_020745735.1. Lineage (NCBI taxonomy): Eukaryota > Metazoa > Chordata > Chondrichthyes > Orectolobiformes > Hemiscylliidae > Hemiscyllium > Hemiscyllium ocellatum. Next base: position 39,522,258 of record NC_083430.1, read on the forward strand.
CTTCAAGAGGTTAGTCACAACTCACAGCAAGTATAACCCATCAAACTGCCTTGACCCTTTGCAATCTGCCTACTGGCATAACAGGTTCACAGCAGAAACCATCGCCCTACTCTCATCCCTCCAATATTTGGATAACAAGGATAGCTATGTTAGGATCCTACTTATTGACTATAGTTTCACCTTCAACACCATAATTCCAAATAAACTCATCTCTAAACTCCAAGACCTAGGTTTTGGGTCCCCCCTTTATAACTGGATCCTCAACTTCCTGACCCATAGACCACAATAAGCAAGAATAGGCAACAACACGTCCTCCACCATAATCCTCAACACTGATGCGCTACAAGATTGCATCCTCTGTCCCCTATATTCCTAACACGATCATGACTGTGCAGCCAAATTCTGCACCAACTCCATTTACAAGTTTGCTGATGACACCATTGCTGTAGACTGGATCTCAAACAATGACGAGACAGAATACGTGAAAAGAGATTGAGTGCTTAGTGGCATGGCATAAGGACAACAATCTCTCCAACAACATCAGCTGGTCATTGACTTCAAACAGAATGGAAGGCATGGCCCCATCTGATCAATGGTTCGGAGGTGAAAACGATCGAGAGCGTCAAGGTCCTGAGAGTGTCTATCACCAAGAATCTGCCATGGTCCATCTACGTCAACACGATAGTGCAGATAGCACAACAATGTCTCTACTTCCTCAGGAGGTTATGGAAATTTGACATGTCCATAAAGATACTTACAATTTTTATGGATGCATCATACAAAGCATCCAATCTGTATGCATCACAACTGCTCTTTCCAGGATTTCAAAAAACTACAGAAAGTCATGAACACAGTCCAGTCCATCATGAAAACCAACTTTCCATGCATTGACTCCAGCTATACTTCCCGCTGCCTAGGGAAAGCAATCAATACAATAAAAACCCCTCCCACCCTGGTTATACTCTCTTCCATCCTCCTCCGTCAGCGGAAGATATAAACGTTTGAATACACATATGAATAGATTCAAGCACAGCTTCTAACCCGCCTCTAAACAGACCTCTAAAATGTTAATGTTGATCTCTCTCTCTCTCTGCACCTTCTCTACAGCTGTAACATTGTATTCTACACTTTGTTCTGCTACTTTGATATACTTTGTATGTCTGTATAGCACAAAAAACAACACTTTTCACTGTATCTCAGTACATTTGACAGGTCAGATAGGGATGTCTGCTCGCCATGGACGAGTTGGACCAAAGGGTCTGTTTCCATGCTGTGTGACTTTATGACTCTGTAACAAGGCCATAGAAAAATCTGTTAATCTGGATGGACATTTTAAAATTGGGGATTGCTTATCCAAGATCCAAAATGTGTCAGTGAGCACAGGGGTCATGGGTGAATGGGACTTTTGCTAAGTTAAAGCACTTTCCAGCATCTGCAGTCCTCACTGTCTGCTTGTGTAAGTTAAGACACACAACAACATTTCAACACTCACACTCTATAAACAGTGATACACCTCTACCCCAAACATTAATGCTGTTACAAACTGATACCAACTAACCTCACCTACATTAAAAATCAATCGTAAGATCACAAAACCATAAAATATGGGTTCACAGCAGGCCATTCAGCCCACTGACTCTGTTCTGCCATTCAATAACATCATGGTTGATCTGATAAACCTTAACTCCACTTTTCTGCCTTTTCCCCATAACCTTGATATCCTTACTGATTAAAAATCTGTCTCTCTCAGCCTCAAATATACTTAGTGACCCAGCCTTGACTGGTCTTGGTGGTAAAGCATTTCACAGGTTCACAACCCTCAGAAAACATTCTGACTTATCTCTTTCTTAAATGTGCAAACCCTTATTCTGAGATTATATCCTCTCATCATAAACTCTCCATCAAAGTGGAACAACCTTTCTTTTCTGCATCTGGATAGAGTGAATAGTCAAGGTTGTTTGCCTAGGGTAGGGAAGTCCAAATCTAAACTGCATAGGATTAAGATGAGAGGGGAAAGATTTAAAAAGGACCAAAGGGGTTTATTTTATCATGTGGTATGTTTCTGAAATGAGCTGCCAGAGGTGGTGATGGTGGAGGCTGACACAATTACACCATTTAAAAGGCATCTGGATGGGTACATGAATTGGAAGGGTTTAGAAGGATATGGGCCAAATGCTGCAAATGGGACTAGATTAATTTTAATATATCTGGTCGGCACGGACAAGTTGGACCAAAGGGTCTGTTTCCAAGTTATACATCTCTATGACTTTACCCCATTAAGCCCCCCATGAATCTTGTACGTGTCAATAAGATTCTCTCTCATTTTTCTATATTCCAAAGAGTACAGGCTCAACCTCTCCTCATGAAACAGTCCCTCTATACCTGGCATCAGCCTAGTGAAAATTCTTTTGACTGCCTCCAATGCTATATCTTTCCTTCGATAAGGGGCCCAAAACTGTTCACATTCCAGCTGTGGTCTGACTAGCATCTTGTACAGTTTTAGTAATGCCTCCCTTCTTTTTATTCCAATCCTTTTGAAATAAATGGCAACATGTCATTTACCTCCTTTATTACCGACTGAACTCTGATGCTAGCTTTTGGTGATTCACACACTCCCGAAGGATTCTGAAATCCCTCTGTTTTGTAGCTTTCTGCAGTTTAAATAATAGTTAGTATTCTATTCTTTCTGCCATAGTGCATAATCTCACATTTCCCCACATTACATTTCATTTGCCAAATGTTTGCCCACTTGTTTAACCTAGCTATAACCCTTTCAGACCCTTGTCATCCTCACCATTTGTCCTCCTGTCTGTTTTTATGGCATTTACAAACTTGGCTAAAGTGCATTCCCTTTCCTCTTCCAAATCACTAACATATTATAAATGATTGTGGACTCAGCTCTGATCCCTGTAGCACAACACACATTACAGATTACCACCCTGAAAATAAATTAGATTAGATTAGATTAGATTAGATTACTTACAGTGTGGAAACAGACCCTTCGGCCCAACAAGTCCACACCGACCCGCCGAAGCGCAACCCACCCATACCCCTACATTTACCCCTTACCTAACACTACGGGCAATTTAGCATGGCCAATTCACCTGACCCTCTTATCTTGTTATGTAGCCTAATGTACGATACCTAATCAAGTGCCTTCAAATCCAAATACATTATAGCTACTGCTTCTTCTTTACCTATATTGCTTGTTATCTCCTCAAAGAATTCTAATAATTTTGTTATTTCCACTTCATGAAGGCATGTCAACTCTGCTTGATTGTATTTTGCCTTTTTAAATGCTTTGCTATTACATTCTGTATAATAGACTCTACTATTTTCCCAATAACAGACATTAAGCTAACTGGCCTATATTTACCTACATTCTGTCTCCTTCCATTTCCAAATAAAAGGTATTACACTGATAGTTTTCCAATCCTCTGGGACTTATCCATAATCTAAGGATTGGTTCATCTCATTCCTAGGAATCTTCTTCCTTACTGAATTATGCCATTGCTGTGAGACATGAACAACGTCTTAAACATCTGCTATTGACCGCTTTTGCTGCTAAACACCTTTTCTGAGTCACTCCAGCCAGCTCTGCACTCATTCCTTTGTAATTACAAGTCAGGAGTGTGATGGAATACTGCCCTCTTTCCTGAATGAGTGCAGAACCAGTAACACTCAAGAAGCTTGGCACCATTCAGGACAAATCAGCCCCTGCTTGTTTGGAACCTCATCTGCCTCCTTCAAAATTCATTCCTTTCACCATAGTACTGTACACACTATGTGTCGATTGCCAGATGCACCTAACAAACCTATGACCTCAATCAGATAGAAGGACAAGGGCAGCAGATGCATGGGAGCACCATGGCCTGCAAGGTCCTCTCCAAATCACACACCATCCTGAACTGGAAACATATTGCTGTCCCTTCACTGTGGCTGGGTCAAAATCCTGGAACTTCCTCTCTAACAGCACTGTGGGTTAACTATACTACATTGGCTGCAGTGGTTTAAGAAGGCACCAAACTTACCACCATCTCCTCAATGGCAATTAAGAATGAGCAGTTAATGTTGTTCGAGCTAGCTACATCCACATCTATGAACAAGTTTTTGAAAAAGTATCCAGAATGGTGGCAGAAGTCCCAAACTTTGAGACCACCCCTGACATGAAGCAGAATGCTCAGGTGGACCACACATCAACCACACCCTGCTCACTGCCAATTCAAGTGATTCAAAGCAAACCGGTTCTGCAGGGACTGGAAAACTGATTTTATCGCTGCACTGACTGCAAATGAATGAACAGGTTTCTTTCAGACACATGTTCTGGAATAGATTGAGAAGGAGTGATGGGGCAGAGTCAGAGGGATTGTTCGATGCACAGCAAAGTCCCTGACAGGGGTCTGAAGGAATAGAGGGAAATCCCCAACAGGGAACAGATGATGAGGGATTGAGTGGATGTGGGTAGTTGATGGTGACCAGCAGAGATTGCCGAGGCAGGTTTGGTCATTGATTGAAATAAAATAAAGGTGCTGGAAATCTGAAGCAAAAACAGAAAATTGCTGGAGAAACTCAGCAGGTCTGGCTACATCTGCAGAGAGAAAGCATAATTAATGTTTTGAGTCCAGTGACTCTACTTCAGAACTGTTTCTGGAGATGATTCACTGGATTTGAAATGTTACGGTTTTCTCTACACAGATGCTACCAAACTTGCTGAGTTTCTTCAGTAATTTCTGTTTTTGCTCATTGCTTACCCTGTGTTATACTGGTTTCCTACAGCATAACAATTTGTGAAGCAGTTTAACAGCTTCCAATCCTCAGCATCCCAGGTGCACTCTCATTGAACAGTAAAATACACAGATAAACCATTATGTTCTTTCACTGATGTTTGAAGATGGCAGCAAAATTATAAGGCAGTTTAAAAATCATACAAGATTTGTAATTACTGAAGTCAAAAATGAACAAGTCATGCTAAATTAAGGGATATGGGAACGTACAGGTAAGTGGCATTGAAATACCCGTCAGTCATGATTGAATGGCGGAATGGACTCGATGGGCCGAATGACCTTACTTCCACTCCTATTTCTTATGGTCTTAAAATGACACGTCAGAGCTTAGCTGGAGTATTTTACAATTCTAGACACCATAATTTAGCTAAATAGGAAATAGGAGCAGTTGACAATTAGGTCTATTAGGTCCACTCTACTTTTCAACATGATCATGGCTGACAGTATATTTAAATACCATATTTCATCTCTCTCCCTCTCTCTCTCTCTATCCCTAACATCTTTAATCTCTAGGAATCTATTTCTTTAGCACATGTATTCACTAGCCATATAAATACAGTGGCTACAAGAGCAGGTCAGAGGCTAGGAATACTGCAGTAAATAACTCACTGCCTGACTCCCCAGAACTTGTCTGCCAACTAAAAGGCATAAGGCAACAGTGTGATGGAATACTCCTCACTTGCATGGATCAATGCAGCTTCAATGTCACTCAAGAGGCTTCACATTATCCAGGACAAGGCAGCCTGCTTGAACAGCACCTTATCCACAAGAATCACTTCCTCAACCACCAATTCTCAGTAGCAGCAGTGTGTACCATTTGCAAAACATACTGCAGAAATTTAGCAGGGTTGCGTTGACAGCACCTTTCAAGCCCACAACCACTTGCATCTAGAATGAAAGGGCAGCAGATACATGGGAACATCTCCACCTGCATGTTGTCCTCCAAGACCTAGAGGAAGAGACTTGAAAATATATCGCTGTTCCTTTCGTACAACTGGGTCAAGAGATTGTGGAATTCCCTCCCTAACAGCATTGTGGGTCTACGAGAGCATGTGGACTACTCTGCTTCAAGAAGACAGCTTCTCAAGGGCAACTGGGCAAAAAATGATGTCAGTGATGTCCACATCCATGAAAGAATGTTTTTAAAGTCAGAGACTCTGCCTCCACAGCCTTTGATGGCAGGAATTACATAGATTTACAACTCTCTGAAGCAAAGGAATAATCCCTCACTTCAGTCTGAAATAGCCTCTGCACAGCCTGAGACTATGACACTTTGTTCTGGAAGCCCCCAGCCAAGTACAGAGAAGAGGATCTTTATGTAAGGAGATTGGACAAAATAGTGTTCTTCCCTGTAGAGCAGAGAAGGAGAAGGGGGAATCTATAGAGGAATTCAAAATATGAAGTGGTTTTGACAGAGGGGAGAAGGGAACACTTCCCTTTGGCAAGTCAGTTACCAGAATTACCAGATTTAAAATAATTGGCAAAAGTACTGGACAGGAAACATAGAAACTGAGAAAACAGAAGCACGAGTAGGCCATTCAGCCCTTCAAGCCTTCTCCGCCATTCAAGATGTTCATGGCTGATCATTCAATTCAGTGCACTCTTCCCACTTGCCCCCTACATCATTCAATCCCTTTAGCCCCCAACAACTACCTATAACTGAGGAGACTAAATTAGGAGAAATGTTTTCACACAGAGGTTGGGGTTGTTATCTGGACTTAAGGGTAGTGGAAGTAACATCCACAGGAGATTTCAAGAGGCAACTGGATGTAAAGTTAAAGATGACTAATTTGCAGGGTAATGGGGAAAACAAAGAGAGGTGTGTATCTAAAATGGACAGATCTTTCAAAGAGCTGGCACAGACATCATTGTGGACTGAATGGTTTCCTCCTGCACTGTATAATTGTATGATTCTGCACCTGTGGGCATTTGTTACTAAACCGGTTTCTGATGACTAATATATATGCAGACTGTTCAAAATTCTAATCCATGCCCGGGGCAATCAAGGCTGTTACTCACTGTTGTTTTAATAACACAAAGATTTGAAAACATAAAGGAAAATTGCAGCAAATCAGCTTCCCACTCAACAGCTACTTACATTTCAATAGCACTTTCAACGTGAAAAAAAACCTGCATGTACCTTAAAGACAAAACGAGGACCCCATATCAAAGAACGATGCTGGGAGTGGTTTTAAAGAGGGAAGAAAGGTTAAAAGGCCAAGACAGCAATGGTGGAGCAAAGAGGAATGGGAGATGCACAACCGACAAAACTAGAGGAATGCAGAGATCTGAGAGGTGTATGGTTGGAGGAGGTTACAAAGACGGGGACCAATGAGGCCAGGGAGGGATTGAAAGCATTGCTGATAATTTTACTCAAGGCATTGGTCAAATGATAGGCATTATAGGTCAGTAAGCACAGGAATACTGAAAGAATAAGACTGTCCTAAGTTAGGATATGGAAATTGACAGACGGTGAAAGAAGAGTTTGCTGAGGATAGCATGTAGATTTGTGGTCAAGTATAGATACTTGGGGGCGCTTCTGTTATAACTGACAGAAGCCTAAGGACACACAATAGTCTGGCCATGATCAGACCTGGTAAAAGTGAAGCCATTGAACTGGACAGTGGAAAGGGAGATAAGGAGGGGCAGAGTCAGATAGGATGCCATCTGTGACTTTGACTCAGACCAGGAGCTCGTTGACAGGGGAAAAGGTTTGAATATCCCAAGACATTTTTTTTCCTGGCTTTGGATCTAAAAGTTTGAATTTAAGGAGAGACATTCTCGCATTGGATGCAGTTTAGATCGAAAGATTCACTAAGTTGAATCCTGGAATGAAGAGATTTCTTATGATGAAAGGTTGTGCAGGTTTAGTCAATTATTTTTGGAGTTTAGAAGAATGTGAGGTGATCCTGTTGAAACATGAAAGAATCTGAGAGGACTTAACAGGGTAGATGCTGAGAAGGTGTTACCCTCAGAAGGGATGCCGGAACCTCAGGTTCGGGTACAGTGCGTGCGTGCAGGTGTGCAAGGATTTAGAAGTAATAAATTTACAAATAGTTGTTTGATAATACTGATCTTGAATATTGCTAATAAACTATACATTTTGTGAAAGCTTTTCATCTTGCACTCATCAGGACAATTTGCAAGAATAACAATTCAAGGAGAAATCCAACATTTATACTGCATAAGAGGAGTGTGTTGATTGGTTGGCAAGTGGACTCTGATTTGTAGAGGCATTGCTATGGATAATGCATGATTAATGCTTATCGACAGTTAACAGCCAGGTTTTGTTTAAATTTTAAACTAGGCAGGTTGACTGATTGGTCAAGGCATTGCAATAAGAATTGAACAAGTCAGTCAAGTGACACACAGAAAAATGGAGTTAAGGCAACATCAGATCAGCCAAGATCTTATTGACTGGCAAAGTAGCCCTGAGGGTCAAAATAGCCTACTCCTGAGTATATTCATGATCTTATGCGCAAGGCAGAGATTAGCAGAGTGGGATTAAGTATCTTTGCAATCAAATATATATGAAGTTCTCAGACTTTGGGATACAGGGCTCAATTTTGAATTGGCAGAGGATGCAAAATGTGGAATTGTAGCAAATAGTAAGGACAATAATAAACTGACAGGCTGATACAACAGGCGTTAGATGAAATTCACTGCAGAGGGAAGGTGTGACACATTTTAGGAGAAAAAAAATTGAAGAGACAATGCATGACAAATTGCACATTTTTTAAAGAAAGGGCAGACATAGCAGTGTTTATATACAAATCTTATAAACTAGCTTTATAAGTGGAGACATACAGTATACGAGCATAGGAGTTACGTTAAACTGTAACATAAAACAGTAGTTTGGCACCAACACAGGATTCCTGTGTCCAGTTTTAGGTTCCACACTTTGATAAAGACATGACAGTGACTCTGGGAAAAGGGAATTATAGTTCAGTGGATAGAGTGGAGACGCTGGGGTTGTTCACATTAAAGCAAACTGGGAGGAGATTTGATGGATGTATTTTAAAATCATGAGAAATGTAGCTAGTGCAGATAAGAGACTATTTCCAAAGACTGAAGGATTGGAAATTCAGAGAGCATGGATTCAAAGTGATTGGCTACAGAATCAGAGGCAATTTAAGAAAAAAATTAGGATTTTGAATTCATTGCCTGTCAAGGGGAAGAACATATGACAACTTTCAAATGGAAACTGAATAAATACTTGAAACTTTTTAAAAAATTGGAATAAGAGGAAGTGGGCCCACCTGAATTGCTCAAGAACTAAAGCATTCCCAATGACACAGAGATAGATGACATCCAGTTGAGGGGGCTATTGTAGTTTCAGTTCATTTCTCACCTTAAAGGCCAAACTTTTGACACAGTGTAGTGCACCCTCCATACCACACTGAAAGTGATTATGCAGTTCAGTCAATGGAGTTATACTTGAACTCAGAACCTACTGACTCAAAGACTACTATATTTCTCCCTCCATACACTATACTGCCTGACCTGCTGAGTGTTTCCAGCATTGTCCCCTGTTATTTCAGACTTCCACCATTCATGGTACTTGCCTTCTTTTAAAATATTTGCAGATTTCAAAATCTCTGTTGTGGTTCTGTTCGCCGAGCTGGGAATTTGTGTTGCAGAAGTTTCGTTCCCTGTCTAGGTGACATCCTCAGTGCTTGGGAGCCTCCTATGAAGCGCTTCTGTGATATTTCCTTCGGCAATTATGGTGGTTTGTCTCTGCCGCTTCCGGTTGTCAGTTCCAGCTGTCCACTACTGGGACAACACTACTATTATAGGATAAGCCAAACAGAGAACAGCCGGAGAATTCCTAGAGGCATGGCACGAATCCACAGATTCAATCAATAAGCAAATCAACCTAGACCCAATATGCTGACCACTGCAACGGACAGCTGGAACTGACAACCGGAAGCGGCAGAGACAAACCACTATAAATGCCGGAGGAAATATCACAGAAGCGCTTCACAGGAGGCTCCCAAGCACAGAGGGTGTCACCTAAACAGGGGATGAAATGTCTGCAACACAAATTCCCAGCTCGGCAAACAGAACCACAACAATGAGCACCCGAGCTACAAATTTTCTCACAAACTTTAAATTCAAAATCCCTTTCATGAGAGAGAAAAACGTGTACAATTTATACAGCATTTTTCAAACCTAAGTTTGAAAAGAGCTTTACAATCAATGAGTAACTTGCAAGGTGTAGTTCCTAGTCTCTTCCTATCCACTGCAGCACCAATACCAGGGACCATTACAATACACAGGCCGAAGTTTCAGTTGTCTTACCCTCTGCTGTGGGGTGATGTGATTCAATTTAAATATGTTTACACCATGCAGGAAAGTTCAGGAGCTGAGCATGTCTGTCCATCTCTTAGAACAATTTTCTCATCAAATTCCACAATATTTCAGTTAGCCCAACACTTGTAGCAATAAATTATATTTATGTAACACCTTTAACAAAGTAAACAGGTGTCTTTAGAAAATTATTTCAAACATCATGACACAGCTGAATATTAAACTGACAGGCTTGTTTCAGGAACCAGACAAGAATACCAGAGCAAAGCGTGGTAAAAGAACAGAAAGTGTTAAGATGACAGGTATTCGCATTTCAAATGGATGGACAGGCAAGTGGAAAGATTCTAAGATGTCACAGTCAGTCAATTATTGATAGCTGGCCCTTGAAGTCTAGGCCCTTTCCCAGACACCCAGACACCCAGTTCAGTTATCCAGTCCTGTCATAGACCCTGCCATTACCAAACTGGAAAAGGTGCAAAAATAAATTCATTTGGATGATAATCCTATCTGAAAGGTCACACTATAAAGAAAGATTGAACAGCCCGCGTTTTTTTTGTAAAAAAAAGAGTTAACTTGATAGAAGTCCATGAAAAGGTTTAAGCAGGCAGACGCAGAGAAGTGGTTTCCAATTGTGAGTGTGACCAGATTTAGAGGTCATAAATATACCAAAAGCAAACTATTGCAGATGCTGGACATCTGAAATAAAAACAAAAAAAAAGTTCAAAATAGTCAGCAGATCAAGAAACATCTGCAGAGAGAAACAGAGTCAATATTTCAGATCATGACTATCCTTCATGAAAAAGAGTCTGATGACATTAAGTAAAATAGAATTTCAGAGGATCCCTACAGTGTGGAAAAAGGCCCTTCGGCCCAACAAGTCCACACCGATCCTCCGAAGAGTATTCCACCCAAACCCATTCCCTTATCCTGTTACTCTGTATTCTACCCCTGACTAATGCACCTAACCTACACATTCCTGAACACAATGGGCAATTTAGCATGGCCAATTCACCTAACCTACAAACCTTTGGATTGTGGGAGGAAACCGGAGCACCCAGAGGAAACCCACGCAGACACAGGGAGAATGTGCAAACTCCACACAGACAGTCACCAAGCTAGAATTGAACCTGAGTTCCTGGCATTGTGAGGCAGCAGTGCTAACCGCTGAGCCACCATGCTGCAAATGTTATCTGTTTTTCACTCTCCACATAATATTACCAGTATTTTATGTTTTAGGCTGTAAACAATTGCTAATTATTTGGGGAATTCATAAAGACCTTCTTTATACTGAGTGATTTGAAAGTGGGACTTAGTTGTACAGGAAGTAGTTGAGATAAATTACACAGATGCAATCAAGTGGAACCTAGATAAACATGAGACAGAATGGAGTTGATGATAGGCTGATAGAGTTTGATGAAGACGACTTGTTTGAAGTATAAAGCTCAGTATAGATCTGTGAAATGAATGAGCTATTCATATGCTGTACTAAGAATGACACTACCTCGCCTCAGAATACTGATTGGAAGTGCAAGTGGACACATTGAGTCAATTAGATGGAGAACTGGATTCAGAGTTTTTGTCTGCCTCTAATGATAAACATCATCAATAAATTCCCAGATCTTGGGATACGCACCACCTTCCCCTCTCTAAAGTAACAACATGGGTTCTGTCGAACTGGCAAAAATAGCTTTGAACATATAATTCACTTGTCCACACCAACTCATCAAAATCTCTCTTGAGCACCAGCATATGAAAAAAGCTTCCCTTGGTGAGCTGGATATAAAATCCTTGCTATGATTGGTAACGGAAATGCCCCTGTTACTTTCAGTAGTGACAGGCTAAAAATTGTGTGATTCGAGGGCCTAGAATCACTGGAAGTGAACTCATAGCTGTCAAAAATAACTAGAAATGATATTGAAGGGAGCACGGTGCAGATTCACCAGAACGTTGGCCTTTCCAACAAGGAGGATGGAGTATAAGAGTGGGAAATCTGGCTAAAATTGTGCAGGACAGTGGTGAGACTGCACCTAGAGAACATTTAGAGAATGGGATGAGGTCTTTTGCTTATGAGGAAAGGTTAGACAAAAACACACTGCAACTTTGAAAACCTTTGAGGAGATCTTATTGAACCCTGTAACATTCTGATGGGGCTTAACAGGGGGGTGGGATAGCCAATATCTAAAATTGGGGGCTACGGTTTATAATTCAGACAACGCACATTTAAGAACAAAATAAGGAGGAATTTCTTTTAGAGGGTCGTTAGCCTCAGAATTCTGTCTCCCAGACAATGCAGTGATTGTGCACATTCAAAGTTGAGATGAATTCTGACTTACAAGGGAGTGAAGGCAAACGGGCCAGAGAAAGTGCTCAGACTGCAATTAGTTCACGCGATTGAAGGAGAAGGGGGACAGCAGGGGCTGGAGGAGCCGAATGGCTTAGTCTTGTACTTATTTATGATCTTCATTCCCTCTCTGTTCGACCTTCCTTCTCCCTCAGTTACACATCCAGCGTCGATGCTCAACGTCGAGCTGAGAGCGAAAAGTTTAACCAGAAACAAAACTTCCCAGAGTTTGTGGCGGGGCCTCGGGTTCCGGTTCCTTACCATAACACGGTGCTGGTGCTGGTGCTGGGGCCGGGACCGGGGTCTCGCTCGGACCACCCCCGCCGCCTCTGTCCGGCACTGGCCCCGGACTGTAGCCGCGATCCCGAACCCCGTTCCCAATCCCGGTGGGTCCTCACCTGGGCCAGGTAAACCCTGACGTCACTTGCTGCTCCAGGAAGGACTAAATGAAACAGGAAACGCGATTCAATATATAAAAAAAACCCAAGGTAAAAGGGGGAGTAGTTTGTACAATGTGTTACACTATTTATGGAATAAAACAGATCATTCGGTGTAACGGCACCATCTCGGCAAATCCACTTGTACCTCTCTATCATTTCCATTACTCCCTTGTTGGAATTCTGTCTGACTCCTCTTAACTGTATCCAGAGGGTTTGCCTTCACCTTGGTAATATGTTCCACAGTCTGGCCTCCACTTGAGCAAGAAAGTTTCTCCTGCGAATGTATTAGTAAGTATCCCTGGTTCTGGTTCTCACCAGCAAATTTCTATTTCCAACCTACTATATACTTCATAATCCAAAAATGTCTAGGTCAGCCTTCCATTCAGTCTTTCTTTGGTGGGTAGAGGTTCAATCCCAATATTTACTGACAAGTACAACCTTTCAATCATAGATTCATTCCCATCAATGTTTTTGCATCTTCTATTGCAGCTCTCTCTAGATCCTTCTATGGAGATATGTGCTTAGTCCACCATGAGTAGTCAAACAAGATCCTAAACAAGTTTACAGTAACTTTCTCACTTTTCAATTTCATCCCTCTTGAAATTAGCTTACAGCATTGCTTGCTATTTTTATGGTTTCATTAAGTTCCATTGCTATTTTTATGATTTGTTCTGTCCCAGATCTCTTTTTCAACTGATTCCAAGGAGTATGTGAATTTCCTTACAAACGTACCACCTCAGAAGTCTCCATATTGATGTATTTTGCCATACACTCATTCTGCCAGTTATTAATATCTGCTGTATTTGGGGCAACCCTTCTTTGTCTTCATGATATCCAGATCATTTGTAAAGTTTTAAATTGTCTTTCTGATTCCTTTGCACAAATCATTTGTGAATGGTGAACAACAATGTTGATCCCTGAGAAATATCAATTCCCACCTTTTGCAATCTACCTTTGACTTCTACTTTCTGTTTAGTTTTCTCCATTCTGCAATTAATCCATGATTGTACACGTTCAGTACCCATGGGGATGGCCTCAACCGGGATCTTGGGTTCATGTCACTCTGCAGGTGACCCCACCACACTCTCCACTCTCTCTCACACACACACAAGCATACATAAATGCACTCACATACCCCCTCTCATGCACACACTCTCACAGGCATAAACTCCATTACACTCAAGCACATGCTTTCTCAAGCACGCACACACACACTCTCTCTCTCTCCCCCTCACATACATGTGGACACACACTCTGTCATTCTCTCTCCCAAGCGCACACACACTTTCCCTTTCTCCCTCACCCACACACACGCGCACACACACACAAACATCCATATAAGTCTATGGGGTGAATTTGCATTTGCAGATTTGTATTTGTAGATACATTCTATTTTGTTCAAAAAGCACACAATCTGTAGACAGTTAGTCAATGTGACATTTTATAAATACCTACTTTGAAAATAAAACCATTCCCCATTCTAAGTGGTTAAAGACTTAACAGCCATCTAGAGTTGTCTAGTACATCACATCAGTGGGAAGACAATTGTTCCTGCTGTTTCAAAAAATTCACGCTGAAGTGAGAAAACCAGTGGACCAAATAGACATTTATTATAATCAACAACCTTTATTGTTTCCAGCTTTTGATTCCCATTTTATGTTAGTCATTAAATTTAGATTCTACTTATGAACTTGGTACGATTCAAAACTCAGACCGTTAGTTTGCCCCTCTGGATTACTAGTTCAGTGTCTTTACCACTACCCCCTCAACTCCCTCAAAAGACCAGAATGCGGCTAAATGATTAGTGGTAAATTCTCCAATGATGAAGCAGTGCATGTCCACATGGTGCAAATCCTAGACACAGCCAGGCTTGAGCTAGTAACTGGCAAATAATAGTACCACAAATGTGTGAGGCTGTAATCATCTCCAACAAGAGACCACCTAATGATTGTATTCAATAGTCTACTATCGTCAAATTTCCCACCATCAGCAGGATAGGAGAGGAAGTTAATTCCCCAAAACTTCACAATCCACAAGCACAAGTCAGGGATGCAATGAAATATGCTCCAGATGGATGTGCTGAGGGACAAAGTTCAAGACTATGTGCTGAGAGTTGTGCTAACGTTTTGGGCGGGTGCCACCTGGGTGCAGTGGGGAAAGACCACTGTCTAGGGTCTTTCTGCTGAAGTTAAATAATGGTCCGTTCAGTCATCAGACTCTCCTGGTGCTTCAAATGTATGTAAATGTAATCTTGTCTAAGTAAGAAATGCCTTGGTTTGTCTGCTGGATAGAATCAAACTCCAATGTTTGTTTCTTCATGTGCTACTGTACAGAACTGAACTGCTTAAGTGACTATGTATGGATATAAAGATATTTTTATGGATAAAGTATATTTTTGCAATAATGAAAAGGATGTAGCTACAACAACTTAAGAAGCTCATTATTGTCCAGGACAAGGGAGATTATTAAATTAGGACCCAATCCATTCCCTGCACCACAAGCCAATCATTACTAGTGTTATCCTGAATGCAGGGTCTAACGGCAAAGTGTATATCACCTTTCCAAACAGATGGGGAAAGTGGTAAGAATCTGTATGATCCAAGTACAAACTGTGTGGCTGAGAAGGTCAGTACTAAAGGAACACTGTAAAAACAATGACTGCAGATGCTGGAAACCAGATCCTGGATTAGTGGTGCTGGAAGAGCACAGCAGTTCAGGCAGCATCCAACGAGCAGTGAAATCGACGTTTCGGGCAAAAGCCCTTCATCAGGAATAAAGGCAGAGAGACTGAACGCTTCAGTCTCACTGCCTGTATTCCTGATGAAGGGCTTTTGCCCGAAACGTCGATTTCGTTGCTCGTTGGATGCTGCCTGAACTGCTGTGCTCTTCCAGCACCACTGATCCAGAATAAAGGAACACTGTCCCAATCATGGCTGAGGATGTCATTTCTGTTCAAAGCAGATTCAATCTGCAATTGAAATGGTTTTTCTATTTTGAACATGAAATAGGGAGTTAACTGCATAAAGCAGGGGTAACATGAGATTATATTTCCTGTGTTGTTGGCGACAATTCTGCAGGTGGTTATAGTAAGACCACTGAAGAGAGAGTTATTAACATTGGATGTAAATCCAATAGATGGAATCTTATCAGGATCTGAGCAATGTGAGCTATGGTGAGATTTGTGGCAGAATTGGACAAGACATCTAGTGAAGCCAATCTTGACACGATGAACTTCTTTTATGCTTTTCACAAGTAGTGGAGTGAGTTTCTGGTCAGACAATAGCAAGTTGGCAATTAAAGATAATTATTACTAGTGACGCTTCATTAACAGCCCAACTCACCTTATTAATATTCAGCTTTCTATCTGACCAAATTCACCAAAAAGGGCTGGACGTCGAGAAAACTTGACTTTGAAATCCGAGCAGATATTTGGCACATTCAGCTCAGCCCTTACTCTGACAACTTGGCCGACATCTGAGTGTACACTCTGTGGGCACTGGCCTCATGTACCGCATTTCTACAAAATTTGGCATCTGACGTGTCAGCAACTAAGTTACCTTGTGACACATTTCCGATCCACCTACAAGTCGCTTCGACACTTCAGTGCTGCTCCCAAGGCTGCACTGGCAACTATTATTTTAATGCTACTGTTATAACACTGTAGTTAGGCGTACATGCCCAGCTCATTGACTGGACCAGGCTGAATCACCAGGTTCTTTGCTCACTATTATAGAGTACACTCATTTTGAGCTTATCTGAATGCCTATAGCATCCCAGCCTTGCCATTTTGCGCTTTGACCCCTCAGCCAGAGTGGAATTATAGAGTCACAGAGATGTACAGCATGGGACAGCCCGTTCAGTCTAACTCATCCATGCTGACCAGATATCCATTTGCCAACACTTGGCCCATATCCCTTCCTATTCATGTACTCATCCAGATGCCTTTTAAATGCTGTAATGGTACCAGCCTCTACCACTTCCTCTGGCAGTTCATTCCATACATGCAGCATCCTTTGCATGAAAAAGTTGCCCTTTAGGTCCCTTTTAAATCTTTCCCCTCTCCCCCTAAACCTATGGTCTCTAGTTCTGGACTCCACTACCCCAGAGGAAAGAGTTATTTAACCTATCCATGCCCCTCTTGATTTTATAAAACTCTATAAGGTCTCCTCTCCCTCCAATGCTCCAGGGAAAACAGCCCCAGCCTATTTAGCCTCTCCCTATAGCTCAAACCCTCCAACCCTGGCAACATCCTTGTAGATCTTTCCTGAACCCTTTCAAGTTACACAACATCCTTCCTATGGGAAGGAAACCAGAATTGCACACAATATTCTAAAAGTGCCCTTAACAATGTCCTGTAAAACTGCAACATGACCTCACAACTCCCATACTTAATGCTCTGACCAATAAAGTAAAGCATACCAAACGTCTTCTTCACTATCCTGTCTACCTGAGACACTTGCTGTCCTCTAAGAAAACCTTCGTTGTCCACTACACCTCCAATTTTGGTGTCATCTACAAACTTACTAATTATACCTCCTATGTTCACATCCAACTCATTTACATAAATGACAAAAAGCAATGGACACAGCACCAAACCTTGTGGCACACCACTGGTCACAGGCCTCCAGTCTGAAAGGCAACCTTCCACCACCATCTTCTGTCTTCTACTTTTGAGCCAGTTCTGTATCCACATGGCTAGTTTTCCCTGTACTCCATGAGATCTAACCTTGCTAACCAGTCTACCATGAGGAACTTTGTTGAACACCTTACTGAAGTCCATTTGGATTACATCCACTGCTCTGCCCTGATCAATCTCTTTATTATTTCTTCAAAAACTTAATTAAGTTAGTGAGACATGATTTCCCATGCACAAAGCCATGTTCACTATCTCTAATCAGTCCTTGCCTTTTCAAATACATGTAAATCCTGTGCCTCAAGATTTCCTCAACAACTTTCCCACCGTTGATGTCAGGCTCACTGGTTTATAGTTCCCTGGCTTTTCCTTACCACCAATTTTAAATAGTGGCACCACGTTAGCCAACCTCCAGTATTCTGGCACCTCACCTATGACTATTGATGATGCAAATATCTCAGCAAGGGGCGCAGCAATCATTTCCCTAGCTTCCCACAGAGTTCTATGGTACACCTGATCAGGCCCTGGGGACTTATCCACTTTTATATAACTTATGTTACCTCTGTCTTGCCGTACCATTTAGCGCAGATACAAAGGAAGGAAGCTTATCATGGTTGTCATCAGATATGTCAAGGCAATGGAGAAAGTCTTCACTCAGGGGGGTCCTGGCACTGTAAATCAAGGGCAGCCTCTGATACAAACCCAGGTGTTAGAAATAGTCACTCAGCCACTTGGGACAGTTAGTCAGGATGCTCTCCACATTAGAGGTGATGGGTTGAATATCAGTCAGCCCATCACATGCCTTGACTCTTTCTGCCCTATTGTTTGCTGTTTACCCCCTCAAATGAGAGAGGCAGGTATTATAGATTACCGGAAGTGGGTGGCACAGCTGTTACTATTGGTGCAGGTGGGGAGTGTCCTGAGTGAGTGAATGGACAGTCCAGGGGTCATGTGCAGGGCTCGTGGTTTGGGGGTTAGGTTATTGACAGCAAGTCAAGGAAGATTATTCAGGCATCAGTGAGAGTGGCAGAACATCAGCCTTGGTGGGTACAGTAGCAGAGATGATAGTGTGAGTGGAAGTACTGGGGAGAAGATGGTGACACTTACACTGGCAGAGTGAAGTAGGTCATTGACCTTCTTTCTATAGTGATGCATATTTCTCCAGAGGCTGAGACTGCACTGACATGTCGGGGAGTGGGGTATGGTCTGGTGTTGTGGCCTCTCCTGTTGGTCGTGGGGAAGGAGGAAGTCCCATGTCAGCATCACCCTATCCAGCAAGACCTCCAGGACCCTGCCTCCAAAGTGGGGAGCTGATTACACCCTGTCCGCCATATCCAGGACAAATATCAGGAACAGTGCAGGGCAGATCCAGATTGACAGTGCTTGTCCATCTGCACAACAGGCTTTTAAAGATGGCGTAGGTGCAAGGGATGCTGCTGAATTCCAAATATCCGGAGTGGCAAATTGTTCTGAGAATGGTGCATCAGAAGGTGGGGGTAGAAATTGGACGTGAGGAATTCCATGGAGTGGAGGGTCTATTTACCCCATTCATGCCCCTCATAATTTTATAAACTTCTGTAAGATCACTCCTCAACTTCTGATGCTCCATCCTCTATTTTCAGTTCCCATTTGCTGTTCTGAAACTCGCATCATATCTAATTTTTTACCTCTCTCAAACTACTATTTTCTCCTCCAAAGGATAGATGGCGAGACAATAAATGCTTCTTGAAATAAATTCCTCTCTAATTCTAGACAATCCTTTCCTGATGTGCTTCCCTTGAAGTGACTTTGTTTTGTCTAAAGTTTGTATTCCTTTACCCAGAGAAAAATCTGAGTTAAGCTGAGTAAACATTTCTGTGAACACCAACCATTACCTATCCTTGGTTGTACGTTCCTCACATTTATTTTCAAAAATATACTTTATTCATAAAATATCTTTATATACGTACATAGTCACTGAAGCAGTTCAGTTCTGTACAAAAGCATATTAAGAAAACAAACAAACATTAGAGTTTGACTCTATCCAAAGGCATTTCTTACTTGTACAAGACTATATTTACATCTGTTTGAGGCACTGAGAGGGTGCAATAATTGAATGGATCTCTATTTAATTCCAGCAGAAAGAGCGTAAACAGTGATCTTTTCCCACTGCACCTTAATGGCAGTTGTGCCAAGCTTTAATACTTCCCTCAGCACATTGTCTGGACCTTGGAATATGCTAGTCTACAGCACTTAGTCATGATCAAATCCTTGCTCTGAGAGTCCAACAAGTTTCTGGCAGATCAAAGAGCATCTTTCACTGAGTTGATGGTCCTCCAGGCAGTCGACATTCCTCACATTCCTCTTAGTGTGCAGTAATAACATTCCTGAGCCTCTGTTGAATATCCACCAACTTGATGAGTTCACCCAAGATTCCTCCCTTTACTGTTGTGGGCAACTAGAACCATTTTTTACTAATACTGTCACTCAAATAATAGAGTGCATTTACAATAAAAGCATTAAAGTTTAATTTGTGAATATCCCAAGGCCAAATTTCAGGTCAGTCTGTGGGAAATAACAAAAGCTCATTAAACTGTAATTAAATTGACTTCATGCAGAATTGCTACATTAAGATTCCTGGTTTTTCTGCATTCCTAAATCTCAGAATCTTGGGCAATATCTGCAAAATGGGATTAATCTGAACTTGCATTAAATGCTTATCAGTTCAGTTAACTGAACTAACAAGAATGGTGAAAGTAGTTGAATCGATCACATTTTTCACAATAGAGAGACCAGAGGAGCAAATTATTTTCCTCAAAACAGTATCCATGCCATGTGTAGGTGAGTGTCCTATGAGAATAAAATTATCTTCTCAGTTGCAGTATATTTTACTGGAATCAATTTGGTTCTTGCTACTTCCAGTTCACTCTCTCTCTAGATTCAAAACATGTACCCTTGGATTAGAAATTCCGCCATAAGCCTTTCCATCTCTTTATGCTGCTTTTCCTTTATGACATTCCTTAAAAAAATACCTCGTCGATCAAACATTTGATCATGGGACCTTATACCTCTTATGTGGCTTGATGTCATTTTATAAAACACTCTGCTAAATACATTCTAATGATCAGAGTTACAGCTAACAGCTGTAGCTCTGTGCTAGATCTCTCTCACCTCTGTGCTAGATCTCTCTCACCTCTGTATTCGAAAATTGTAGATTTCAGATTTTGTTCTCAGACTTGAATCACACAATCCAGACTAACATTCCAATGCTGCACGGAAAATGTACTTCAGTGGTGATCAGATTTGTGGCCTGAGCAATTTTTATTCCTTAGGTAATATCACAAAGACAGATTATCTGGTATCGTTACTTTGCTGCGTGTGGGTTCTGCCTTCCATGTTTCCTACATTGGCACAGTAATTAAATCACACTTCAAAAATATTTAATGTAAAGTACTGTGGTAAATCCTTAGGTTGTGAAAGGCACAAGGGTTGTGAAAGGGTTCTTTTAGTGCTGAGATATTCGTAACTTGGGTCCCTGTTGACGTGTACAAATTATGAACAGCTGGAAGGAGCATTGACTGCACATAGTACCATGGAAAACAGCACTATTTAAATCCTGCTCCCTTCCAACAGAGCATACGAGGAGATTCATTAAACCATGCTGCAATACTAAATGTGAAAATTCACTTGAAAAATGTCCCAGTGTTAATACTTAATATACACAATACATGAGCACCTCTTGCAGCTTTCAGAGCAAACAGATTTTAATTCATCATTTTGTGCTGGAGTTGAAACTTGGCTCCTGAGGTTCTATGCCATTTTTCAACAGCACATTCTTAATCTGTGACTTGTATAACCTGGAAAATGTTTCCCAAAGTGAAGGTCAGGATCCCAAACAGGGTCCCAGCTGAACAGTTGAGGTTGTGCGCTCTGAACCAACAATGGCAGACTCCTCTCTCCCTATTCTAATAGGTCTTCTCTCCTCATTACCCAGCAGCCCCTCCCACCACGCTTTCTGTTTTCATCAAGGAGTTGTGACAATTTTCAAAACTCAAAATGGGGTCACATTGGAAAGAAATTTGGGAAGCACTGACCTAGAAGGATAAGGGCAGCAAACGCGTGGGAACAACCTTCACATTTCCCTCTAGGTAACACATCATCCTGACTTTGAAATTATGTTGCTATTCCCTCACTATCTCTATGTCGACGTTTCAGTAAAATTCCCTTCTTACCAGCACTGTTTGTGTAACTACACTGCAGTGGTACAAGAAGGTAGCTCATCGCCATTGTTCAGGGAAATTAAAGATGGGGAACAAATGCTGGTCTTGCCTATGATGCTCACATCCCATGAATAAATAAAGCAATACACAATTCCTCAACAATGCAAACAATAAAATCCCAAGTTTGTAGTTTGGTAATTTGATAGATCAATTCTTAATTCAAACTGGGGAGCGGCTGAGGTAGAGACTATGAATAATAATAGGGTTTAAGCATAAAGCCTCAGCAGGTCAAACACATTTTAGCAAAGGAGATGTATCCTAAACCTGGAAAAGCCACTAGACACAATTGGACTAATACAGTTTACAGTTCCATCAGATGCCATTGGCCCAGCATGTAATTGACAAGGTGTGACAAATTTATTACACAGTGTACCTGGCGCAGTATCAGAACTACATTAGATGCATTGATACACTGAGTTGAACTTATCACATCAAAGCAGTAAATCAATCTAATTTCAACACAAATTGTACAGTGTTGCATGGAACAGCAAAATCTAATAAAGCATAATTAATTATGCTTTAGTGACACTAAGAGTCAAATCCCAGAAGAGTTCAGCAAGGAATTCAAATCAGCAAGGAATTCAAATAAGGTGTTTAAGGATTGAAGACACCGAGAATATTGGAGAAATTCAGCAAATCTGGCAGTGTCTGTGGAGAGAGCAAACAAAAAAGTTAATGTTTCGAGTCCAGAGTTACTTGCAGGTGGGACTAGATTGGGTTGGGGTATCTGATTGGCATGGAAAGGTTGGACAGAAAGGTCTGTTTCCATGGTGTATATCTCTATAGCTCTATGACTTTAAGGCACGTTGGACTCAAAACATTAATTCTGCTTCTCTCTCCACAGATGCTGCCAGATCTGTTGAATTTCTCCAGCATTCTCTGTGTTTGGTTCAGATTCCAGCATCTGCAGTACTTTGCTTCTATTTGAATTCAAGGGTCGGTCTGGTTCCTTGGTACATATTTAGCAAGATACTGAAAACTAACTCACTTCTATTGTTGTTAGCAGTTGTTACTGTCATCGTCACTGTTGTTTTTACTGTTACTATTTTTATTTGCAGTTGCAACTGTTATTGTAACTAATATTGTTACAATCTAAAAAAAATTCTCTAGATGTGGGGATTGCTGACAAGGTCACAACTTATTACCCGTCAGAAATTGCTGTGGGAAGTTGACGGTGAAACTTGTTCTTGAAATGCTGAGCAGTTTAACACAACTGAGCTGCTAGCCCTAAACTAAGTCAGTCAAGAATCAACAATGCTAATATGGATCTGGAGGAGTCACATATAGGGTGTACTGGGTAAATGCAATAGGTTTCTTCCTTAAAGTATATCACTGAACCAGTTAAGTTTTTACTACAGTCTGACAGTTTCATCATTACGTTTGCAGATACCAGTACTTTTCCACAGATTTTTAAACCTGAATTAAATTTCTTGAACCGCCTTAATGGGATATGAACTTATGCCCTGGATTACCAAGTTCAACAACAGAAACACTAGTTTACTGTACTCCAGAGGACAATATGACTATCCATTACACAGTATGACTAGTACAGTGCGGAAATCTAATACATAATGTGACTGGTACAGTGTGATAATCGCAACGCATAAATAACCAGGCAGTGTGACAATTCCATTATATGTGATATATAGAAATCTCTAGCACAAACAGCAATCGTGCTGGGTGATTGAATATAAGGCTGAGATAGACATATTTTGACCTCCAACAGGATGAAGGAGCTCAAGCAGGGCAGTAAATTTAAGGTCACAATGAGATCAGCTATGATTTTAATAAATTAAGGATTGAAATCAAATGGCCTATCCCTCTTCTATTTTCTTTATTCATTCATGAGATGTGGGATCACTGGTTGGGCCAGCATTTCTTGCCATTGAGGTGTTGATGAGTTGCCTTCTTGAACCACAGAAATGTATTTGCTGTGTGATGTGTTTTGTTATATTTGACAGAATGCAAAAAGCTTGTAACTGAAGGTAAGAATTATATATTTTTAATAGACAACTTTGTACTTAGTTTTCATTTGTGATTGGAAATTTGAGATAGAACACATCAACACCAATACTTGTTTATTACTTCAAATCATGGTAAAACAAGGTAATACATTAGAACACACTAAAAGACTGACAGTATTGAGGGAATCCCAGGCTGGGCTAATGAGTAATCTGCTAAATAGAGGTTGCTATCTCAGGGCTGATCACCAAGGCCAAAAGTTAACAAAGGTTAATATAAGATCATATTTGATTAACAAAATGCAAATTTCTCACAACTGGGTGAGAGGTGATTACTCAGAATAAACTGTTGTAGATTACTGAGGATCAATTATTGGAGACAAGTCACTGGAGTTGGTCACTCAAGTAGATCACAGAGACACTGGTCATTAAAGATCAGTGACTTGGGACAGGTTACAGGAGTTAGTTATTGGTTATTCTTAGGATGCCAGTGATGGTTTAGATGACTTGCACTCAGAGTATGGGGATGTAGTTGTCAATGCGAGTCCGATGTCTCTGGGCTATACATTCCGCAATCCATACAATATTCCGACATTCCTGCTCCTTCAGTTTCATATAGGCATGGAACACCCCAAAGTGAAACTGGTTATTAAATGCCATTACATTGAGCTTCACCTGAGAAGGAAAACAAAGTTACAATTGGATTGATCCAACATCATGAGGATCTCTCATACAGGATGTGAGAACACCTGAATTGAGATGAGTGAGATACTTATTTTGAGGACTAGTTTCTTTGATTAAAAGCCACATATCCATTTCCTGATACAGTAGAACCAAGTCCTGCCAATGTCTTCAGATGTGACTTCGTAAGTGACTTCCCTTCTGTCTGATGTGGATGGGAAGCATATCAATGTCATGTTACTGATGTGGAGGTGTCCCTTCCAGCTGTTTCCCTCTAGGCTGCAGTTCAGATTATTTCCAAAGAGTTTCTCACAGAAAGCACCAAACCAAAACATAGGCCATCGTTGAACCGCTACACCTCTTTAGGCAAGCAGCAGCACACAACTTCTACCCTTTGCTCTAGAACATGTCTTGGTGGCCAGTCTAAGTCTGAGTCAGCCCTTGGCCAATGTACTTAAGGTAACTAATCGAGGAAATACAGCATGAACCCAAACTCGGTAGACACAAAAATGCTTTACGTATTTTGAGAGGCAGGTGGAAGAAGGGGGCAGCAGTAATGATTGGAGGATTTCAAGGTGAATAAGAGACAGGTGAGTGACAGTAGGGAATGGGTGATGAAAGGGGATCAGTGGTCTGAGGAGCCCAGTTGGGATTATTACCTCATATTCAAAGAACTTGTCCTCCAGTGTCTTCTCATTGGAATTCTTCTCTGCACCTTCAAACAAGAGTTTATATTCCTGACAGATGAGAGTAAGAGGCAAGTCAGAAATAAACATTATCCCAGGCTAGGATCCCATGGACTGAAACTTTACACCCCTCCCCCATCAGAAGCTGTATTCTGACATTTTGAATGCTGACTCTGATGAGGCTGTGCCAGAGTCAAGGACTTCCACTAAAAGGTGACTCGGTGACAGGATACCAGCCTCTGTGGAGGGGTCATCTTGCCTGCCACTTACCACCTCCACTGGTGTTTAATCAGATGGAGACAAACAATCTGTTCTTAAGTCAATTGAGGGCCTGAAATAGCCAATTAATAGTACCTGAAGGACCTCGTCTCTGGTGGAATTTTACCAGCAGTTGACAGCGCCCACATTATGTAGTAAGGCTGCCAGGTAAATTCTGGGAGTCTTGTTTTGTTTGCCACCCTGTATCCAACGGAAGATCTCCCCACACCCGACCCTAACAAAACAGACAGTACTGACCCTCCTCCCACCTCCTTATCCATGCCCTCACCTGCCTAACTAGCCCCGATAAGATTGCCCCACCTACCCAATATAAAATCTAGCCCATGTGCTCTAAATCCCTCTCTAAATCCCTGTGGTAGAGACAGACCTAAAGAGTCCTTACAGTGACAGGGTCAGTTCAACATTCCTGCTCCTCGTGGTTCACAAAGAGTTCACAGAGAGGTAAAGTTTGAAACTTGCCAGAGCCGCTTGAGAACAGGCCCTCCTCTCGTGTTACCATGCAGCTGCCAAGTGTCAGTGTAGGTGACCCAGACTGCTATTAGCAGGAGTTTTCCCAGAGCAGGGATCTTCATTGGGAATAATAGATTGCCTGGCTAGAAGCCAGGAAGGAAGCAGAATCTGATTTTAATTTTAATCCCTTGTTTGAAGCTCTAAAAGAAAGTAGGAGTGTACTTCAGAGGGAAATCAGGAGGGCAAAACGGGGACATGAGGTAGCTTTGGCAAATAGAGTTAAGGAGAATCCAAAGGGTTTTTACAAATATATTAAGGACAAAAGGGTAACTAGGGAGAGAATAATGCCCCCCAAAGATCAGCAAGGCGGCCTTTGTGTGGAGCCACAGAAAATGGGGGAGATACGAAATGAATATTTTGCATCAATATTTAAACTGTTGTAGATTACTGAGGATCAATTATTGGAGACAAGTCACTGGAGTTGGTCACTCAAGTAGATCACAGGATATGGAAGGATATGGAAGATATAGACTGTAGGGAAATAGAAGGGGACATCTTGCAAAATGTTTAGATTACAGAGAAGGAAGTGCTGGATGTCTTGAAATGGTTAAAGGTGGATAAATCCCCAGGACCAGATCAGGTGTACCCGAGAACTCTGTGGGAAGCTAGAGAAGTGATTGCTGGGCCTCTTGCTGAGATATTTGTATCATCGATAGTCACAGGTAAGGTGCCAGAAGACTGGAGGTTGGCAAACGTGGTGCCACTGTTTAAGAAGGGCAGTAAAGACAAGCCAGGGAACTATAAACCAGTGAGCCTGACCTCAGTGGTGGGCAAGCTGTTGAAGGGAATCCTGTGGGACAGAATGTACATGTATTTGGAAAGGCAAAGACTGTTTCAGGATAGTCACCATGGCTTTGTGCGTGGGAAATCATGTCTCACAAACTTGATTGAGTTTTTTGAAGTAACAAAGAAGATTGATGAGGGCAGAGCAGTAGATTTCATCTATATGGACTTCAGTAAGGCATTCGACAAGGTTCCCCATGGGAGACTGGTTAGCAAGGTTAGATCTCATGGAATACAGGGAGAACTAGCCATTTGGATACAGAACTGGCTCAAAGGTAGAAGACAGGGGGTGGTGGTGGAGGGTTGTTTTTCAGACTGAAGGCCTGTGACCAGTGGAGTGCCACAAGGATTGGTGCTGGGCCCTCTAAATTTTGTCATTTACATAAATGATTTGGATGCGAGCATAAGAGGGACAGTTAGTAAGTTTGCAGATGACATCAAAACTGGAGGTGGAGTGGACAGTGAGGAGGGTTACCTCAGATTACAACAGGATCTGGACCAGATGGGCCAGTGGGCTGAGAAGTGACAGCTGGAGTTTAATTCAGATAAATGCGAGGTGCTGCATTTTGGGAAAGCAAATCTTAGCAGGACTTATACACTTAATGGTAAGGTCCTAGAATGTGTTGCTGAACAAAGACCTTGGAGTGCAGGTTCATAGCTCCTTGAAAGTGGAGTCGCAGGTCGATAGGACAGTGAAGAAGGCATTTGGTATGCTTTCCTTTATTGGTCAATATATTGAGTACAGGAGTTGGAAGGTTGTGTTGCGGCTGTACAGGACATTGGTTAGGCCACTGTTAGAATATTGCGTGCAATTCCGGTCTCCTTCCTATCGGAAAGATGTTGTGAAACTTGAAAGGGTTCAGAAAAGATATTCAAGGATGTTGCCAGGGTTGGAGGATCTGAGCTACAGGGAGAGGCTGAACAGGCTGGGGCTGTTTTCCCTGGAGCATTGGAGGCTGAGGGTTGACCTTATAGAGGTTTACAAAATTATGAGGGGCATGGATAGGGTAAATAGGCAAAGTCCTTTCCCTGGGGTGGTGGAGTCCAGAACTAGAGGGCATATGTTTAGGGTGAGAGGAGAAAGATGTAAAAGAGACCTAAGAGGCAACTTTTTGATGCAGAGGGTGGTACGTGTATGGAATGAGCTGCCAGAGGATGTGGTGGAGGCTGGTACAATTGCAACATTTAAGAGGTATTTGGATGGGTATATGAATAGGAAGGGTTTGGAGGGATATGGGCCAGGTGCTGTCAGCTGGGACTAGATTGGGTTGGGATATCTAGTCGGCATAGACGGGTTGGACTGAAGGGTCTGTTTCCATGCTGTACATCTCTATGACTCTATGTCTCTATGCTTGTCAAAAGAAATTAAAATAGGAGCCATTGAGACACCGCTGAGCTCTCCAGCTGTAGTCCCCCACTCTCAGTTGCCCACACTGTGGGCTCCATAAGAGATTCAGAGCCTTTTCTTTGACCTTTCGTGGTCCAAGACATAATTGTGGAATTTTTAAATGTGGGGTAATGGGAAGCACATGTTGGGAAAAGGACCCTTCAAATATGCCTGGGTTTTGGTTTAGCTGAAGACTGAATGTGAACATGGTATTATCATTGACATTGCCGTCTGGGAGTTTAAAACATCCAAGTACTCAGGACACAGGGACATCAACAAGAATATAATTGCTGGACCGTCACAGTTTGACTGTGCTATGTTGATTGCTGCTGCTGGTGTGGGTGAGTTTGAAGTTGGTATATCAAATGGATAAACTAGAGACCATGCTCTGTTTGCCTACACTCTGGGTGTCAAGCAACCTATTGTTGGTATCAACAAGATGGACTCCAATGAACCACCATACAGCAAGGACAGACAAGGAAATTGTAAAAGAAACCAGCATGTACATCAAGAAGATCAGTTACAATCCTGACGGTGTTCCTTTGTCCCCGTTTTTGGTTGGCATGGTTAAAATATGTTGGAAGCCAATGCAAAATTGCCCAAGGGTTAGAAAATGGAAAAGAATTAGGAACGGGACATTGACTGAACATTGACTCCAGTAACAATGAGAACTTGGAGAACGTACCGCATGATATTCAGCGACTGCACGCACATGCTCAAAATCCTCAGCTTTGGATAAAAGGGTCAAGCCATCTGGGTGCAGTCTGCCGCAGCGTGGATAAAGTGTAGCTCGATCCTCTCTGCTCAGCTCAGTGCCAAATGAGTTCAGGGTGATGATAAATGCACGTCGATCAGCTTCAAACTAGATAGGACAATACTGAGGTGTGAGTGAGAGCTCTGAGTGAGACAGTGCTCATACAGATAGCCTAGAATCAGATAGATTGAATTACATTTACTGTAATATGTCATTCAGTCCATCCAGTCTATGTGCACTTTCATATGACTCTTTTCCCATCATACTTTAAATCCCATTAATATATTCAATTAATCTTTTCTCTCTGAGGCATTTAGAAAAGGTGCACTTAAGGGGAATTTAGAGAAGTTCATCAGGGTCTATAGTCATAATCATAGAGACATAAACACAGAAACAGACCCTTCAGTTCAACTCGTCCATCTGGTTGGCGTGGACGAGTTGGACCGAAGGGTCTGTTTCCGTGCTGTACGTCTCTATGATTATGACTATAGACCCTGATGAACTTCTCTAAATTCCCCTTAAGTGCACCTTTTCTAAATGCCCCAGCCATTCTTTTGGTAGTGAATTCCACATTCTCACTAGTCTCTAGGTAGAGAGGTTTCTCTTGAGCTCTCTATTGATTTCTATTTAGCAACTATCTTATATTCATGGCAGTCCCTCATAAGTGGAAACTGCTTCTTTACAGCTCTCACATTATATCTTCTCATGATTTTAAAGACTTCTGAAAGGCCACCTTTTCAATATTTTTTCTCTTTGAGAAAAGTGTCCCTACCCTGACAAGTATATCTGCTCAGTCTGGCCTAATCCTTGTGAATCATATTTTTGCACCTTCTACAACCCACATCATTTTTATGATATGAAAACCAGAACTGTGCAGTCAAATCAAGATTTGATGCAAGTTTAGCATAAACTGTCTGTTTTTCAGCTCTCTCTCTCTCTAAAATTTAACCATAGTACCTTTTTAAAAATTCATTAACCTCTCATGGCTCTGTTCTCTACCCCATTGTTTTCACAAGGAGTCTTGTGGCCTCCTTTATGACCTCACCGAAATGCAACATCTTATATTTATCTGGTTCAGAACTCATTTACCAGGGTTTGCAGGTTTAATAATTCCTATATTTTGGTACATTGTGTTCTCATTGTGTGTTCTGCAATTTTGAAATTATAGATTATTTATTTAAATGGTTAAAACAGTGATTTCTGTGAGAGCACCACTTCTCTTTTTGCGTTACCCACTTTCTTGACTTCTCTTGTAACTTTTTAATATTCCTATTTCTCATCCTATCCTTTGCGGTCCCATATGTGTATGTTTTTTTTTCAGTTCTACCTTTCCCATTTCACTCAGAATTTTTCATTATTGGCTAGTATCTTCGTGTTTCTAACAGGAATATATGTTCTGCTGAACTCTATTGATCATCTGTTTAACTATTTCCCACTGCTACTATCACCTTTTCTCTGTTATTTTTATCTTGTTTCATCTCCACATCTTGATACTGAAGCAGTTAAAATTTGACTTTTTCCAATGTACTGCTTTAGGTTTTTTTTCTTGCTCATTCACTTGCTGTGCACAGATCCCAGATCCGTCAGCACTTATAACGGAAACCTGTGTATTAGGAACATAGGTACAGGCGTGGGTCATTCAGCACCTCAATGAGATTATGGTTAATCTGTGGCTGAAGTCCATTTACCTGCCTTTATCCTATATCCCTTAATACCTTTGCTTAACAAATTATTATCTACCTTGAATTTAAAATTAACAATTGATCAGCAAGTTTTACCATTTGTTGAAGAAAGTTCCAAACATCAACCCTCTGTCATGTGTAGAATTGCTTCCTAACATCTTTCTTGAACAATGTGGCCCTACTTTTTTGACTATGTTCACTAGTTCTAGAATTCCCAACCAGTGGAAATAGTTTGTCTACCCTGTCTTTTCCTGTTAATATCTTGAAGACTTTGATCATTTCACGCCTTAACCGTTTAAATTGTATTCAAGTCATTGAAGTAGAAACCCCAATAATTGGTTTATAGGTCTCATCCAACCTGCCGGTCCTCAAACTCCCTATTACTGGGATTAAACTTGAGCCTTTGCTTATGGATCAACAGCTTTAACCTTTCATGAATCTCTGGATTGTTCCAGGTCAGATTACTGGAGTTACACAGTAGCTGCAGTTGGGGGAGTTTGCTAACACGCTTACCTGCAGGATGGGGCACATCACTTCTTCAGTCTGTCCCCCCTGGTCTTTACAGAAGCCATAAAATGATTCAAGATAAGCCTAAAATAGGAAAGTGATGACACTGAGGCTTGTGAGCAGGAAATAATTTATCAATAATTCCACTCAGATTGATTTACAGAAATAAAAAAAAACCTAATGGGATTTCTTTGGGGTTTCTAGATGGAGTCAGATATGCCTACGAGTGAGTCACAAGCTGGAATCTAATCAGGTTTGGGTTGTTTATAACTCAATAACTGAATAATAGATATCCAGGAGTGAATTGGAATCTAATCAAGGAACTCAGGAGGTTTATTTATAAAATAACAGTTAGTGTCAGGATAAGGATTTGGCTTATATAACACAGGGATAAAGGGAAACATCTTCACTCACATAATTGGGGACCTTCGAAATTCTCTACCCTTGAAAGCTGTGGCTGCATTGTCAGTACAAAGAATGGATAGACTTTCGGGCACCAGAACAATCAAGGGATATGGGGAAAGTGAGAGAAAGTAGATGTAGGAGAACAGCCGTCACCTTTTGAAAGATAAAATGTGCCTGACAGTCAACATAGCCTACTTTTGTCCCTAAGTCTAGTGTCCTTAGATACTTGGAAGTGAGTTACTGATCAGAATCTAAATAGATATATTGCTCTTACCTTGTAGAGTTTATTTCTTAATATCTCAATATTAACTTCATCAAGGTCATTCTCTGAGATGCAATCTTGAAAGAAGGAAGCTGGAACATAGACATTACCAGATGACAGTTTAAACATGATCACACTGTCTAGCATGCTGCTTCATCGAACAGAGATTTTAATTGTACAGAAGATGTGTGTGAAAGTTAGATCCCTGGAATAGCCCTGAATACAGTGAAGCAGTCAGATCCCTGTACTGACCATTATCCAGTGAGATACTCCAACTCCTGCATTGATCAGTATGCAGTCCTTCAGTTAGGGCCCTGCAATGATCTTCATGTAGTGCGATACTCAAACTTCTACTCTGACCATTGTATGGTTAAACATTCAGAACCTTACACTGATCATTACACAGTAATGTACCCATATCCCTGCACTGACTGGTATTCAGTGAGACACACAAGCCATTAAATGGACCAGCTGACAGTGAGACACTGACCACTGAGACATTCAAACCCCTGCACTGATCAGTACACAATATCCCTGCATCCAGTTAAATGTCACTTGCTCCTGGCTAATGATCAGAGATTTCCCTTAGATTGTGCTGAACTCCAATTGCCTTGCTCTGGGGTCGGTGAGTCCATCTCTTACCTAATGGTGTATCGACCAGGATAGCATTGTACAGTTCAGCAGGGGTCTGAGCAATATGAACAGCCTCCATCTGCTCAAAGCTGCCCAAAGGATGGCACTTGGGAAGAAGCTCAGAGATCGGACGCTGGCGTAATGTGCCGGTAATTAGCAGGATAACATTGTCAATCATATAGCTGTACCTTTAAAACAGAGCATCAAAAGGCACAAGTTACACTAAATTCTACAGAACTGAAGCAATCAAAAGGTTCAGATCAATAATTCAATATCCAGAGCAGCCAGTTCTGATCAATATACTGTAATTCAGCCACTCTCACTCTGTCTCTTAGTTATAATCAATCTGTCAAGGTCATGCTCATTCCTTTCACATTTAATCTTTTTTATTTCAAATATATACTTTATTCATAAAAATATCTCTATCTACATAGACACTAAAGCAGTTTGGTTGTGTACAGTAGCATATGAAGAAACAAACAAATATTGAAGTCTGACTCTATCCAGCAAATAAACCAAAGACATTTCTTGTACATATTTATATTTACATAAATTTGAAGCACCGCGAGGGTCCAATAACTGAATGAAACCCCATTTAACTTCAGCAGTAAGACCTTACACTGTGGCCTTTACTCAGTGTCACTCCCTCACTGTCACAATCCCTCAGTGACACTCTCACTTTCACTGTCACTCGCAGTGTGTCACTCAAAGTGACTGCGTTACCGATGAAATACTGATTTATTAGTCAGGTATGCTTTATTCTGCCTCTTCAAAACATTTGTCTGAGAATAAAGCAACACAAAACCCCAGTTACTAACGTGATATAATCCAGGAAGGTGGTGAGGGGCTGTAAAGAATGATTCCGCAGATAGACAAATTCCACCAGCAGCTTTTGTTTCAGTTTATCATCAATGATAGAGACTGTGAGAGGACCAGTTTCATTTGCCAGAAAGCTGCCATAGTCTGTGCTTTGAAGAAGCAGCTTCAGATCTGCAGAAACAGAGCAAGAACAAGGATACATTTGCATAAAACCACCTGATATACACTAAACACCAGAACTGTTTAATGAAAGACTTTTGCTGGGACTAAGGAAAGGAGGTAACTAATTCCCAGAAATGACTGCTTTGTCCTCTCTAATATTGTTTTTAACCAGCATGGACAGACATTTCCAGCATCACCACTTACATCACCAAAGCAGGTCACATAGTGCAGACTGCAGATTAATCCTCAGCCATGGCTCCATTCCTCTATTACAGTTTAGGATATTTACTACCAGTTTGCTATGCCCTGTCAGATCGCTCCCTGACTTAGTGCTCACATCGGAAGCTGTACATAGAAGCAAAAGCAGGAGCAACCTCAGTTACATCCGGGTCCCACCTTATATACCCTTCCCTCCCCCACACCATTTTCCCTTCCTCCAAATTCCACTCATCCCTTCCATCATTCTCAATCTCCTCCATCTACTCCCTCCCCACACCCTGCCCCATTCTTCTTTCCTTATCCTGCCATTTCTTATATTCTGCAATTCCCTTAACTTAATCCCACTGCACTACCCCCTCTCCTACAACACCTCCTCTTATGAACAACAGGGCAGTAACTTTGGGTGTCAGCTGTGAGTTTTCTATTCATTCAGGGGATGTGGGTTCGCTAGTTGGGTCAGCATTTATAGCCCATCCATGATTGCCTTTCAGAAAGTGGTGAGCTGTCTGCTTGAACCCTAACAGTCCATGTGGCTTAGGCACATCAACAGCGACATTATGGAATGAGTTTCAGAACTCCGACCCAGTGACTTTGAAGGAATTGCACTACGTCTCCAAATCAGGACAGTGTGGGGATTGGAGGGGAATTTGCAGTTGGTGGTGTTCCCATGTTGTCTCTGTGGTGGAGTTCGCATGTTGTAGATGCCATTGTGTTGATAGTAGAGACTGTGAAGGTGTTAGATGGAGTCCCAGTTATATGGGCTGCTTTGTTCTGGATAGTGCTGAGTTTCTTCTGCTTGATTCAGTTAGTAGCACCTTCACCTCTAAATCAGTTCAAATCCCACTCCAAGACCCAAGCACTAAAATCGAGACTGACACTCCAATGCTGTGCTGAGAGGCTGCTGCACTAACAGGAGTCCCATCTTTAGGGTAATATAATAATCCAAGGGCCACCATTTTCTCTGGCAAACAATACAAAAGACCTGACTGCACTATTTCAACGAGACCAGGGAAGGTATCTCTGGTTCCTGATTTATATTTATTCCCCAAACAACATGACAAATTAAGATTATATGGTCATTATCATGCAGTTGTTTGTAGGAGGTTACTGTGCACACATTGCAATGTAGAAAATGCAATAACCAACAATAAGAAGCACTCATGAAGTACTTCACCAGGTATAAAGTACTTTGAGATCACCTCTCTTTGCTAAACAAATACAACTTTTTTTCTGGTCTCCCAACAAGGGAACTAAAAAAAAACAGAAAGAAATCAGCGGGGACTCACCTTCCAGTGTCTGACATTGCACCAGATTGAGGAAATCTGCCTGTTTCAGGATTCCACCTTTAAACCCTCTGACCAGTCCCTCCAAGTAACCACTGTCCACATTGAAATAAAACTCTGCAAAGCCCATCTTTAAATAAGAATTTGTAGCTCTCGAAGTGGAGTTTCTCTCTTTGATCGAACTTTGCTGCTCTCCTTCTCACACTGAAGATCAGGGCTATGAGCGTTCTTAATGAAAGCAACCACTGGACTGGTTGGTTTTGGGTGATTCTGGCTGTTTCTGCTTTGTACAATATCTCCTGATCCTCAAAACTAATAAAATTCTCCTCATGCCTGCCCCGAGCATGCTGTGAGTCCTTTTACCTCCCACACATGTTGTTATAAAACAAACCCTACACGAACACACAAATATCATGTTGCAAGGTAAACATTGATGGAACTGAATTACTTCTGAATCTATTCCCCAGCTCCAGTATGGCTGGAGCTGGGGAATAGGTTTAGAATTAATTTGGTCTGGCTTTGACCTAGGTACAGATGCACATGTGTTCCTGATGCAGGTCCAAATCTGTACAGGCTCTTAGCTCAGGTAGGTGCATATAGATTCCTGACTTGAGAGTATAGATGTGTGCAGACAAGGCATTTGCAAGTTCCTCCCAGTCACCATCTGAATCCTCTCAATACACACCTGCTCAGAAGGTGAACCAAACCAGTCTCCACTGGTTGATTACTTGGCATTTTTCGGCATGACAGGACAAAGTGAGGCCTGCAGATGCTGGACAGTCAGAGTCAAAAAGTGTGGCACTGGAAGAGGCACAGCAGGTCAGGCAGCATCCGAGGAGCAGGAGAATCGACGTTACAGGCATTAGCCCTTCATCAGGAATGCAGGGGGAAGGGAAGGGGACTGGGAAATAAATAGGAGGGGCGTGGGGGATGGGGGTGAGGTAGCTAGGAAGGCGATACGTAGATGCAGGTGATGGTGATAGGACAGAGGGAACCACATGGCATCAACATTGATTTCACCAGTTTCCTCTTCTCCCCTCCCCCAGCTCATCCTATACCCACCGCTCCAACTCGACACCACCCTCTTGAACTGCCCTACCTGTCCATCTTCCTTCCCATCTATCCGCTCCACCCTCTCCTCTGACCTATCACCATCACCCCCCACCTGGATCAGTGATTAGCACTGCCGCCCCACAGAGCCTGGGACCCAGGTTTGATTCCAGCCTCGGGCAACTGTCTGTGTGGTGTTTGCATATTCTCCCCATGTTGCGTGGGTTTCCTCCAGATGCTCTGGTTTCCTTCCACAGTCCAAACATGTGCAGATTAGGTGAATTGGCCATGCTAAATTGCCCATAGTGTTCAGGGATATGTAGGCTAGGTGCATTAGTCAAGGCAAATGTAGAGGAACAGGGTAGGGGAATAAGTCTGGGTGGGATACTCTTTGGAGGGTCAGTGTGGACGTGTTGGGCCATATGGCCTGTTTCCACACTGTAGGGATTCTATGATTCTGCATTGAGAATCTGGTTCTCTGTAAATAAGTCCCATTTCCACATATCTCTGCAAGTTTTTTTTCCCCTCAAGTGCCTTGACTGATTAGGGATAGTCAACATGGCTTTGTGTGTGGGAAATCATGTCTCACAAACTTGACTGAGTTTTTTGAAGAAGTAACAAAGAAGATTGAGGGCAGAGCAGTAGATGTGATTTATATGGACTTCAGTAAGACAAGGCTCCCCATGGGAGACTGGTTAGCAAGGTTAGATCTCACGGAATAAAGGGAGAACTAGCCATTTGGATACAGAACTGGCTCAAAGGTAGAAGACAGAGGGTGGTGGTGGAGGGTTGTTTTTCAGACTGGAGGCCTGTGACCAGTGGAGTGCCACAAGGATTGGTGCAGGCTCCTCCACTCTTGTCATTTATATAAATGATTTGGATGTGAGCATAAGAGGTACAGTTAGTAAGTTTGCAGATGACACCAAAATTGGAGGTGTAGTGGACAGGGAAGAAGGTTACCTCAGGTTACACCAGGATCTTGACCAGATGGGCCAATGGGCTGAGAAGTGGCAGCTGGAGTTTAATTCAGATAAATGCGAGGTGCTGCATTTTGGGAAAGCAAATCTTAGCAGGACTTGTACACTTAATGGTAAGGTTCTAGGGAGTGTTGCTGAACAAAGAGACCTTGGAGTGCAGGTTCATAGCTCCCTGAAAGTGGAGTCGCAGGTAGATAGGATAGTGAAGAAGGCGTTTGGTATGCTTTCCTTTATTGGTCGGAGTATTGAGTACAGGAGTTGGGAGGTCATGTTGCGACTGTACAGGACATTGGTTAGGCCACCGTTGGAATATTGCGTGCAATTCTGTGTCCTTCCTATTGGAAAGATGTGAAACTTCAAAGGGTTCAGAAAAGATTTACAAGGATGTTGCCAGGGTTGGAGGATTTGAGCTATAGGGACAGGCTGAACAGGCTGGGGCTGTTTTCCCTGGAGTGTTGGATGCTGAGGGATGACCTTATAGAGGTTGACAAAATTATGAGGGGCATGGATAGGATAAATAGGCAAAGTCTTTTCCCTGGGATTGGGGAGTCCAGAACTAGGTTTAAGGTGAGTGGGGAAAGATATAAAAGAGACCTAAGGGGCAACATTTTCACACAGAGAGTGGTACGTGTATGGAATGAGCTGACAGAGGAAATGGTGGAGGCTGGTATAATTGCAACATTTAAGAGGCATTTGGATGGGTATATGAATAGGAATGGTTTGGAGGGATATGGGCCGGGTGCTGGCAGGTGGGACTAGATTGGGTTGGGATATCTGGTCGGCATGGACGGGTTGACTGGTCTCTCAGAGGCTCATGGCGGTGTCTCGGCTTGGTATGCAAGTGGATCCTGCCTGGGCATGTTCCTGAGGCACTGGGGGAGATTGGAGAGGTGACAGTTCCAGCAGCAGTAATGGTATCTGTGGCAGCAGCAGATGGTTGAGGTGTCCCTGGAGAGGAGATAAGCAGTCAAAGACTGTGTAACTTAACTTATTCCTTTATTTTTCTATGAAAGAGTTTAAAGTAAACAATTACTTTGTTTTTCTGCTATTCCATGAAGTAATGCTTTACTTTTTAACTCATGTTTCTCTTACTACTTTGTACCTCAGTTTTTTTTGTATGTAGATACCTAAGGTGGCCCCATGTGTGGCAATGTTATCCACTTTTCACTGTACTTCAGCACTCGAGTACACGTGAGAATAAAATCTAAATCTAAGTTAAGCCAAAGTGGAGACACATTGTGTAGTAGATTTAACACTTTGTGCATTAAAACTGGCAATTTTGAAACCCATTTCAGAATTTATAGGATTTACCAACATCCATTCATCCATAGCCCTGTCACTGAGGATCTCCCCGCATCCCCATGGTTTGGGCAAACTATTGGTCACTTTCTACGCTAAGGTAGGCATCCTGTTCCTCCGAGGCATTGCACTTATCCAGTGGTGTCGGGGTGAGAACAAGCCAGGAGGGTCCTGTTCTGAGTCTAACAGAAGGACTGAGATGCTTAGCTCTTGATTCACTGCTCCTGGTTGCCTTGGGCTGTGCTGTGGTGAGTAACCTATGATTCTCGAAGGCCGGATGTTGGGCTTCGCTGGGCTCCTCTGGATACCCGGTGTTCCCGGGTTGGGGGTGCTGCTCTACCTCTATTTTTTTCCTAGTGGCCACCCCTCTGCACATCTTCATCATCACAGTAAATTCTGGTGCAGCCATCATACAGCTGTCTCTTTCCATTTTGCCATGAGCCTTTGATTTCCTTTTCCGGTTGTTTATCACTTGTGTCCACTCCTGTGCTTCCTTCACTTCCTCCTCCTCCTCCATTGTCTCTGTGTGTTCAGGTGAAGGTTGGGTTAGTTGCTGTTCCCCAGTGGTGGCTACCTTTCCTCCTCCCTGGCCCGACCCTGCTTCTGGGTCTCCTCGTTTCTGTTTTCTTGCTGGGGCATGGTACCTTACTGACCTTGGGTGGGGTGGGGCGGGGGGGTTCACAGTTCCACATCCATGGAGAGAGAGAGAGAGAGAGAGAGAGAGAGAGAGAGAGAGACTCTTCATCAAAGCTTCAGCTAGACTCAAAATGTTAGCTTGCTCTTTCTCCGTGGATGCTATCTGATCTGCTGTGATCTCCAGCTTTTATTATTTTCAGTACAGATTCCAGCATCGAGGGTGATTTGCTCCTATTACTTATTCTGAAAGACCAACAAGTTTTGGGGAGACTAAAGAACATCTTTCACCAAGTTAATGGTCCTCCAGGTGCAGCTGAATTTTGACTCAGTGCAGTGTCCTGTGGAATAGACTGTGTGTGACTGCACACAGCACGTGTGGTCAGGATGCACCTTCTCAGATGAGACAACCATGTGGCAGGTTCAGCTGCAAGCGAGACCACTGTTCAATGAGGTGCCCTTCAAGTGTTTTCTCTATCCTCCTCAACACCTTTAATTTGTGAAGTGCCCATTGAGTCAGAGTGTGCCACAGGTAGAACTCCAGCCATTCTGTTAGTGCCCACATTGAGTATCGCCCTCCCTTTTCCTGCCCCAGAGTGAAAAGTCCCCAGTGTAACCCTACCCACTGCATGGAAGACCCACCCTCATAACCCATTCTCATAACCCCACCCTGTTCTACTCTTCCACTGCCTGTGGACTCAACCATGACAAGCTCCACCTCTATGACCCACCTTCGCTGAATAGGGCCCACCCAACAGAAGCTCCACCCTTAAAGAGGCAAACCCAATGCAATTCCCACCCCCTTAAGTAGACACAACCAATGGAAGCTCCATTATTTAAATAGACATAAAAGCCTATTGCAGGAGTAGGCCATCTGGCCCTTCGAGCCTGCTCCACCATCCAATAAGATCATGGCTGACCATTTCGTGGCCTCAGCTTCACTTACCCACTCCCTCACCATAACCCTTAATTCCTTTACTGTTCCAAAAATTATGTATTAGCTTTAAAAACAAACATTCAATGAGGAAGCCTCAAACACTTCACTGGGCAGGAAATTCCGTAGATTTATAACCCCCTGGGTGAAGAAGGTCCTTCTCAATTCAGCCCTAAATCTATGCCCCCTAATTTTGAGGCCATACCCTCTTGTCCTAGTTTCAACCACCAATGGAAACCTCCTCTCTATTTCTATCTTGTCTATTCCCTTCATAATTTTATAAGTTTCTACAAGATCCCCCCATCATTCTACTAAATCC
Source organism: Hemiscyllium ocellatum (assembly GCF_020745735.1). Classification (NCBI taxonomy): domain Eukaryota; kingdom Metazoa; phylum Chordata; class Chondrichthyes; order Orectolobiformes; family Hemiscylliidae; genus Hemiscyllium; species Hemiscyllium ocellatum. The sequence continues at coordinate 39,562,250 of NC_083430.1, forward strand.
CAATGAATATGCAGTAAGAGAGTCATGGGGATGTACAACACTGAAATAGACCCTTCAGTCCCATTCATCCAAGCCAACCACATATCCCAACCTAATCTAGTCCCATCTTCCAGCACCCGGCCCATATCCCTCCAAACCCTTCCTATTCATAAACCCATCCAGATGACTTTTAAATGTTGCAATTGTACCAGCCTCCACCACTTCCTCTGGCAGCTCATTCCACACACGCCCCACTTTCTGTGTGAAAAAGCTGCCCCTTAGGTCTCTTTTATATCTTTATCCTCTCACCCTAAACCTATGCCCTCTAGTTCTGGACTCCACCACCCCAGGGAAAAGACTTTGACTATTTACCCTATCCATGCTCCTCATGATTTTATAAACATCTATAAGGTCACCCCTCAGCCTCTGATGCTCCAGGGAAAACAGCCCCAGCCTATTCAACCTCCCCCTATATCTCAAATCCTCCAATCCTGGCAACATCCTTGTAAATCTTTTCTGAACCCTTTCGAGTTTGACAACATCCTTATGATAAGGAGACCAGAACTGCACGCAATATTCCAAAAGTGACCTAACCAATGTCCTGTACAGCCGCAACATGACCTCCCAATCCCTACACTCAATATCAATAAAGGAAAGCATACCAAATGCTGACCACTATGCTGTCTCCCTGCGACTCCACTTTCAAGGAGCTATGAACCTGCACTCCAAGGTCTATTTGTTCAGCGACACTTCCTAGGTCCTTACCATTAAGTGTTTAAGTCCTGCTAAGATTTGCTTTCCCAAAATGCAGCACCTCACATTTATCTAAATTAAACTCTATCTGCCACTCCGCAGCCCATTGGCCCATCTGATCAAGATCCTATTATAATCAGAGATAACATTCTTCGCTGTCCATTACACATCAAATTTTGGTGTCATCTGCAAACTTACTAACTATATCTCTTAAGCTCACATCCAAATCATTTATATATAAATGACAAAATGACAAATGTAATCCCAATCTACTTAGTCTCTCTGTATAAGCCAACCCCCTCAATGCTGAAATCAACCTAGTGAATCTCCTCTGCATCCCTTCTAGTGCCAGTACATCCTTTCTCAAGTAAGGAGACCAAACATATACGCAATACTCCAACACGTGTGCCTTGCTTTCAAACTCAATCCCTTTAGCAATGAAGGACAAAATTTCATTTGCCTTCTTAATTTCCTGTATACCAATGTTCTGTAATTCATGCACAAGGCCTCACATGTCCCCCTCATTGACACTCCAATTGAAGCCCTGACCCTTAAATACACACACAATAGAAACCCCAACCCTCTCTACGGGGGAGTCCTTTCCCTTTCTCTCAGGGATCTGGGGTAGAGGGTGCTGCACGCAGCGGTCCCCTGCAACCACAGATTGCGGTCGTTCATGCACTTCCAGTCCAACTGCTTGTTCTGTGGTGCTGTGGAGTGCATTAACCATGGGGTGTGGGCGCTTGCACTCCCTCTTTAGTTTTCAAGAGAACATCTCCTCTGCTTTTGGCTGTTCTTAAGTCTCACGCACCTGATCTTTGGGCACCTGGTGCCGAGGGGGGAAGGGTAGGTCAGGGGATCTCCTTGTTGATCTGTTCCTGGCTTTCTAAGTCCAGACAGTGGGCCGTGGTGTGGGTCATTATGGCCAATTGCCTGCCTCTCTTCTGCAGTTATGTTTAAATCTGGGTGTCTCTGGAGAAGGAGCACGTGATGTCTACCAACTGCCTTGAACTGTGGGAGAGGTGGACACCGCAGGGAGTGGAGTGCTTTATTTCTCTCCCCAATTCTATTTTGATTTAATCCTTCCCTCGATCACGCATCATTGCCCTTTGATGTGAAGGGCACTGCTTGCCACTGGCCACATTTCCACTCTGTCTGGTGGTGGAAATTGAATAAAGCTTTGTGCATCTTGTGTGTCTCACCTGCTCAAAGCCCTAACTCTTAGATGGACACACTCAAGGGAAGCCCCGCCCCTCGAATGACACAAGGGAAGCCCCGCCCCTTACACGGACGCATTCAATGGAATCCCGTCTTTTAATCGACACCCGCAAGGGAAGCCACGCCCCTTAAATGAACATCGGCAATTGAAGCCCCACCCTTTTAAGTAGACGCACATGCAAGCTCCGCCCTATAAATGGGCCCACCCAATGGAAGCCACGCCCCTTAAACGGACACGAGCAACCGATGGCTCCCGCCCCTTATTGTAGCCACGCCCCCCCCCCCCGTAGGTACCGCCCACTGTGGGAGCCCCGCCCATCCCCGCGTACGGAGCTGGGCTGCGGATACAGCGATGGGGAAACTCCGGGACAAAGTGTCGGAAAAAGCATCCATGGGTCCGCCGCCGGCTGTGGGCGGGGTGCAGGAGAAGGAACAGCGGGGGCCGGACGGCGAGCCGGTGTCCCGGGCCCTGACCCCAAGCAGCAGCCTGGAGTTGGCGGAAGCCCGGAGGAGGCTGCTGGAGATGGAGCAGCGGCAACGCCGGGTCCGGGAGCTGGAGATCAGCTTGCAGCAGCTGCGCGATATCTTGGTTCGGGCCGAGCAGGAAGCCGTGGAACACGGGGAGCTGGTCAACCGGATCCGGAGCGGTGCCCAGCTGGGAGAAATTGGACTCAGCGCCCGCAGCCAGAGCATTAAAACCCGCCTCAAACTCCGAGGACACCGGGCGCCGCTGATGTTGGCCGCTGCCTTCGGACTCCGCGGCTGCGTCCCCTGGACCAGAAAATGAGCTCGAGGGATAGGATGCAGGAGACGGCCCGATCGGCCAGGAGCCGCAGGTCTGTCGTATAATTTCCCGGGTCCTCGTATTGTCAGAATGTATATGAAATTAAAATAAATATTTATTTAATTCAGACTTGAGGGCTTTACTCTATCTGCCTGGGAATGTTTGTATCGTCTTTGACTTTCGTGGGATGGTAGTTTCAGAGCCTTTACTATCAGTTCCTAACCAGTCCTCTCAGGTAGGAAATCTGATATCTCAAACCAGTGTTTAGTTCACAAAAAAAACAGTTATGGCACCAGCCTGCACCTAAACACCCGGATTTACATCACTGCTGTAGAATTTTACCTAACACAGTGTAGTTGAACATGCGCTATGTTCACTTGCATTCCTGCAAATTGCTAGTCAAATGCCAGTCCCTAAAAAAAACACACATCTGCCTAATGTATTTGAGCATCGTCTGCAGTCCTGACAGCCGTAGAGATCAGCAGGATGCTCGATACAACATCTAACTCTGAATAAAATAGGGCCCTCCTCCCCGTAGGATGCTCTTGGTTTCTTAATTGATCCATGACCACTCCCCTTGCACCTATCCAATCTGTCAACATACTAACAAGTCGCATTCTTCATTGTGCTAAGAGACTAATAAAAGACTGTCTATTTCACCGTTCAATGTGTGTTGTCACTTCGAGATGTTTTCATTTCGTGCAATCTGTTCCACAGAGCAGGTGATATTTGCTCTTTCCCCATGGGATTACACTGCAGGTTGTACTGATGTTATCTGATTAGGTTTCAAGGGCCCAACGCTGGAGCTGACACAGCTGTACATAGTAACTGCTGCCTGTAAAACGAACAAATTAATCACAGGAGACCCTGCCATCAGCACTTGCTAACGCTCAGAAAAACGAGATTTTAAAATCGATGTTTCCGATCAAGTCAAAACATGCTCCATCCTAATTAAAAGTATCAAGTATTTTACAGAATCGACTGATGATTCATTGATCTACGAATTAGTGGTTACTCCTAGCGCTCTACTCAATCATCTGAGCAAAACTTGGGCATAAAGAATTGGGTTTAAAAGTAGAAAAGACAGACTTTCAAATTGAGTGTCCTCAATGCCCAAACACTCCATAGCCTGTAAAGAGCTCTTGAAGAGTCCCAGCTATACTATAAAGGAAATACAGCTACCACTAAAGGTTCAACAAAGGGATAAATAACCTGATTATTCTATTTTAATAACTGTTATGAAAGGCCTCTGGACTTTTGTTCTTCTACTAGGAACCACAGAATTTCTTTTTACATTCAACTGAGGAGGTAAGAGGACCTTCCTGTTAGCATCACATCTGCCTTGGAGTGTCAGCCTGGATTTCATACTCTATAGAGTGGGACTTGAAACCATAACTTCCAGCCAACCTGAGATGTGCGCAGATGTCGTAGTTAGAGAGTGCAGCATATTTAGTATTTAATTTCAAGCATTTTACTGCGGTTTGTGTTTTTATTGCACTGATGTACATTGGGAATAACTACAAACTTAAAGCAGCAGCCCCTATACAAGTATGAATTCTTAGCAACCAAACCAAACAGCATTCTGCTAAACTTGCCATTTAATGCTGGCTTTAAACTCATCGCAACCGTGGATTAACAATTTAATTTTTACAGTTAGCAGCTTCCCACGGATGATTCCTCATCAAATCACAGACGAGGATAGGAGCAACAAACTGAGTGAGGTTTAAACACACAATTGGCATTGAGCTCATGGATTGGGTGGGAGGAGTGGGAAGATGATTACTGCACAGCACTATTTAGTACAGTGACTAAACTCATCCACCTACTCCACCCCACTGATCTACTTTTCCATTTAACACACTGACCATAAGGAGTTAGAGCTTCAGACCAAGGTGCTCAAACAATTGCAAACAAGCAACAATCCCACCAAAACCTAAATTATACTTAGAAATATAATTTAACAATGCAGTCACACAACAGCTGATGATGGGAGTAGCTTGTAATAAAATGGCGTTCTGGCAAAATTTCTATTAAGCCTGCTTCTCCACCACAGCCTCTGATCTGGGTTTCGACCTTCATTCTGCTATTGGTCATCCCCTAGTTGAAATCTAACCCTACAGATGCAAGGCAAGATTTTGGGAAATACCTGCATGCAAATACCCAGCAGCTCACTCTCCCAGAAACTGATCACTAACTAGTTTAGATGATCATTTGGCCATTGATAATAACTGCAAGGGTACTCAGATGAACAGCAACTGAACAAATGACGTTCAGTTTTTACTGAACAGGCAAAGGAATTTTTAAACTGAGCTTTGCATACTGCAGCCAATGATGCTATTGTTTTTTCATGAAATCAGCAAATAATTGGCTAGCAAAATAAAAAGATGATCAAATCATTCCAACTGACTGCTATTACACAAATTTGTCTTCAATTGGACATGCCTTAAAAGAAAAGAACTTGGAGCAGAGGAGCCTCTGTATGCAATCGATCTTTGTCCTGGAAGTGAACTGGTCAATGGTGATTAAAATGGCCTCTATAACAGTGTACACACACTTTAAGAGTATCATTCATCACAAATGTCAATGCACAGCACCTCATCCCCATTTTTACTATACACACCGCAGCCTCTTCATACCATGCCCTTTTAAAACAACACCCCTTTAAGCATCCATGCCACCATAAAACATCCTCCCTTGCCACGTCAATAAAACACTCCACTTCCCACATCTGCCTCTTTGTTGGCACTTCCATTCAGATAACATTTCTGCTCACTGACTGGAATCTTCTGAACCTCAGGATCTGAAGCTATATACTGAGAGGCAGCATGCCCTCTCCATTAGATTTCACTAGGCTCCAGCTGTGGAAATGACCGCTTCCTTACCCATTCTGCCAGTCAGTGTGTGCACCCTGTTTCTGTTTGCTAATATTTCTTGGGTCAGTGCTACAACTGAATAGCTGCAGTTTGGTGTTGGTTTCAATTAGTAGCTACTGCAGCAGCTTCCCCTCTCCAACTTTCACACAATGTTACCCAATTTACCCAGAACTGAAACAAACATTCTCTCCTACACAGGCTACAGTTTCTACCTGAATGTCCAACAAAATCGGATACCATTAACAGTAATGAGAATTAAATCAAACATCCCTTCACAAGCTTTACCCATGACATTCCTATTTCTTCTCAAAGCTGACAGCTGAATACTTAAATTAGATTATACATCAACATACAAATCAAAAAGCAGCAGCCAGCAGAAGAAACAAACAATACTTAAATCATCCCCCCCACCCCACCACCATTCTTTCTAAATTAGGTCTGCAAATGGAATATTTGTTCCCAAGTTCTCAAGGGCCTGCAGCTTGGTACTGCAATACTGAGTTTTGGGGACACCCAAGAAAAGTGCATTCCAGGAGAGGGCTGCATCAGATTTGCAAACACTGGAGGCTGTGAAGAAGTTGTTGACAGAATCAGTGCTTCGAAAGCTCAATTTGAAGCAGTGAAAGAGATAAAGTGAACAGACAGCCAAGACTGGGGGGGCTAGATAGTACAAGAGACAGATGGGTGTAGGCACCTTTCCCCAACAACCAATTGCCAGGCTGTTCACATACAATGTTGGGGTACACTTCTCATACTTCACCATGAACAGTCTCTTTGTTGCACGTACATTGTGAATTCATCTCTCGTGCTCACATTCTTATAACCCTTAAATGATGACGCAGCAATCCCCATGTCATGTACAGCTATATATTCTGTATGCATATTGCAAACTGGGCCAAAAGCAGCAGAGGGACTCAAGTATGATAGTGACTAGCAGTCATGACTCTCTCATGTCTGCAATGAAGGCTGCATCAGATTGCCCTGCAGCTAACTGATGACTTAAGAGCTACAAAGGGAGTGCAGTTTACCTCAATATTATTGGCCTTTGCAGAATCCATTACTACAAAAGGGACTGAATGTGATAGAGCAGGAAGCATTTATACAAACTGAAAGCAGCATCTAGACAATTTACAAAATGATCTGCTTATCAAATGAGTCTTTTTCAATCACCAGAAACGTGAGGCCTCCTGTATGCATCCCAGGCCAAGTTAGGCCCAGTTAGCTGTTCCTGAGAGGGTAGCAGCATCACTCTCAGACTTCTGCAGATGGAATAGGGCTCATCCATAAAGGAGTCTGATAGATGTTAGAAAGAATGCAAACCCTGTCATTGCTTCCTAAACAAAGCATTTGGTGCGTAGCTGAGGACAGTGCAGTGTTTTCAGCCACAGACACACTGAAATGAGAGTTGTTCCCTGGTCTGTCCCAAGTACGCTATTGTTGGGACGCTATTTAACTTGGCCGGCACTGCACCTGGCCTTCAGAGTTTTCCTCATCATCTGAAGCCATCCCACTGTTGGTTAGTCCAGTGATCCTGTATCCCATATTTAAGAGCATAACTTCGAGGGGATCTGCGTTCATTCGCCGCTGATTTGCCTGTGAAGCTCCCTCCATATCTTCAATTACTCGCTCATTTTGATCTTCACTCTGTAGAAGAAGAAAAATAAGCATCAGCTCCTCCACCAGACACTAGATTACATCCTCAGTCTAACACTTAGGTTCAGCACGGGAGCAGGATAGTTCAGCATTGGTGACACAATGCAATGCTCCAAGCAAGGTTAATTTGCTGCCATTTTAAGTTTGTTTTATTTTAAAATTGGTTACTGTGCATGACATTAGTCAGTTTATACAACAGCCCCCTCTTTGTTACAACTTCCTTTTCAGAACTTACTGTCTCTTATCTCAATCCTTGATAGTTTAAGCTGTGTGAGAACAATTATCTTCCTTCATTTACCAATTTGAGTTAAAGAATTCCAACAACAAAACCTGACCAGTGACCCAATCACCCATTAACTGACCTACAGTTACACAAAGTTAAAAATCAAAGCTTAGGCTTTATTTCAACAAAGCATATTTAGTGTACTATCTCCCCACAGTTAAAAATCACATAACACCAGGCTATAATCCAACAGATTTATTTGAAAGCACTAGCTTTCAGAGCACGGTTCCTTCATCACGTGGTTGTCCACCTGACGAAGAAATGGCTATAACCTGACGTTGTGCGATTTTTAACTTTGTCCACCCTAGACCAACACCGGCACCTCCAAGTCATACCTCCTCATGGCTTCTCAGAATCCGTACAATGTGGAAACAGGTCATTTGGCCCATCTTATCCATACTGACCCTCCGAACAGCATTCCATTTAGATCTATTCTGTCCCCATAACTCTGCATTTCCCATGGCTAATCCAACTATCTTGCACATCCCTGGACACTATGGGGAAATTTAGCATGGCTAATTCACCCTAACCTCCACACCTTTAGACTGTGGGAGGAAAGTGGAGCACCCAGAGGAAACCCACGCAGACACAGAGAATGTACAAACTCCACACAAACACAGTCACACAAGGGTGGAATAAACCCAGGTCCCTGGTGTTGGGAGGCAGCAGTGCTAACTACTGAATCAACGTGCTGCTCTGCTCTCCTGTTTGTGGATTCCCAATGACACCAGATCTGTTTGGGAGGTTTTTACTGTTTTCATTTCGCCACATTCCAAATAACGTATTGATATGAAACCATTAACATAATAAAGTGTCTCAGTGTGCTTCACAGGAGCATCTCAATGTTATCAAGCCACATGAGACTTCGCAGCAGATAACCAAAAGTTTGACCAAAGAAGTAGGTTTTAAAGGAGTATCTTAAATAAGAAGGGAACAGAGACAACAAGCTTTTAGGAAGGGAATTTAACAGTTTAGGACCTTGGCACGTGTATTCATAACCACCAACAGTGGAGCAATTAAACTTGAGATGGAGGAGATAACTGAGATAAGAAGAGGTAGACCATGGTGGAATTTGAAACCAAGGATCAGAATTTTAAAATGCAAGTGTTATGTAAGTTAGCAAACACATATAATCTGTGCGTGGATCTTGATGCAAGTTAGGGCACAGGCAATATAATTTTGGATGACCGAAGTTTATGGAGAGTAAAATGGTGGGAGGCTGGCTATGAGTGTGTCAAAGCGGTCAAATTTATAGGTAACAAAGGCATGCAGCAATGATATAAAATGGGTCAGGGACAGGTGACAGTACAGAGATGAAAATCAGCAGTCTTTATAATGGCACAGAGATGTGGTTAGGAACTCACCTCAGGACCAAATACAATATCAAGGTTGTGAATAGCCTGGTTCAGCTTCAGATAATTACCAGGAAGAGAGATGAAGTTATTGTTAGGAAGTACAGTATGTAGTAGGGACCAGAACAAAGGTTTCAGTCTTCCCAAAGTTTAGTTGGAGGATTCTTCTGCTTATCCAGTACAATTTACAAGCCAATTTATATAACGCATTGTACAGCAACTTGGGAAGACCAATCATTTTGAATTTTGTTTCTATATAATATGTAGAAACTATAATAAAGGCACAATAAGCTCAACTAATGTATGCCTGTGATTACACACACACACACACACACATACGTATGTATCTCTGAGATAGCTTCACATTCCTTTCATATTCACATTTATCTAACTCCCTATAATCTATTGATGCTATTTGCCTCAACCATGCAATAGCAAGTTCCACATTTTAACTACTGTGTAAAGGAATTTATTCCTGTCTTATATTTATGATTCATAATTTTGGATTCCCCTTTAATTATAAATTCTATCATAACCATCCAAAGAACTGATTGGTGTTAGTTGGGTTAGTGTTGGATCAGCAGCTAGCTCTTGTTCCCTCCTATTTGGACGATCACTACAGGGTCTATCGTCACACTCAGAGGTCATACTTCTGGTCGTGGACTCCAGAGGCGAACCACAGGATCAATACCACTTGTTGCAAGGAAGCAGTGTTTTGGGTGAGGCTGCAGACAATTTACAATCGACTCATCACCCTGAAGAACACGAACAAGGTTTGTTGTCTCTTTCTCCCAGATGAAGAAGGATCCATCATCAGAACCGCTGACAATGTATTGGCCGTTACTGAAAAGGTAAGAAAAATTCATGCCAGGAACGTGTCACAAAACTCAAACAATTTTAACCAGTTAACTAGACTACCCTTTAAGTATGCTCATCCCTTTTATTCACCAAGGACCATCATATCCCAGGGCGGACTGAGTTTCAGACAGTGAACCAGAGTGTTTACTGTCACTATTCTAGTACTAAGACCAATGAGTGTTTTCAATGACTGAGTCAAAGATGAACAATTAGCAGCCAATGAATTGTGAAGCAAAGTGCAGCCTATAACATCAGAATAATGCTCAATTCAGAGGCCCACCCAGACAACTATGATGTTCATACAAAATCACGAGTACAGTATCAGCAGACTCCATGGAAGGCTGTATGTCTAAAAGGAGATTACAGAGATATAAAGCATTAAAGTTTTGGGGAGCTTATATATAAGATTGAGAATTTTGATCCAATGTATGTCACGTATAGGTGATGAGTAAACAGGATGTGGAGAGTTTGGATACAGAGTTCTGAACGAGTTCAAGTTCGAGTGCAGGGTAGTATGCCAAACAGATTTGGAGGTATCAAAGGCACGAGTTAGAGTACAACAGCATCCTCTGGGAAGGAGGATAAGAATATTACTAAGTAACCTCAGAAATGCATCCCTTCCCTAATATTTACTCAGTTTGGACCTTTACCTACAAGTAGGGATATAGTAGGCTCGGAATACAATTTCAATCCTTTCAAGTCACTTTTTTGCTGCAGTAGATTCAAAACTTGATTTCCGTATACACTCCAAATGGTTTAAGAGTCTGAAACAACACCTTACTGCCTGAGAGTAAATTAGGAAATTACCTCCCGAAGAAGTTGGCTTCTTTAATATCTGTGGTGGTATTACAGTGGCCACAATACCGTGACTTGTAATCATAACCTCGTTCCCTCAGAATCACTTCATCATCGGAGATGGAATCTTTCCTGCTGCTTGATCGGATACGGATTGGGGTGGTTGTTCCTGCCTTCTTCTCATCAGCTGTAAAACCAGGGAAATAAAACAGGAACTCAATTCAAACAATGGTTACATAAGATAAACTTACTAAAATTGAAGTTGCCATTGCCCTCTCTCCAGGGCTGGTACTGTCAAGGTACTTAAGCTAATCAAAATGGACCTTTCATTCATGTTGAAGGTATAGCTAATAACAGGGGGTTAACAGCTACAAACTGCCCATGTCTCCATGAATCCAATTGTACCAGCTCCTATTCAGTATCAATGGAGGAGGGGCTGTGGAGTTAAGTCACTCGCAACAGAGTTTATAGGCTGCTCTCCCAGCCCAGTCTTGTACTTCCCTGGTCTATCCCTATCACCCTTCTTGAATGATGGTGCCACATTTGCTACCCTCCAATCCTCTGGCCAAGTGGAACTTTGCTTTCCAATATTTTAGATTTAAAATCCTGTCCTCCTACCATCGGAGCGCTTCCACTCTCGTACTTCATGCAACTTTTCCCCCTCTGACCCTGGGGTTCATGCAATTTACTGCTGTCTCTGATCCCTCACCCCTTTACTGGTTGATTGAGAAAGGTACTGTTGCACTGTCTGCTGGAACACCTTCCTGTTCTCTAATTCACTATCCATCTTTAAAAATGATCTCAAAACTCATAATTCCAGATTTCTCCTAGCATGTTAGATGACCTCAACTACCTCTTTCTGTGGTGTGGATAGGATATATTAAAGGCTTCATTAAATAAATTGTATTGTTGTCTGGCAAACTCTGATAGATCACGAAAAATCAGAAGCAGTGCAATTTAGAAACACAGGAGGCAATACATTTAGAAAGATAATTTGAGATTTTAAAGGAGCGGAGGAGTCTAGAGGGTAAGATTAGACTAGATGGGATATTAAAGGTTATGGGGTGCAGGCACAGAAGTGAGATTAGAAAAGGCTGAATAAAACACTGAATAAAAATTATGAATGGACTATTTGTATGCTGGAACAGTGCAGTTCCACAAAGTTTAATTACATTTTAGCAATTTCAATAAATTCTAGATGTCTGAGCACCCCATCACACAGCTAGCAGCTGGTAACTGGTGCCAGTAAATCCAAATTAGGAGAGCTTGTGCTGGCACTCCCACTATATCTTTCTCCACACAGGGATTTTATTTTTACAAATACAGTCTTACACTCTTAGTTAGATTATTTTATCCTCTAATGTACACAAATAAAGTTGAAGAACAAAAAGACATTGTCAAAACTCACAGTTGTCAGTCTTTGCAAAGAGCACAGCCTTGATATCTCGGTCCAACGCATCACAGGCGCTGCTGTGGGCTTGTTCAGGAAAGCGGCCCTTAAAGTCATCGAGGCACTCCAGAGCCTCAGTAACATACTTTAACTCAAATAAACAACGTGCTAGACGGAAGTGGGCCTTCAGGTGGGAGGGATTCAAAGAAATTGCTTTCAAGCAATCTCTAAGGGCATCATAATGGTCTCCATCCCTGAAGACAACAGAAATTGGACACTCTAATCAATAAACCAGAGGTCATGCTGTCAAAATTACTGAGCAGCTAGCCTATCTTTATAATGAATAGAAGATCAATATAGATCAGATCTAATAACTGAAAATACCAAACAAACAGAAGTACATTTAAGAGAACACAAGTGATCTTAAATATTTTGCTGTTAAAATTCTCATGCAGTGAATGTGAGATCCGAGTACATCGAATCAACCACAAACGAAGACATTTCAATTTTTAAACTTCTGACTCTAGATGGGTACATGAATAGGAAGGGTTTAGAGGGATATGGGCCAAGTGCTAGCAAATGGGGCTGGATTAGTTTAAGATATCTGGTCAGCCTTGACGAGCTGGACCGAAGGGTCTGTTTCCGTGCCGTACATCTCAACTTGGGTGCTGACTGCCAAATGTCATTAATAAATGGCAGTCTTTAAAAATACCATTCCATTGTTTGCAACTGACTGACTGCAGAGTAGAAATGATTTTCTGACATTATTACATTACCACCAGGCTGTTATGCATTGAACCACATGACTAAAAGTTTTTATTTCACTTTATTTTTCAGAATATTGGGTGATTTGGTAAGATTACATAAATTGCTCAAGTGGTTTGCTAATCAACGGCATTATCAGTCAGCAATGTCGTATGGGATAGAGTTACACATGGGCAAGGCTGGCCAGATTCCCTCTTTTGAGGAATATTGGTGAACAGGTTGGAATTTTACAAACAAAATCCAACAATTTTCCTGACACTAACTCTCAGATTAAAACAGATTTACTAAAAGTAAATTTTAGCTTTTCCATGGTAGGATTTGAACTCTGGCATCATAACCATTATCAATCATCTTAGGCAGCCAGCATCTGCTCACATAAATGTAAGCTACAGGTCTCAGTCAGAGACTATTGTTAACAAATGAACTCAAAAAAAAATTAAACTTCAAATCAAAAGCTTAATGTTGCTTTTTAAACAAAGTGATACGCAATAGTCTAAGGGTTTTAAAATTCACCCCCCAAGGTTAAGAATGTTTTAAATCGTATGAGATGGCAGTTATATTAAATTCTGGGGGATGAGGAGTTATTTTACAAAACAAGACCCAGGCTGTGACTCTGCTGAGGATACTAATGAAATACAGCTTCTACTTGCACTCAGTGTCCATAAATCTCTGGTCTATTTAGCACCTTCTTAACTCTGTCCTTCTGCTCAAGCTTTGTGGAAAGAACCTAGAGGACAGCATGGCCAAGCACGATCATTCATGAACTCTAACACTTCTGTGGCCTTCGACTGTGTCAATTAAGATGGACTACGGACAACCTCCTTAAAATTTGTCCAACTTCAAACTTATCACCAAACTCTGCCTAATCCACGATGAGATTCAAACTGTGATCCTCCCAAATGGAACAAGCTTAAACCCCATCTGAGTGAAGACTGGGGTCAGACAAAGTTGCGTTATCACAGAAATAGAACAATACAGCACAAGAATGAGCCGTTCAGCCCACAACAAGTGTTATAAAGCTGCAACTTGACATCCTGACTCTTGTACTCAATTACCCCGCTAATAAAGGCAAGCATGAAATACATCTTCTTTACCAACTTATATACTTGTGTGGTCACTTTCATGGAGTTATGCACATGACACCCAAGATTCCTCTGTACATCAGTGCTGTTCAGGGTCCTGCCATTAACTGTATGAGAGATCAAATTTTCAGGAAAAGCAAAGCGCAGCACCTCACACTTACACTACCTGCCTTTTCTCTACCCATATCTGCAACAGATCTGTATCCTGCTGTATCTTTTGGCAACCTTCTACTCTATCCACTGATCTTTGTGTCGTCTGCAAACTTACTAACCTACCCATCGACATTTTCATCCAAGTTATTCATATCTATTGCAAACAGCAGAGGTCCCAATATGGATCCCAGCAGAATACCACTAGTCACGGACCTCCAGCCGGAAAGACACCCTTCAACCACTACCCTCTGCCTTCTACCGGCAAGCCAATTCTGAATGCAATCAGCCAAGTCACTGTGGATCCCATGCATGTTAATCTTCTGGATGTGCCTACCATGAAGGAGCTTACTAAAAATCCACATAGACAATGTCCATTGCTCTACTCTCATCGTCACCTCTTGAAAAATTAAATCAAGTTAGTAAGACATGACCTGCCCTGCATGAAGCCATGCTGACTGTCCTAATTAGACCATATTTTTCCAAATGCGCATCAATCCTACCCTAAGAATTCTCTCCAATAGTTTCCCAATCATCGATGTAAGACTCATCAGTCTGTAGTTTCCTGAATTATCCCCATTTCCCTTCTTGAACAGAGGAAACATTAGCTACTTGCCAGTCCTCCAGGACCTCTCCAATGGCCAGTGAGGATACAAAGATCTTGGTCAAGGCCCTAGCAATCTCCTCTCTTGCCTCTCTCAATAACCTGAGTAGATACCATCAGGGTCTGGGTACCTATCCACCTTAATGCTCTTCAAGAGATCCAACACTACTTTTTGCTTGATCCCAAAATGCCCTTGCATATTAGCAGGCTCCACACTAATCTCACTATCCTCTGTATCCTTCTCCTGGGTGAATACCGAAACAAATTACTTATCTAGGATCTCACCCACATTCTCCGCCTCCAAGCACAAGTTCCCTCCTTTATCCTGGAGTAGTACTACATTCTCCCTAGTTATCCTCTTGGTTTTATAATGTATGTATAGAATGCCTTAGGATTCTCTTTCACCTTACTTGCTAAGGTCTTTTCATGGTCCCTTCTTGCTTTCCCAAGACGTTGCTTAAGTTCTTTCCTGTTTTCTTCATATTCCTCATGGCCCAGTCCAATTTTAGCTTCATAAACCTTACATATGCTTCTTTTACCCTTCTGACTAAATGCACAACCTCCCTTGTTATCCAAGGGTCCCTCACCTTGCCATCCTTGTCTTTCATCATTATTGGAAGATGCCAGTCCTGAACTCTCATAACTAGGTCTTTAAACAACTCCCATGTGTCAAATGTAGACTTGCCCAATAACAGGTCCTCCCAATTAACACTCCCTAACCTCTGTCTAATACTGATATAGTTTGCCATTCCCCCAATTTACTACCTCTCCACAAGCTCTTGACTTATTCTTACTCATAGCTTTCTTTAAAAACGTAAGGAGTTGTGATCACTCTTTCCAAAATGCTCTCCCACTGAAAGGTCAGTCACCTAGCCAGACTCGTTAGCCAACACAAGGTCCAGTATGGCCCCTCCTCTAGTTGGATGATCCATGTACTGTGTCATCTTCTTGTATGCACTTAAATTCTGCCCCATCTAAGCCTCTTCCTCTCAGAGGGTCCTAGTCAATATTGGCAAAGTTAAAGTCACCCATTATGGCAACCTTGTTATTGTATCAACCCTCTTCTCTGCCTCCCTCACTATAATCAAAATATTAAACATGAAAAAAAGAGGGCAGACAAAGATGAGCTATTTCCACTGGTTGTGGATTCCAAAACTTAGGGAGCATAGTCGGAGAATTGGGGCAGACCTTTAGGAGAGATGTTAGAAAGCACTTCTGTGCACAAAGAGTGGGAGACGTTTGGAACTCTTTTTCGTAAATGGCAATGAATGCAGGACCAGTTAATTTTAAACCTTTGAAATTTTTTTTTGTTAAACAAAGGTATTAAGGGATACGGTCTGAAGGCAGGTATATGAAGTTACGCCACAGATCAGCCATGATTTCACTGAATAGTGAAACAGGCTTGAACGGTTGAATGGCCTTATTCCGTTCCCGTATAATATTTCAAATCATCTCCAGCAAATAACCAACAAGTCTGGAAATAATCTACACAGCAGATGGGAATCTTTTGAATTCACACTGCCTTCAATCTAAAACTAAAATCATTGCAGCTCCACTAGGCAGGTGACATCTTCTCCAAAGTATGCAAGAAAATAGACCTTTCACTTAAAGCTTAGAAACAGGGCCTCTTCCAACCAGTTCCCATAACACTTTCTCCCATTTATCAAGATCAGAGTTAAAATCCTTGAAAACATGCATTGTTTTCCATATTACTCAGCAAATGCAGACAAAGATGGAGGAGGTGAACTTCATCAATGTGCCAGGTTAGCCTTCAACCAACTTGGGAAAAGGGTATTTGGGGACCAGGATCTTAAGTTTGAGACCAAGCTCACAGTTTATTGGACATCAGTGCTTCCCCCACTTGTACAGGTTTTAGAGACAAGGACAACCAATAGCAGGCACTGCTGGAGACGTACCACTAGCACTGCCTTCACAAGATTCTCCAATTCACATGGCAAGAAAGACAGTCGACAGCCTTATGTGTCCAGTGTCAAGATCATTTAAAACCAGCTCCACAGAGCAGGACATGTGATTTGTATGCCTGACAGCAGACTATTGAAGTAATTGTTCTCCTCCAAATTCAGACATGCAAGATGAGTCTCAGGATGACAACAGTACTTTAAGGATGCCCTCAAAATATCCCTGAAGCAATCAAACATCTCCAGCAACTGGTTTCCTATGTCTCCAAGCACCACCCGACCCAGATGTGGCGAGTCTGCAAAGTGTGAACTGGTCTTATTTGCTGTCTCAGAATTCAAAAAAACTGAAATGGAAATAAATCATCCTCAATCCTGAAGGGCTTCCCAAGAAGATTACATCACTCTCTACCATCCTGCCACATTGATGCCTACCTTCCAAAGTCCAAATAGTTACTCCTTACTTTGACTCATCGCTTGAAATCCTTCCCAAAGGTTACTCCTATTTTCACTTGGGCCCAAAGTTTTGCCAGGTTGAAATTGAACAAAACTCACTTTCATATTTGCAGAATTCCACTTTGTGTAAATATTAAACAGGTAAAAGTGCAGTCATGACAGTTTTAGTAAAAGCATGTCAGAAAAGAAAACACAACAGACGTGTATTGTCAATTTTGCCACTCCAGTTACAAGAGACAGCTCTGTTACTAGCGCAAGAATGATCCTTACCACTTGCGCTTCATGAAGGCTGCTGCTCGGTTGCCATAAAGCATGGGGTTCCCAGGTGCTTGCTGAATGGCTTTGCTGTAAAGTTGGATGGCCTGTGTCCATTGTTGTCGGGAGAAAGCGTCATTTGCTTGTTGTTTCAGCCTCTCTAAGTGAAGTGGCAATTCATAGGGAACACTGCAAGAAGAAAATAAATGAATTGCAGAACTGACAAGTGTTGTGCAAGTGTGTTAAAAAATGTCCACAGTTGGCATTAGTCATACCTGACACACACTTTTCAAAAGTCAGTTGCTTGTTGCTTTAAGGATGTCAGAAACAGATTGACCTTTCCTGAACCTCCCCATCAGGTATAGGCACCAGCAGCTCAGACCAGTCAACCTGAATGCTACATGGGTCCAGTGATCACCAGATTGAGAAGAGTGACAAAATATCAATGTGATGGGGCAGAGCTCTACTGCGGACCGAGACTAGTAGAACAAGTTTTCCTTAAAGGATATGTCTCTTCTACTCAGTATAGCAAGCTGTTGTTCTCTGTGGAATTGAAATGTGACCATATGTACAGCAAAGTGACCCATTGCCCAGAATTAAAAAGGACACCGATGAAACAATTGGTTCATACACACACTGAAACCTACTAGCCCTCCAACTAATAGAATAATCACCATCACAAAATAGCCATAATATCTGTTTTATTGTAGAAAGTAAATAGCAAGAAGTAGGGGACAGCTTTCATTGAGCTGACAAAACTCTATTCCAAAACTCTCTTCATATTGTTTTGGACTATTCTAGACCACTCAAAACATTCTTAAGCAGGCAGCTCAGACCACAACTTTGCAATTTGTTTCAGTTAGTGCACAGTGAAAGTTTCCCCGATTAAGTTAGCTAGGTTGACTACTAGATTTTAAAACAGACAAAAATTTATTCACAAAATTACACAATGAAACACACAAAAAAAAGAACCCTTACAGAACTTAGCCTATCCAGCCAGACTTAAATTATGATGTTCTGAATATACACAACAGTCCCAATAAGCAAACTCCCTTTAAAAACCAATATAAATGGAACACATGTTTACAGGTTGAAGTTAGAAGGAGAGAGAGAGAGAGATATTCCACACAGCTCACTGTTGAACTTCTCACCAGGTCAGACTGAACTAAAACTACTCAGCTCAGCTAGCTAGAGCGCTGACCACTCCCCTTTCATTATACAGGTCACATCTAAAACATGAGCGAATTGGCCTGGAGTCACATCTGTTTACATATAAACAAAAGGCCTCTCAAAATCCTTTTCATTTCTGTACCAAGCCAGACTGATCGGAGCCTGACCCAGTTTATTGCCTCTCTGGGGAAAAGAAAGTCAAGGACAGAGTCTCCTTGAGCCAAGGAACAGCTTTTAGAGAAAAAAAAGGACTAGCTTTGTGACAATGTGATCATGTGCCCCATCCATTATAATAAATCTCTTGTGCAACATCTAAGGCCTTGAAATACTTCCTAAAATGTATAGCCAGAAATGGCCTTAATATAACAAATGTGTCCTAACCAATGTTTTAAAGACTTAGGATATATTTTTATATATTTTAAGACTTTTTGTAGTATCTGTGTCTGCCTAATAAAAAGAAGCAACCCTTTTTAAAGCAACTTGTCCTGTCATCTTCAAAAATAAGCGCCTTTCCACCCTCAAATATCTCTCTCTGCTTCCACCACCTTTGAAACTGCACCATTTAATTCAGTGTTTCTACCAAAACGCATCATTTCACACCTATTTACATTTCATTTACAATGTGTTAACCCATTTCGTCAGTCTATCTACCTTCTCTTAATGGCTGTTATTAACCTCATTGCTTACGACATTTCTGAATTTGGGTTGTCTCTAAATTTAGCCCAGCTCCAGACAATTAACTTACACATCAAAAAAAAATGCACTGCCTCTAGTGCTGATCTCTGTGTAGATCACTGTTCCTTGCACACAATGGAGCCACATCCATTATTTAATCCTATAAAATGTGCCTTTATTTGTCAGTTGATATGAAATAGATTTCAGACTTGCTCTTCAATCAGGCATTAATGCTTGAATTTCCAGAATAATCAGGTTCAAACAGGATAAGTCAGGAAATGAGGAAGATTAAAATACAGCCATTATCAAATGATACTGAAACTGGCAGCAACAGGAGTAGAGTATTCAGTCCCTCCACTGTCCGACTGAGAAACTGTAAGATGGACAACACTGTTGCTATGATTACTCTGCCCCCATCCCATATCACTTCTCCCCATCCAGAAATATTAGATCTGGGATTCACTTGGGAAATGACCACAGCCCTGACAGTATTTCAACGACCAGCATCCTGAAACACAATAACCTGAACACTGCTTCAACAGTCTTTAGATTATAAAACCATGTGCAACTTTAACACATCCTACTTATAAACCTTACTTCCAAGGTCACAATTGATGTATTCTATGTCAAAGTCCAATACTAAAATGCCCAATGACAACATTTATATAAAAGCAAAACACTGCTGATACTGGAAATCTGAAATAAACACAAAATTGCATGGTAAAACTCAGCAGGTCTAGTATCATTTCTGGAGACATAAATAGTGAATATTCCAAGTCTAGGATGACTCTTCTTCAGAACAGTTCTGAAGTAGTCATACTGGTGTCTCCACAGATGTTGCCAGACTTCAAGGTCATACCATGCATTTTCAGTGTTTG
The DNA here is from genome assembly GCF_020745735.1 of Hemiscyllium ocellatum. NCBI lineage: Eukaryota > Metazoa > Chordata > Chondrichthyes > Orectolobiformes > Hemiscylliidae > Hemiscyllium > Hemiscyllium ocellatum. Next base: position 39,582,139 of record NC_083430.1, read on the forward strand.
ACAACATTTACACGGTTGTAAAACCTCCTCACTCTTACTATACCAACTTCTCAGACCCCGCTGAACCATCTGAACTCAAACTTCTTTCAGAAACTGTTTATAAAATCATAATTTCTCTCCCTTAGTAACAAGGTTTTACAGACAAAAATTAAAACTATGTAGAAAAATATTAAAATTTAGTATGACAAAATGAACCTATTGAATTGCCTACATTTGTTGGGTAGTACAGAATGAGAATGGCTGAAAAAATACATTTTGTCAAATTTTTTTTTTATCTTGTGCTCAACAAGACCACGAAGAACCAGCCTGCACTTGCAACATAGCATCCAACATTAGATGCGATTTGGCAATTGGATAATATTTGTTGGATAATCCCAACTGTGCAAAGAACTACACAAATAACCAATTTAGAACTGTCAGTCAGGCTTACAGCATGGCACACAAGTGGTAATTTTCTTCACAAACATATGTATGTACACGCCCTATATTGGTTTTAACTCAACAAAATAAGTGACAGCCAAGCGCGCTGGTTCATTGTCCAGACCAATGTCTTGACTAGAATCAATTTCTGGTTTTAATTTTAAATAAAGCTTGACATTCTCCATGGCAACACTTCTACCAATCAGCATCCACTTACCAATCAACATTCTCCTCATACCATATAAATGTTGGGTTTCCTCTTTTTTGGTATTCTTGCAAATTGTCCTAATGAGTACAAGTCGAAAAGCTTCGAAAAAATGTGAATTGCCTATGTTTTAACTTCATTGATGTTTTGTTTTACTTCATGGTTTCAAGTGTCTTCAAAAGTGTGAATAATAAAGTTCAATAACCGATCTCAGCCTTCAACCGCTTCGAAGATTGGAAAATTCAGCAGTGTGCCTTCTGAAGTAAGGCTATTCCTTGGTGTTCTGGGGAAATATTTATTCATCAAATGAACATCACTAATGACTGCTGTTTCATTTCTCATTCCTGTTTTCCAGAACTTGTCATCCATTACTTTCTGCAAAGTTTCCTACATCACAATAGTGACTTTACTTCAGAAAGTACTCATTATAGGATATCAAGGTTTCAGTCACTACCATATAAATGCAAGTCTTTACTTCTTGCTTTTATGTAAGGAGGTGATTTTTTCCTGCTTATCCAAAAGACCTTAACAATTCAGTCTGCAGTTTGTTTAAGCTGTCCTTCAAGTGTGGCCCATATAAAATACCAACAGCTTCTCTACGGAGAGATGGTTGCCATTTAAAATACCTGGAATTGGAAAGAACTGAGGCCTTCCTGATGAAGGGCTTATGCTCGAAACGTCGAATTCTCTATTCCTGAGATGCTGCCTAACCTGCTGTGCTTTGACCAGCAACACATTTGCAGCTTCTTACTTTATAACATGCCAAAAGTAATTTACTAAGATTGGATTTACTTTCATCACTTTTTCTTGCTTTTCCCGATATAGGTTACCTAAATCTCGGGGTGCTGGGAGCAATTTCAAAGCTTGCAGATAACACAAAAGTTGGAAAAATTGCAATGTGTGAGGACAACAGTGCAGAACTCAAAAGGACACTGACAAACAGGAGTGGGTGGGTAATTGGCAGAGGAGATCAAATGCAGAGATATGTGAAGTGATGTACTTTGTACCTGGGTGTATATTAACACAGATCATTCAAAGTATTTGGGGGGGGCAAATAAAGAAAACAGTAAATAAAGCGCACACTGTCCTCAGCTTTATTAATAGGGGCATAGAGTACAAATGCAAGGAAGTGATATTGAATTTGTACAAGACACTTGTTAAACCTCAGCTGGAGTAATGTGGTGCCCACAAGGGTACACATTATAGAAAAGATGCAAATACATTGGAGAGTGCAAAAGTGATTTACAAAAACAGTTCCAGGAATGAGAGATTTAGTTAGAAGTACAGACTGAAGAAGTTGGGACTGTTTTCCTTTGGAGAACAGATGGCTCACAGGAGGTTTGATAGGTTATCAGAATGGCTTCAAGAGATGTGCAAAAGAAGCAAGGATGAGGTGAGAAAAATGATTTTCACTCTGTCAGTAATTAAGGTATGGAATGTATGACCTGGAAGTGTGGTAAAAGGAGATTCAATTGAAGCATTCAAAAGGACATTGGATGATTATTTGGACAGAAATAGTGTGTAAGGTTACAGGGAGAAAGGAGATTGGCACTTGGTAATATTGCATGTTTAAAGAGCCATTGCAGGCACAATGACCTCCTTCTACATTGTAACAGTCTGTAATTCAATGAAATACCCATAGTCAGAGTTGATGCAGATTAGCCATAACTGGGATTAAACAAAGAAGCAGGTGGAAGGGTTTTATTCCTAAAACCCAAAACTCTAACTGGTGAGCTATGGAGCGTTTAGAGTAAGAAAGTCATAGAGATGTACAGCATGGAAACAGACCCTTCGGTTCAACCTGTCCATTAAATACTATTAAATGTGTGGCAATTTAATCACTTTCATATGAGACAAGCAGTTAAATGCACTCATTGCTTTATTGCAGGACTATAATGTATTTTTAAACAATCTTAAGACATGTCATGGAGCAGGTGGGACTTGAACTCTGGCCTTCTGGTTCTGAGGAACAGACATTACTACTATACTACAAGAGGCCTGGCACATTAATATTGACAGACATTGGCTCCTGTACCTTCTCTACAAGGCTTATAGCCTTACCCCATATCCTGATTATGCCAACTCTGCCTCTTCAAAGCTGTGGAATCTCAATGTCAGCTAGACTTCAGGACTCCATTCCACAATACTCCACTTCTGGATTTAAGGGTCCCTTTTATCAGCATTGTTCAGCTGGTAGCACTCATCTCTAAGTAAGAAGAGTGGGGAATTCAAGTAATTTCTGGCTTCAGATGATATTCCACTACTTCAGTTAGAAGTGCTGTGTTTCAGATGAGAAGTTAAGTCAAAGCAGAATAAAAGTATGAAAATAGATTCTCTCAGGTGGATGCATTACACTGATTTTAAAAGAAGCAAAAGGAACTTGTATGCTGATGACAATATTTATCCATCAAAATGTTAAATACGTCATTATTATCTTACTGTTTTTTTGGGGAGGGGGGTAGGGGTGAGAAAAGAGTGGGAAGAGGAAGGGAAGAGCAAGGGAAGACAGCATGCTTACTGTGTGAAAAAAATAGACATTCCTGTTTCCAATTTTACAACAGTGAACATCATAGTGTCATAGAGATGTACAGCATGGAAACAGACCCTTCGGTCCAACCTGTCCATGCCGACCAGATATCCCAACCCAATCTAGTCCCATCTGCCAGCACCTGGCCCATATCTCTCCAAACCCTTTCTATTCATATACCCATCCAAATGCCTTTTAAATGTTGCAATTGTACCAGCCTCCACCACACCCTTTGGCAGCTCATTCCATACACATACCACCCTCTGTGTGAAAAGGTTGCCCCTTAGGTCTCTTTTATATCTTTCCCCTCTCATCCTAAACCTATGCCCTCTAGTTCTGGACTCCCCGACCCCAGGGAATAGACTTGGTCTAACTATCCTATCCATGCCCCTCAAAGTTCTGTAAATCTCTATAAGGTCACCCCTCAGCCTCAGACGCTCCAGGGAAAACAGGCCCAGCCTTCAGCCTCTCCCTGTAGCTCAGATACTCCAATCCTGGCAACATCCTTGCAAATCTTTTCTGAACCCTTTCAAGTTTCACATCTTTCCTATAGGAAGGAGAGCAGAATTGCACGCAATATTCCAACAGTGGCCTAACCAATGTCCTGTACAGCCGCAACATGACCTCCCAACTCCTGTACTCAATACTCTAACCAATAAAGGAAAGCATACTAAACGCCTTCTTCACTATCCTATCTACCTGCAACTCAACTTTCAAAGAGCTATGAACCTGCACTCTAAGGTCTCTTTGTTCAGCAACACTCCCTAGGACCTTACCATTAAGTGTATAAGTCCTGCTAAGATTTGTTTTCCCAAAATGCAGCACCTCGCATTTATCTGAATTAAACTCCAGCTGCCACTTCTCAGCCCATGGCCCATCTGGTCAAGATCCCGTTGTAATCGGAGGTAACCCTCTTCATTGTCCACTACACCTCCAATTTTGGTGTCATCTGCAAACTTACTAACTGTCCCTCTTATGCTTGCATCCAAATCATTTATGTAAATGACAAAAAGTAGAGGACCCAGCACCGATCCTTGTGGCACTCCACTGGTCACAGGCCTCCAGTCTGAAATACAACCCTCCACCACCACCCTTTGTCTTCTACCTTTGAGCCAGTTCTGTATCCAAATGGCTAGTTCTCCCTGTACTCCGGGAGATCTAACCTTGCTAATCAGTCTCCCATGGGGAACCTTCTTGAACGCCTTACTGAAGTCCATATAGATCACATCTACTGCTCTGCCCTGATCAATCTTCTTTGTTACTTCTTCAAAAATGTATTTGAAAAAAAGCACAATGTTGGCTGTAAACTGTTGCGGGGCACTGAGGAAAGAATAGGGATAGTAAGAACAAAAATGTGGTGTTTTTTTGCATGATTGTTAGATTATATTTCAAGTGTCCTCTAATCCCAGGACTGTTCCACTGGCCCAGATTCAACACTTGCCGGTTTTCAAACCAGGTACAGTGCTGCCAGGATTAGTGTGTATCCAGTCTCAACCCACTGTCCAAGTAGAATGTTCTCTTACCTGCTTTGTGGCCATGCTTCTGACAGCCTGAAGCCATTACTGTGGAGATGGATTCCATTTGTAACTCCATTTGTTATTGATTTTCCGTTCTGTAAATCTGCAAGGTGAAACATCACTATTATTAGATTCCCTACAGTGTGGAAACAGGCCTTTCGGCCCAACAAGGCCACACTAACCTTCCGAAGACTAACCCACCCAAACCCATTTCCCTCTGACTAATCCACCTAACACAATGGGCAATTTAGCATGGCAAATTCACCTGACCTGCACATCTTTGTTGTCTGTGGAAAGAAACCCACGTAGACATTGGGAGAATGTGCAAACTCCACAGGTCGCCCAAGGCTAGAATTGAACCCAGGTCCCTGGTGCTGTGAGGCAGCAGTGCTAGCCACTGTGTCACCCCTGGCTGGACTGTAGTTTCACAGCAAGTGCACAAGTCTATAAATATGGCAACTTAGTAGGATGGTTTCTCCCCACATAGAACCCACTCAGTTCAACATGTTGGAGCAGTCTTTTTTCATTTTCCTGCTCTTTCCTATATGCATTAATGTGCCCCTTCCATGATTTTTCAATTGCCACTTAAATGAAGTTGTAAAATGCTGCAGAAGAGAGTTTCTTTAAGAGGAGTAAAAAACAAAATAAAAATAAACCTCAGCAGGTCTGTTAGCAGCTGTTTGGAGAGGAACGGGGTTAATATTTCAGGTGTGACTTTACATCAGAAGCAGTATTTCAGTGTTTTCTGTTATATTGCTACTTCTAAACAGAAAAAAAATGGCCTTCAATAACTTTGATGTTCCACGCATGAACAGATCAGTGGTTAGTAATGCTAATCCTGCAAAGGGAGGGAGTGATTAAAAGAAATTGTGGAGGGGGGATTCAAGATGGCGGCGACCCAGCAAGTCTGAGTCTACAGTGCTCCTCCCAAGACTTGGGCAAAGTGGGTCACCCACCCCCACCGCACTCACCAAATCATTTAAAATAGCTATTTAATCTAATTAGTTGTTTAGTATTGAATTTAAACAATTTAATCTTCAGTAAAAATGACTAAAGGGAAGGGAGCCCGCAGCTCTCAGCAAGCAGGAACCCCTCCCCCACCCTCTCCAGCTGCAGCAGAGGCATCCGCAGCCGACCTGGGGGACTTACCTATGGTGGCGAGCCTTGTGGAAATCATCTCTAAACTGGATGCGAAGATTGACGCTTTTATTGAAGAATCCCGAAGTCGATGGGACTCACTCTTGGCCCGCGCGGCAAAAGCACGACCGAGACATTAAGGAAATTGAGCGCCGAGTCGGAGGGGCGGAGCTAAAGGCTGTGACCTCCGAGACTACAGCACAATCGGCCGTGGATTGGGTCCGGACTCTTGAACAGCGAGTCCGGACCTTAGAGAACCACATTGACAACATCAAGAATCGAGATCGTCGAAAAAATATTCATTTGCTGGGCCTTCCCGAATGGGAAGAAGGCAGCCAGCTTACAGCGTTTCTCGAACAGTGACTCCACAGCTTTTAAACCTGGAGGCTGGATCAGGCCAGGTAAGGGTAGGGTGGGCCTACTGGGTTGCAAAACGTGGGCCAGGCTCGAACCAGCGTCCCCGCCCGGTCCTGTTCTGACTGCAGAGCTATAAGGAGAGGCAGATACTCCTAGAAGCCTCTAGAAATCTTGGTAAAGATCCCCAAGCCATGATCTATAAAGGTTCCAAGATCATGTTATTCCAGGACTTTTCCCCAGCTCTGGTCCAAAAGAGGAAGGCATTCGATGAGGCGAAGAAGTGCTTAAGGGACTTAAATATTCAGTACTTCTTACACTACCCAGCGACGCTACACTTTAACCATGAAGGATCTGTGTATAACTTCGGATCGCCGGAAAAGGCTAAGGAATTTTTGGACTCTCTCAGATAAATTGTAAGAGATAATTGGTTTGCCTTCCCCCCCCCACACCGGTTTATATCCCCCCCTTTTCTTTTTTTACCTTACTGTTTAATATTATCTTGGGGGGTGGGGACAGGGATTTACTTATTTGTTCTCTACTTAATGATTTTCTCCCCCCCCCTTGGTTTAGGCCGGGGGGTCTAGTTAACGTTGATGGGGGGAGGTGCTTACCTTATTCTATTTTACCTCTGTCTATGGGAACAGGGTTGTTTTCCCTTGTTATTTTGTATTATTATATTTAATTATTACTTGTTGAGGTTGTAATTTTATAGTTATATATGTTTAATCATGGTATTAACATTACCAAATATATCCAGGTGTTGGTCTGGTTGGGAGGGTGGGGGTAGGGTGCTCACTGTTAACTCTAGCTCTGTAGTATATTTGAATATTCCTCATTCTATTGAGGAGCACCTGGGTCAAGGGTGGGGCACTGGTTGGGAGAGGATACGATGAACCTTTGAAAAGGAAGTGTTACCCCCTGGGAACAAGGGGAAAAAAAAATCTCCATTTAAATACGTTTTTTAATTCAGAAATAGTTTTTTTTAGAGAGCCTTTATTTTTGTGAATTTTATATGCGCTATGCTCGGGATGTTCTGGATAGGTTTTCCTCTCCCGAGGGGTCTCGGATTTGCCCGGACGATTATGGTTGATCGGTCGGTTAAGTGGTGCACCTGGAATGTCAAGGGGAGTAATTCGCCAGTCAAAAGGAAGAAAATATTATCAAATCTCAAGAAAGAAAGGGTTGATATAGCTCTCCTACAGCAGACAACGCTTGCTGGATGAACAACGCTTGAAATTGCGACAGGGTGGATTTGATCAGGCCTTTTTTTCTTCTTTTAGCTCAAAAAGCAGGGGAGTTGTTATTCTTATTCGGAAGAATTTCCCTCTGAAAATCCTAAAACAGATAAAAGACGAATCTGGACGATATATTCTGATTAAAGCCCTTATAAATGGAGAGGAATATGGGATTTTAAATTTGTATTGCCTTCCCCCCGGCACACCCTTTAACGGAAGCCTTCTCAAAATTGATGGCTCTCGGTGCCCGTCATACAATTATAGGGGTAGACTTTAGTTGTATTATGGATCCAGAAATAGATAGGATTCCCAAGAGTACTGCAGGAATATCTCCCAAATCTAGACAATTGGTGGATTTGAACAAAGAATTAGGATTAGTAGATGTATGGAGATGTCTTCATCCACAGGGCAGAAATTTTTCTTTTTACTCCAATCCACATAAATGTCACACCAGAATTGATATGTTCTTTGCCCCCTCGATTTTTAAAATTCCATATCATCCTGTAAATAGGTAGTATAGCAATTTCTGAACACGCTGCTGTATATATGGAAATCAAGGCGAGGAACAATGGGACATCCCCTCGGCATTGGCGTATGGACCCCTTCCTGATGAAAGATAGTAAATTTGTAAAGTACTTCTCTCAAGAATTTAAAACTTTTTTCGAAATTAATTTAGGTACGGCTAGCAACCCATCAATGATGTGGGAGACCATCAAAGTTTACATGCGAGGTTTGATCATCTCCTACTCAGCAACCCAGAAAAAATTAAAGGGAGAACAACAGCGTCTGCTCAAAGTTCGCTTAAAAACAGCTGAAACAGCATACGCTGATAGACCTTCTATTATCAAATTGCAAAGGATTACGGCCCTTAGGACAGTTCTAAACACCACGCTTACCCAAACGGCTAAGAGGGAAATATTATTTGCAAAACAAAGGTTATATGAATTTGGTGATAAACTGGGTACATACTTAGCATTTCTTGCAAAGAAATAAAAAGGCCCCTCAAACTATCACATCTATCAAGGGAAGTACGGGTATTTTGACTCATGATCATAAAAGGATTCAGGCAATCTTTAGAAAATTTTATTCTGATTTATATAAATCGCAGGATTGTGAAGACAGGACTAGGAGGATGCAATCATTTTTTAAAAATTTGACCTTTCTGGACCTAACTCCGGAACAGGTATCGGTCTTAAATGCTCCCCTAATAGTCCAAGAAATACTTGACACAATCAGGCAACTTCAGAGCGGTAAGGCACCTGGCCCAGATGGCTTTCAAGCTGAATTCTATAAAGTATTTACAGGAATTTTGGCTGGTCCACTTATGGACATGTATACAGTCAGGGCTTCATTGAAAGAGGCAAATATATCTCTTATCCTTAAAAAAGGAAAGGACCCAGAAGATTGCGCGTCATACAGACCAATATCCTTGCTAAATGTAGATTTTAAAATCCTTTCTAAAACATTAGCATTGATACTAGAAAAGGTATTGCCACATATCATAAAAGAGGAACAGACGGGGTTTATTAAGGGCCATAGATCATCCAATAATATTAGAAGGGTTTTGAATATGATTCAAGCCTGCCGTCCGGGAAAGATACCAGAAGTAGTCGTCTCATTAGAAGCAGAAACGGCGTTCGATAGGGTTGAATGGTCATATTTGTTTTACACATTGGAACGGTTTGGCGTTGGAAAGGTGTTAATCAAATGGGTCTCAACATTGTATCGTGATCCCAAAGCAGTTGTGGTTACCAATGGACTAGGCTTGGATAGCTTCAGTGTGGGTAGGGGCTGCCGTCAGGGATGTCCTCTCTCGCCATTGTTATTTACGCTAATAATTGAACCACTAGCAGAAGCTATACGGGCTGATCCTAATATAACAGCCCCGAGGATTGGTACAGGTAAACATAAAATTACCCTCTATGCAGATTAATCTTTTATTTTCAGACAAGAGGAAAATCATTACCGATCACTGTAAAAACCCTATAATACTAAACACAATTAAAGCTTGGAATATAATGCGGCAAAATGAGGGCAACTCACATAAAACATCCCCCTATGCTCCGATAGTGGGAGCATGGGGATTTCAACCAGGGTTTACAGATGCCACTTTTAAACTCTGGAGATCCAGGGGTATCTCATGTTTAGGGGACTTATTTAAAGAAGGGGTCCTGATATCTTTTGAACAGCTGCATCAGAAATTTGGATTACCTAATGGAGACCTCTTTCCATACTTCCAAATTCGAGATTATATACAGAAGAAGACTATGTTATTAGATACTCTTTATAAATCATATAGAGAATGTAGAGTGCTACAACCAATGGGGGTATCTTCTATCAGTACTATTTATCATTTATTACATGAAGTAGTATTGGGAGATATGGACAATCGGCTTAAAACATGGGATCAGGATTTGGGACTAGAAATCTCTACAGAAACATGGAATGACATTTGGGAAAACGCCAGAAGAATCACCATCTGCAACAGAACTCAGGCTATCCAGCTGAAGATACTTCGTAGGGCCCATATAATACCGGATTGATTGATAAAATTTAAGGCAGGAACATCTCCAATGTGTCCCAAATGTAAAATAGAGGTGGGCACTCTTGTACATTGCTTATGGGCCTGTCATAAGATCCGTAATACTGGACTAAAGTAGCAAGTACCCTGACAGAAATTTTAGGAATGGAAATTAAAGTGGATCCTGTATCTCTCCTTTTGGACTTTTTGAATTTACCCTCCCTGGATATGCACAGGAAGAGATTATTTTCTATTCTCTCTTTCTGTGCAAGGAAAAATACTTTGGTAAACTGGGTGGCTGAGGGCCCCCCTGGACTTTCAAATTGGCACAGATTAATTATGGAATGTATTCCCCTTGACTTCCTTACAAATATGGTGCACCAAAAGACCGAATTATTTCATAAAATATGGCAACCCTTCTTGAATTATATAAATACAGATATTTCGGCTATCTTAACAAGGGCTTTTATTTAATTGAGATTGCGAACCTGGCTGGTCCGGGGCCCCTTGGGAGAGGAATCCTGCATGAATACTGGTTTTGTTACATTTGATGTTAACACATTCCGAGCATGTATCTCACTATTCAATTTCTGTGTTATCTGTTGATTTTTTTCTCTTAGTTGAATAATGTAAGAGACTTAATTATACACTCTGGTTAGTTGTAGGTTAGATTAGTAGTTAGTGGAGTTCTGTGTTTTCCTCTCTCGGTATTTTTCTTTTGTTAAATTTTGGTTATTATTTATTTAAGATTTAATTGTATATCAATGTTTGTACTTGAGATTTGTTTATTTTTGTAAACTTGTAAAAATGTTAAATTTCCAATAAAAATATCTATAAAAAAATTGTGGCCAATTTCAAGAAAATCTGATGAAGTTTCTCTACAAATTGTAAAGTCAATTAAGTCGCAAAATGTTGTAGCTATCCAGATCAGAACTACCTTTCATATTCTAAATGTCCTCTGTCACGATCTCCTAAAGCATATTCAATATTTGTTACATTTGCCAGTATCCTTTTTCAGGCCAGCAAAGTGAAAGGAGATAACTAAATCTTTGGTAGCTAACCCATCTTTTTGCCAATGTTTATAGAGTCAGTCAGTCAGAGATATACAGCACAGAAACAGGCCCTTCGGTCCAACTCTTCCATGCTAACCAGATATCCTAATCTTATCCAGTTCTATTTGCCAGCATTTGACCATACCCCTTTAAACCCTTCCTATTCATATACCTATCAGATGACTTTTAAATGCTGTAATTGTACTGGCTTCCACCACTTCCTCTGACAGCTCATTCCATAAATACATCAGCCTCTGTGTGAAAAGGTTTCCCCTTAGGATCCTTTTAAATCTTTCCCTTCTCACCTTAAACCTATGTCCTCTAGTTTTGGACTCCACTACCCCAGGGAAAAGACATTCACTCTATCCATGCCCCTCATGATTTTCTAAACTTCTATAACCTCACCCCTCAGCCTTTGATGCTCCAGGGAAAATAGCCCCAGTCAATTTAGCCTCTCCCTACACCTTCCAATTCTGGCAATGTCCTTGTAAATCTTTTCTGAATCCTTTCAAGTTTTGCAACATGTTTCTTATAGCAGGGAGAACAGAACTGAATGCAGTATTCCAAAAGTGGCCTAACCAATATCCTGTATAGCCATAACATGACCTTCCAACTCCTACACTCAATGCACTGACCAATAGAGACAAATACACAAAACACCTACTTCACTGTCCTATCTATCCACGACTCCAAGGAACTATGAGCTTGTACACCAAGGTCTCTTTGTTCAGTAACACTGCTCAGGACCTTACCATTAAGTGCATAAGTCCTGCCCTGATTAGCCTTTCCAAAATTTAGCACCTCACGTTTATTTAAATTAAACTCCATCTGCCATTCCTCAGCTCATCTGATCAAGGTCCTTGCTGTATGCCTAGTAGCCTTCCTCGCTGTCCACTACATCACCAATTTTGGTGTCATCTACAAATTTACTAACCATACCTATGTTCATATCCAAATCATTTGTATAAATGTCAAAAAGCAGTGGTCACAGCACCAATCTTGTGGCACACTGCTGATCATAGGCCTCCAATTTGAAAAGCAACCCTCCCCCATCACCCTCTGTCTTCTAACTTTGAACGAGTTCTGTATCCAAATTACTAGTTCTCCCTGCATTCCTTATGACTTAACCTTGTTAACCAATCTACCATGAGGAACTTTGTCGAACACCTTACCAAAGTCCAAATAGATCACATCCACCGCTCTGCCTTCATTGATCCTCTTCATTATTTATTTAAAAACCTTAACCAAGTGAGATTTCCCACACAAAGCCAGGTTGATTTCCCCAATTAGTCCTAGTCTTTCCAAACACATGTAAATCCTGCTCCTCAGGAACCCGTCCAACAACTTGCCCACAACTGATGTCAGGCTCACCACTCTATAGTTCTTGGAGTTTTCCTTGCTACCTTTCTTAAATAGTAGCATCATGTTAATCAATCCCCAGTCTTCTGGAACTCACCTGTGGCAATTGATGATATAAACATCTCAGCAAGGGGCCCAGTAATCACTTCCCGAGCTTCCCACAAAGTTCAAGGGTACAGCTGATCAGGTTTCAGGAATTTATCCACTTTTATGTGTTTTAAGACTAGCACCTCCTCCTTTGTAATGTGGACATTTTTCAAGATGTCGTTATTCATTTTCCGAAGTTCTCTAGCTTCCATATCCTTCTCCACAGTAAACACAGATGCAAACTGCTCATTCAGTATCGTCATCACCTGCAATTCCACACTACACGACCTTGCTGATGTTTAAGGGGCCCTATTCTCTCCCTGGTTACCCTTTTATCCTTAGTGTATTTGTCGAATCACTTTGGAGTCTCCTTAACCGTATTTGCCAAAACTACCTTCTATCCCCTTTTTGCCCGCCTGATCTCCCTCTTCAGTGGACTCCAACTGTAGAACATAGAACAATACATCACAATGTTGTGCCAAGCATTTATCTTTATTTAAGATCAGAGTTGAGAGTGTGTTGCTTGAAAGGAACAGGTCAGGCAGCATTCAAGGAGCAGGAGAATCAACGTTTCGGGCCAGAGCCCTTCAGCAGAAACTATTCCTTAATTTAAGATCAACCTAACCCACACATCCATGAATTTACTGCCGTCCATGTGCTTGCCCAGTAGTCGCTTAATTGTCCCCAATGTCTCGGACTCTACTACCACGGCTGGCAGTGCATTCCATACACCCACCACTTTCTGCGTAACCTCTGACATCTCCCCTAAACCTTCCTCCAATTACCTTAAAATTATGACCCCTAGTGACAGACATTTCTGCCCTGGGGAAAATGCTATCTACTCTATCTATGCCTCTCATTACTTTGCATACCTCTATCAAGTCACCTATCTTCCTTCATTTCTCAAGTGTGAAAAGCCCGAGCTCAACTCCACCGCTCTTCATAAGACAATCCCTCCAATCCAGACAGCATCCTGGTAAATCTCCTCTGCACCCTCTCTAAATCACCTACATCCTTCTTAATAATGAGGTGACCAGAACTGGACACAATATCCCAAGTGTGGTCTAACCAGGATTTTATAGAGCTGAAGCAAAACCAAAGCACCATACGTCATCTTATCAACTCTATCAACTTGGGGGGCAACTTTGAGGGATCTATGTACATGGACTCCAAGATCCCCCTCTTCCTTCACACTGCCAAGAATCCTGTCTTTAACCCTGAATTCAGCATTCAAATTTGACCTTCCAAAATGAATCACTTTACACTTATCAAATTTGAACTCCATCTGCCACTTCTCAGCCCACATTTCTGTTGTGCCTTTCCTGTAGAACAACTGGTCTCAATTTATACTTCACTTACTAACCCACCCTTGCTCTTCTTCATCAAAGTCATTTACAAAAACTACAAACAGCAGAGGCCCAAGAACAGATCCCTGCTGGGCACCACTGGTGACCGAACTCCAGGCGGAATACTTTCCATACCTCTTAACTTTCTGAATGAGCCTACCATAAGGAACCTTATCAAATGCCTTATGAAATCCACATACACCACATCCACTGCTCGACCTTCATCAACTTGTCTCGCCACATCCTCAAAGAACTCAATAAGGCTCGTGAGGCATGATCTGCCTCTCACAAAGCCATGCTGACTATCTTTAATCAAACTATGTTTTTCCAAATAGTCATAAAACCTATCTCTCAGAATCCTTTCCAGTACCTTGTTTACCACTGATGCAAGACTGAGTGGTCTGTAATTCCCAGGGATTTCCCTATTCCCTTTCTTGAACAGGGGAACATTCGGCTCCCTCCAATCAGCCAGTACTACTCAGTGGAGTGAGGATGCAAAGATCATAGCCTGGTCCAGCTCTGCGAATTTATCTATCTTGATGCTTCCCAGAATTTCCAGCACATCCACTTCCTTAATATCAATCTGTACCAGCCTATTAACCTGGTCCACAGTGTTCTCACTATCAACAAGGTCCCTCTCTCTAGTGAATACTGAAGCAAACAAAAACTTATTCAAGGTCTCCCATATCTCTTCAGACTCCAGGCACAAGTTCCCTCCACTATCCCTAATGAGCCCTACTCTCTCTGACCATTCTCTTATTCCTCTTGTATGTGTAGATTGCTTTTGGGTTTTCCCTAATGTTTCCCACCAAGGCTTTTTCATGCTCCCCCCTAGCTCTCCTCAGTCCATTTTTGAGTTCTTTCCGAACTACCTTGTAATCCTCTAAAGCTGTACTAGATCCTTGCTTCCTCAACTTTAAGCAAACTTCCTTTTTCCTCTTGACAAGAAGCTCCTCTTCTCTTGTCATCCTAGGCTCCTTCACCTTACTATTATTTGCCTGATTAACTGGGACAAAGTTATCCAACACAATGCGTGGTCCTTAAAGAGCCTTTACATTTTGTTGTGCCTTTCCCACAGAACAACTGTTCCCAATTTATACTCCACAGCTCCTGTCTAACGGCAGTATAATTTCCCCTTCCCCAATTAAATAACTTCCCATACTGTCTGCTCCAATCCCTCCCCATGGCTATGGTAAAGGTGAGGCAGTTGTGGTCACTGTCACCAAAATGCTCTCCCACCGAGAGATCTGACAGCTGGCCTGGCTTGTTGCCTTGCACCAAATCCAATATGGCCTTCCCTCTAGTCGGTGTTTCTACATATGGAGTCAAGAATCCCTCCTGGACACCTGACAAATCTGTACTCAGGAGGTTCCAATCAATATTGGGGAAGTTGAAGTTACCCATAACAACTCTGAACAGCAGATTTTGGGTGGGGATTTCTATAGAAAACACCCAAAATGACTGCCTCCTTCCTGTTACTGATTTCGACTCACACTGACTCAGTAGACAACCCTCCTCAATAACCTTTTCTGCAGCTGTAATGCACTCTAATTAACAATGCTACTCCCTCTCCTCTTTTACCCATCTTTCTGTTCTTTTTAAAATATCTAAACCCTGGAACTTCCAGCAACCATCCGTGCCTCTGTGAAATCCATGTCTCTGTTATGGCCACAATATCATAGTTCCAAGTATTGATTCATGCTCTAAGTTCATCACTCTTATTCCTGACACCCCTTGCATTGACACAGACACTTTAATCCATCTCTTTATCCGAGCAACAGTGTGTCCTTCCTGACAGACTCTCTGCCCATTCCAACAACTACCCTCTGATCTGCAGCTCTGGTTCGCAACCCCCTGCCAAAATAGTTTAAACTGCCTTTACACTCTTCTAGGGATTCACTCAATCCCTGCTATCTATACCTGACATATGCTACCTTCTTATTCTTGACCAAAACCTCAATTTCTTGAGTCATCCAGCAATCCTTGTACCTAGCCTTGCCCTTCGCCCTAACAGGAACATATTGTCTCTGGACTCACATTATCTCATTTTTGAAGGCTTCCCATTCTCCAGCCATCCCTTTACCTCTGAAACCTTCTCCCAGTCAACATTTGAAAGTTCTTGCCTAATATCTTCCTTCAATTTAGAATTTTAACTTTTAGATCCGGTCTATCCTTTCCCATCACTATTTTAAAACTAAGAGAGTTATGGTCACAGGCCTCAAAGTGCTCTCCCACTGACACCTCAGTCACCTGCCCTGCCTTACTTCCAAATAGGCTACATTTTGCTCCTTCTCGAGTAGGTACATTCACATATCAAATATGTTGACCATATTGTTTAACTGAAAGGAAAATATGCAAGAAAAATCACAACTCTCTGCTTTCTATCCCTTAGATAATTACATATTCAACCAGCTACAGATCTGTTCCATCTACTTTTAATTTTCTGAATAATTCTGCTTTATTTTATCAAATTTCCTAAATTTTCAAATATACAAAATCTTCATTACTATCTTTATTCTTTTTACTCCAAATAATTCAATGTAAATTAGATACAATTTACTTTTAACAAATCACTTTGAACTAAGTTGAAGGCATGTACAATACCTCCAAGACAGTAAATGCTGTTCTGAACTGAGCGCTTACAAGCACTTGTGTATATGACTAGATGGCAGTCCCAGAGTGTACTGGAAAATTGAAAGTATGTAACATTTGGCTGTGAAATGGATACCTGAGCTTTGGTTGCAGTTTGGACAATAATTTGAATTTAACTGATCAGTTTAAATTATGCCCCAGTATACAAAAACTCAATTGAGTTTGAATTTATTGTTTTGCCAACATTGAATCAATGAGACAATCAGATGTTCGGGGTATATATAAAAATGTGGACATTTTAAAAATTGGAGAGAGAGAGAGCAACTGCCATTGAGACGGATCCAAGAAGTTAGGAAACACTTGTTATCAAAAGGTACTTTATCATATGAAACATACTCACAGTAAAAAGACAGATGATGACCCAAGGAATTCAGCAGCCAGAAGAATGAAGTCATAGAAGTCAACAGCGGCTGTGCATTATTGAAATTAAGTTGACGTAATTTTAACAAGTATCTTATTGGAACTGCATATTGTGATGAGTTGGAGGCAGGTAATAAACAGTTAAGAGAAAGGGGGGATTAGCATTGTGAATAGTCGTTGTTTAATGTTCAATTTATTTTCTTTAAATAATGGAATTTGGGAGTTCTCTGTCACTCATATTAAACAGATTATGAGATGAGCTTTTCTGGGTATTTGGTTTAGTCAATAGCAGGGTTCACCGCTGTGTCATAATAATATTCACTTGCATTTAGTCTAATGCTCCTCCAAGTGAGAATTATTTATACAAAGGTAGGAATACAATTATAGAATCTCAGAATCCCTGCAGTGTAGAAGCAGGCCATTCAACCCATTGAATCCACTCCAACCCTCTTTCCTATCCTTGTAACCCTGCATTTCCCATGGCTAATCCAACTAGCCTACATATCCCTAGGCACTACGGCCAAGTCACCTAACTTGCACACCTTTAGACCACGGGAGTAAACCAGAGCACCTGGAGGAAACCACACAGACATTCTCTCCACACCTGCTTAAGAGTTTGCACTGTCGCCTGAGGGTGGAATCAAACCAGGGTCCCTGATGCTGTAAGAGAGCAGTGCTAACTAGTGAGCCATTGTTTCACCCATTATGTCCTTTAAAATGGTCTTCAATAGACTTGCCACTATCTGAAGTTAAACTGAGTGCACTGTAGGCACCAAGTATGTCTGTCTTGCCATTTCTTTGTTGAGGGGGTACAAAATGTGCATTTCCCCAGTTCCCTGCTGCATCAAAGACTGTTTTCTGCCAATCACAAGCATTGCTGCAACACTGCATATCACAGTACAGTACTTCCCAGAATTCTGTGGTCAATGTCATTCCCCTGCCTAATGACAGACAGTTATAAATTACAGATGGTACACTAACAGAACTTAATCCTAGTTCTCTTCTTCTCCATCATCACATGCCACAGCACAGTCTAATCCTGATTCTGTCTATACCAGTATCCCTATACGCTGCTGTGCAGTGCAATTCCTAATTTGACCATGTCCATTATCCAAAATGGACAATACAATACTGTTCCACTGTTTCTTGGAAATCCCTTCAACTATGCTCACTGTGCCACGTGCCTTTCATTAGGCCTCTTTTCTCACTTAATATCACTAATGGTCTCTTGTCTCCACTCAAAAGTTTTTCCCACTTCTTTCCCCACGAATTTTCCTTGCTGTAACCTTTATTTTTAAAAAATGCTGAAAATTTCTAATAGTTCCCAATTTCAAGGCAGGAAACAGACAGACTAATTTCCTCCTTGAACTGGCAGTCTGATAAGCTGTTCATTAACAGCTACTTCTTTTTCCTTTACTTCAGATGCTCTGCATTTGCAGTATTTTAGTTTTTGACTGCATTCAGGAGTAAGAACATTGCTATATCTTTCTGTTGTGGTGCTGAGGCAAACTGTCATGCACAAACTGCTATCCTGATGAGTCAGTATTAATCCTGTACATAAACTGGGATGCTGGCTCCTTGAGCACACCAGTCATTTCCTTCTCTGAGCCAAACACTAGACATCCCTAGTCATGGACAATTCTTTCAGCAGCTTTTGAGTATAAGGTCAAAAGTCACTTGCCGGATAGAAATAGAATTAAATACACAGATGTTCAAGACTCAGAAGTATGCAAAACAATATGCCAGTGTCAATATGCCTCTGGCATATCGATTTCTCAAAACCAATGCAAATTTATTGTATCAAAACTCTTACGTCCCAACAATTAAGTGACTATAACTAAAATGCAACTTGTCTGTTCTCGCCACAGAAAACAGACCAGCTGCTTGGTGTTTCCAGTATTGTGACATTTCTAGCACTTGCAATTTAAAAGAGTTTTAGAGAAGGAAACACCTGCATAGCAGCAGTCAGGTTTGAAATACTTTGTAAATGGCTCTCTCACAACATATGCTGACCCTCTGACAAAATTACTGTCTGCTGTACCAAACTTTGTTCAACTGGAATTTCAGCTTGGCTCGGTGGCTAGCACTCAAACTCTGGGTAGTAAGATTAGAGTTCCAATCCTGACTCCAGGTCTTGAATATATTGTAAGCAACTTGGTGCCATGTTGAGGATGAGAGGCTGTCAGAGCTGCCAAAATAAAGGCTTCGCCTGCCTGTTGAGGGACAGCAGAATTGATACTCTGAATAAATTAGACAAAATGGATTGATGGGCTTTCATCCAAGTTCACTGTCGTGTTTGGTCCCTGGTTTCAGTGCCTGTCACTTAATCCTGGAAAGACCTACATTTTTCTAATATTTTCATCCATTGAAGTTAGCTACTTAGTAAGACATTTTCTAATAAACTAGACAACCATTTGTGATATTGTGCACGGACTGAAGATTGTGTAGAGTTCAAGTTTAGTGGGGATTTGGAATCAAGAGGGCTGATATAAGTCAATCCTATTTTTAAAATCACATATATTGTGCTTATCTGCAAGAAATTTTTTAAAAGAATTTACAATTTACGGCACATTAACTGGCTGCTTGCAAGCACCTCCATCCCAGACTATTCACCACACTTTAAAAGCAAAATACTGCAGACACTGGAAATCTGAAATAAAAACCAAAAACGCTGGAGAAATTCAGATAGCAGCATCTGTGTAGCAAAACAAAGTTAACACCCAGTCCATTAAACCTGCTTTAAAACTGATGGAGGCACAGATTTTTGAGGTTTAATAATTGATCTCTCTTATTACTTCTAAGAAAATATTGTCTCAAATATCCATCTCTGCTCTGCATTTCTTTCATCTACTCTGCCGTTAATGCACTGCCATCTTCTGCATGGAAATTAGGGATGGGTGATAAATGCTGGCCTAGCCAGGTGTGCCCACATCCAATGAACAAACAAAAAAAAAGCCTGCCTTTTCTTTTCTGTCCTCTTGATTCTCTGCCTTTTCTTCCCTTTCATGATGAAAAGGGAATGGGTTGGTGGATATAAAAGATCCAATGGCACTGTTTTCAAGACAATTAGGGGAGCTAGCCCCACTGTCTAGGCCAAAATTTCTCTCTCAACCAAAATAAAAAAAGAAACAGAATCTGTTTATTAACTCATTCGTGTTTGGTGGAGCCTGCTGTGTGCAAAGTAGCCACTACGTTTCGTACACACAGCAAGGCCAGTGGTCACGAAGAGTGCTTTATAAATTCACCTCTTCAAGCCACCAGTTATGACAGAGTCCCAGGAACACTCACTCCTCAGCCTCAGACTTTTTAGGAAATATTTTCAGAGGATATCAGAAATACAGAGAGGATGAAGAAAGCTGGGCCAATACTCTGGCGTATAACATGCACTGTCCCATTAAATTCCACAGATATTACACACACTAATTAACTCACCAGCAGAGGAGTGGCACTTCTTGGGTAGCAGAAATGTATAGGGTTTCTGCTTATTTGTCAGATCAAACAAATAGACCTGTAATACAAGAGAAATTCATTTTCTTGCTGTGAATTAACCTGTACAATTTAGTTACAAAACCAAACTAGTCTAATGCAGTTTCACATGAAATCAACAACAGGCAATCATTGCTTAAAGTTGTGCTGCATTCCTGAAAATTGAGACGTTGTGAAACAACTTCAAATGAAATGTAAGTTTCCATAAGAATCAATGCAAAAGCTGGAGATAAGTTAATTTTCAGTTTGTTGAAAGATTTGGACATTCTCAAGTAAAATTTGTCAATGTTGCACTTAAAAGAAAAATGCAAAACTGCACATACAGTGCCTCCTGTTAATATTTTCAGTATCCTAGCTCCAAAGGAAAATGAAACAAAATTTAAGCCCTTTTCACAAAATTTGGCAAATGCTATGTCATCCTCGTCTTTACCAAACCGTGTGCACTTTTCTTCTTCAATACCTGCCTATTAGGCACTAAGGTCAGTGGAGTTGTGGATAGTGACGAAGGATGTTGTTAGGTTGCAGAGAGACATAGATAAGCTGCAGAGCTGGACCGAGAGGTGGCAAATGGAGTTTAATGTGGACAAGTGTGAGGTGTTTCACTTTGGTCGGAGTAACTGGAATGCAAAGTACTGGGCTAATGGTAAGATTCGTGGTAGTGTAGATGAGCAGAGAGATCTCGGTGTCCAGGTACACAGATCCTTGAAAGTTGCCCCAGGTTGACAGGGTTGTTAAGAAGGCAGACAGTGTTTTAGTTTTTATTAATAGAGGGATCCAGTTCCGGAACCATGAGGTTATGCTGCAGCTGTACAAAACTCTGATGCGGCCGCACTTGGAGTATTGTATACAGTTCTGGTCACCGCATTATAAGGAGGATGTGAAAACTTTGGAAAGGGTGCAGAGGACATTTACTAGGACGTTGCCTGGTATGGAGGGAAGGTCTTACGAGGAAAGGCTGAGGGACTTGAAGCCATTTTTGTTAGAGAGAAGGTTGAGAGGTGACTTAATAGAGACACATAAGATAAACAGAGGGTTAGATAGGGTGGACAGGGAGAGCCTTTTTCCAAGCATGGTGATGGTGAGCACGAGGGGGCATAGCTTAAAATTGAGTGGTGATAGATATAGGACAGATGTAAGAGGTAGTTTCTTCACTCAGAGAGTAGTAAGGGTATGGAATGCTTTGCTTGCATCGGTAGTAGATTTGCCAACTTTAAGTACATTTAAGTCATCATTGGACAAGCATATGGACGTACATGGAATAGTGTAGGTTAGATGGGCTTCAGATTGGTATGAAAGGTCGGTGCAACATCGAGGGCCGAAGGGCCTGCACTGCGTTGTAATTTTCTATGTTCTACGATCAGTGGCTACTCCTTCAGCCAACTTATCACAGTTTGCTGGAACTCCCTTTCTCAGCATCTCCACTCCCATAAAATGTTCCAGGTTCATGAAAGCAACATCTACCAAATCTGTCTTGTCTTATCGTTGATATTCACAATGGAACTCTAACACGGATCAGATAAGGAAAAGGCCTCAAGTCACTGTATAGAGCAAGGAAGGGGCTACACATTGAAGGATTTGAGTGGGAGAGAACCATAGTTGACACAGGAAACTATTTTTAATTCATTCATGGGATGAGGATGCAGTTAAGCATAGTCCAATTTAAGATCTGCAGCAAGCGCTTAATGAATTCCCCTTATAGTAAATATTTCCATTTGTGTCTTAACATTTCTGTTTTAACATTCCCGCAACAACTGCTCTGCTTTGATTAACAAATGGACATAACTAGGAACTAAATTATGTCTGCAAGAGCAGGACAAGGCAAGAGTGGGATGTTGTTTCCTTTCACCAGTTAAAGGTCTTTGGTCCCTCCCAAGAGGCCACTATCTGTTATATCACATGAACATCTTGCAAATGTGACACATTTTGTTTAAACATTTTGCCCAATTTCAATTCATTAGTTAATTGCATTTATTTCTACTTATACCCAAGATACAAGCAGATCCTGGGCTGTTAAACTGACTGGTTTGTCTAGAAATACTCAGTGATATTTTATGGAATATCTGAGCAATTACTCATCACATTCAGTCAACACTGTTACACCCATTAATTACATCAAAGTATTCAAAATCGCAGGTTTAGATTGAGGGGATTGAAAAATAAAGTACATTCTACACCTATGCTTCTACAGTGGGTAGAGTGGGTGGGTGTTAGGTAGCCCAGTGATAAGGGCAGTACCCTGCTCCTCAGAGTCTCAGGTAGATGCAGTAAGGGATCACTTCCCCAGGGACAGAGCCCAAGAAGTACTATCCACCCTATGCACAGAGCTCCAACATAAAGTACATCCATACAGGTTAACCTGTTCCGGGAATACCTTTGCATTAAGATATAATGCCCTCTGTCCTACCTGCTCTCCTCCCATGTTGACTAAAAGCTCAGTCCCATCAGGGTTGAAGGCTACATAGGTGGCTACAAGCACACGGAGGCGATTGTTATAATCAGGCTGTTTCACTGGGAGATGACCTGCAGCAGTGGGGAGGGGGGTGGGGTGGAAAAGAGAGAGAGAGACAGAGAGAGAAACAGAGAGAGAGAGAGAATTAGTCAGAAACTACAGAATACGGAAATGTCTTTATAGCCAGAGAATCTCAATTAAGCTGAATCTAGTCAGTGACAATATTTAACTCCAAGAGAAGCTATTCAACTATAAGAGGATTAAATAGCCTCTTTCAAGATTCAACATGTATTTCTGGCACAAATATTGTTGAAGTGATCACAGAAATGGAGAATTAGGGTCATGGATATTTCTGTTCAGAACAGATAGTTACACATTTCCTCAGTGGTTCAAGTTTCAACCATAACTTTGATATAAATGTGATGAAAAATCTTTAAAGATACATAGCAATAGATCCAAGATGGCGGCGACTCAGCAAGTCTGAGTCTACAGAGCCCTTCCCAAAACCTGGGTAAAGTGGGTTTCCTGCCCCCACCACACTTGCCAAACCACCCAAAAAATTTCTTTAATCTTAATTAGCTGCTGAATATTATATTTAAATAGTCTAATACTGAGTGGATAATGAGTAAATCAAAGGGACCCCACAGCTCTCAGAAAACAAAGACCCCTCCCCCACCCTCCTCTCCTCCGGCTGCAGCTGATGTAAAAACAGGCCTTATAGAGATGATTGCTAGATTGGAATCGACACTCGTCAATTTCATCGCAGAATCCCGACAGCGATGGAATGCATTCGAAGAAAAGCTGCAGAAACAGAATCAAACCATGGAGGAGCTGCAGGGCCGAGTGGAGGGGGCGGAACTAAAGGCCACGACCTCCGAGGCTGCAGCTCAAACAGCTGCAGAACAGGTGCTAGCTCTGGAGCAGAGAGTCCGGGCCTTTGAAATTTACATCGATGATATTGACAACAGAAATCGGAGAAAGAATATTCGGTTGCTGGGCCTTCAAGAACAAGAAGGGAAAGGACAGTTAGCAGCATTTCTGGAGCGATGGCTACCCCAGCTTTTAAACCTGGGGGCTGAAACTGATCGGGTAAGGGTGGAGTGGGCCTACCGGGTCACAGTACGCGGATCTGGCCCAAACCAGCGCCCACGCCCGGTCCTGTTCCGGCTGCAGAGTTATAGGGAGAGGCAGATACTCCTGGATGCCTCCAGAAAGCTTGGAAAGGATCCTAAAGCTATGATTCATGAAGGATCCAAGATTATGTTATTTCAGGACTTCTCCCCGGCTTTGGCACGAAGAAGGAAGGCGTTTGATGAGGTGAAGAAATGTTTAAGGGACTTAGATATTCAATACACCTTACACTACCCAGCGACGTTATGCTTTACCCACGAAGGATCCAAGTATAATTTTAGATCATCGGAAGAGGCTAAGAAACTTTTAGACTCGGTTAAATAAATCGTAAGAGACAATTTATGTTGGCTTGCCTCTCCCACACTCCGTGGGGAGAAATGGATACTTTATTCTACTTTACTTTTGCCTCTGGGAGCGGGATTGTCTTCCTTGCTATGTTATTATACTTAACTGTAATCTGTTGGAGTTGTAATTTTATAGTTATGTGTGTTTGTACGTGGCATTGATGCTATTAGATATACTCAGGTATGGGTGGGGAGGGGTGGGGGTGCGGCGCTCACTGTTAACTCTAGCTCGGTATTATATCTAAATCCTGTTAAGGAGCGCCCGGGTCGAGGGTGGGACACTGTTTGGGAGAGGATATGGTGGAACGTTGGAAAGGTAGTAAGTCCCCCTGAGAACAAGGGGGAAGATCTCCATTCAAACATGTTTAATTTTTTTTTTGTTCTTATTGTTTGGAAATAGCTTCCTTTTTTTTTATCATACTGTTATGAGTGTATTAGAGAACATTTTCTCTTATTTGAAGGATGTAAGCGACTCAACTATACACTCTGGATGATTGTGGATTAGTTGAATTTTGATGACTATATATTTAAGATCTATTTTTATATTAATGTTTGTGCTTGAAAATTCTGCTTATTTTTGTAAATTTGTCAAAATGTTAAATTCCCAATAAAAATATCTATATAAAAGATACATAGCAGAAGAATGTAGTATGATCAAGGACGAAGGGGCATTTCTGTTGGATTAACAGATTAGCTGAAGGCTTTATCTTTTAGTGACACTGGTACACATTGCACATCCTCTCATTTACCTTTCACTGGTACCACTAACAAACCCATGACCACATCCCTGTTCTAATAATAGCCTGTTCAAGAAAACAATTAGCATCCTGTAAAGATGACCTATGCACAATGTTCAGCACAAATGATTGTCTCCTATATTTTCTCACACACAAAAATCCCAATAAATCTCTATCCTTTAAGAATTAAAAACCCATGACTTTTGACTACTCAATCCCTGGCACCTGCTTATCATGTGTTCCTTATACAATCTGAGAAACATCAGGGGAAATATATTCTTAAAGATGTAATCTGAAGTTTTCATTCAAGACTCATTTTAATCAAAATCTAACCATGGAATGAGTTACTGGTAGTGTGTGCGTGTGTTGGACATTGGGGACAGTGATGAGAACAGAAATAGAAACTGTTGGAAAAACTCTGCAGGTCTGGCAACATCTGTAGAGAGAAAAACACAATTAACATTTCATGTCCAGTGATCCTTTCACGTGACAAAGCTTCACATCAGATTTTATGAAGCCAATTCAATCACAAGTGTTGAAACTGCCTGAGTATCACGGACCTCAATTTCTATAATGAAAAACATACCATGTCTCTATTGTCTACACCCTTAATCAGTTCAGTTCAAAGCCAGAAACTTGATTTTGTTCTGGATTAGGTGAGGATTCCACAATGTACATTATCAGAATCCAGCAGATACATGACAAAGGCTGCTAACACAACATGAGCAATTAAGAGAAAAAAAATCACAAACTTGTAAAATAGAAGTGGCCAAATCTTTGAAGCCTGTAAACATACCTGAGCGCATGCATCAAAACAGAACACTGCGTACCTGCCACATAATACTGAACAGCTCCATCCGGCACAGATTTGTACCTGTCACAAAATGTGTGCAATCCAGGGGTTGAGTTCTGCTTTGCTGCTTTTCTACCAAAAAGCAAAGTAATAAATGGTTACACATAACTTAGGCCAAAAACTTCAGGCAATGAGAACAAATTAGTTAAAAGAAACTGCAGCAATCCTCCATTCAGTTGAGAAAAATTGCTTTAACCCGAATCTTACTTTACGCAAATCTACTGATCATGAACTGTGTGATTTGAATACTGTAGTGTGACATGGCCTTATATGCTGATGATAAATAAGAGAGAGCAGATCTGTCCATGATTCCAGAGTGCAATACTCTCTGACAACCAGAACATAGGAGATAGCAATGACGTCAGACACAAAAGAGAGAGAACAAGATGAACTATTTCACGGTTTCTCTTGCTCATGACCCTCTGCCCTCCATGCTTGAAGCCAACCTAGGATAGATTTTCTTTCTCATCAAGTCAGACCTGAAGAACTACCAGTCCAAATGTAATGTGGCATTCATTAATCTCACCATTGTCAAACAGTTTTGGGGCCTCAGTGTGGTAGCTGCAGAATTTTGTTTGTAGCTGTGAATGACAGATTCAACACAAGTTTAAGGATTCACATCCCAAACCAGGACTAAGTAGCTTGCCTGTGAGAACTGGTTTAAATGTTCTGGGTCAAGAAGAACAGAAAATTATTAAAGATCTTCAGTGAGACAAGCACTGGGCTTAAAGTATAAAGTCCGAGTAAGATACTGTGCCAACACTCACCTTCTTGGCATATATACAAATAATTACACTGGAGTGAGGCAAGTACAGCCAATGTCTCAAGAAGCAAAAGCCAAGAAACATTGGTACACATTGCACATCCTCTCATTTACCTTTCTCTGGTATCACAAACAAACCCATAAGCACATCCCTGCTCTAATAATAGCCTGTTCAAGAAAACAATTAGCATCTTATAAAGATGACCTATACATAATGGTCATTAGGAAATTAGAAATAGGGCTGTTACAAATTTAAAGAAAGGAGACAAAGGTAGTCTGCACAACGGGGAATTCAGTTTACATAGTTAATGAGCATAATCCAGAATTTTGTACACCTAAAAACACATAGGCAGACACGCTGCAGTGGTTCTCTGAATATGGCTTGAGGATCAACTGTCAAAGCAACAGACACAGTCTTCTGAGCTTTATAATAGAAGTAATTCAGTCTCCAAACCAGAGAGGCCAAACTTGTGCTGGCTGTCGAAATGAGATTTGAGGCACTGCACTTACAATTACTGCAATAATGGGTTCTCCAATACTCTGCCTGGTGGGACAAATTTATAAAGTGTAAAATTATGACATTTCTAAATTACAATTGCTGGGTGAAAGAGCACTTTCTGAATGGAATATTCTGGACAGCTTGCATACATTGCTGTCACTGTACCAGCAGCTTCCACCCTACCTGTGATTGTGAATCATACGAATGTCATAAACCCGCACAAAGGGACCACTTGCCCCGACAGCAAGATAATTATTGTTCTGAGGATTAATGGCTAGGCATTTAGCTTCCACGTGCTGCCCACAATATTCAGTGAGGTCCACCAGTACCTGTGAGCGCTTACTGCTCTCTCTCAGGTCATACTGCCTGCAACAGGAAAGGAAAGATGATGCATTAACAGAACTGAAGGCAAGTACGCAGAGGATGGTGCATGTGTGGAATGAGCTGCCAGAGGAAGTGGTGGAGGCTGGTACAATTGCAACATTTAAAAGGCATTTGAATGCGTGTATGAATAGGAAGGGTTTGGAGGGATATGGACCAGATGCTGACAGTTGGGACTAGATTGGGTTGGGATATCTGGTTGGCATGGACGAGTTGGACCAAAGGGTGTGTTTCCGTGCTGTGTATCTCTATGACTATGTAAATGGTGGGCATCTGGGCTTGGGGGAGGAACAAATGACCAATAATGAAAGTCTGGTACAAAGACAAACCAAATCTAATACACAGTCTTAAAATTCAAGATGGAGTGATGTGAATATCAAAGACATTGATGACAATTTGAGGGGTGTGGATGTCTCCCCCACACTATAAAGTGTTGCAATGAGTGGCCATTGAGTTACTACTAATAAACTGCAGCTGATCACAGAAGAATAGCCTGCGCTTTGACACATACCTGACAGTTCCGTCCTCTGCTGCACTCCAGAACGTGTTCGGCCACATGGGAGCAGCTGCAATTCGCTTCACACGATTGGTGTGCTCGCCAAACATATGAACAGTTTCCTTTACTGTCAAGTCGTGGACATGAACCTTGGAGTCAGCAGCTCCAGTAATCAATGTGCGGTCGTTTGAGTGAGGCAGGAACTGAAAAAAAAACCGTAGTAGTTAAAAAAAAAGCAGTCTTATCCATCAGTGCCAACATGTAGTAAGCAGTGAAGGGAAGCAGAATTAACAAGTGGATCCAGTAAGAATACGAAGTTTGCTGAATGCAGTAATTGTCAGTAAATACCTTCACTGTGAATATGTTGGCCGTGTGTCCAGTGTGCATGGTCAGCAGTTTCTTGCAGCTGAAAGGATCCCAGAGAATGGCGTGTTGATCATCTGATCCGGAGGCCAACAAACTACAGTTTAAAGAGAGAATAAAATGTCTGTGTGTGGTGACAGAGAGGCTGGAGTTTCAGAGGGGAGCTGGTGGTGTTTGGAGGTACAGGAGGCAGGGAGTGATGGTGGTGACAGAGGGACAGTGTGTGCCTGAAAGAGCTTAGAAGTGGAGGTCATTACTTACTTGCCCTTCTCATTCCATTCCAGACAGTTTACACATCCAGAGTGACCCTACAGAACAGAAAGGAAGAACAGAAATAAGATTCAGATATCAAATCAAAGCCCACAGCTTACAAATGTACATCACAACACATTATTATGGAGTCTAAGAACAGGAGCTGGGTCATTCCAATTAGAACAAATGCCTATTGAAGACTTTAATAGATATACTTGGAGTAATTTTGACAGGGAGAAACAACTTCCAGCAGCAACTGGACAAGACAGATATAAGGCAAGTGGCAAAAGAATTAGACAGGTAATGAGAAATTCATAATAAGTTGCGATCAACACTACACTATACTGTCAGAAAGGGAGATTCAATGGCAAATTTCAAAAGGAAATTAGATAAACATTTATAGATGGAAAACTTACAGCACTCTGGGGGAAAAAAGTGTAGTGGAATAGAACCATTTACATCGCTCTTTCAAAATGCTGGTCACAGTGCACTGAACGTTATAGCAAAGAAAGGAGTCAACAACTTTCACATGCCATGCATTTAATCATCCATGTTTTAGCAGGGCTACCAGCAGTTCAGACATCTCACCTCCAGCTCACACTCCAGGCCCAGCCTCTTGATGAATGGATCAATGACATGATATCGACGCTCGAACTGTAGAGTGTTCCTTTCCTATAGAGGCAAAGGCCAACGTAAGATACAGACAGGGCTCATCACGTTTTTCCAATCACCAGACTTGTCCCACCCTTACCATCTAACTCTCTCAAAGCAGGCTTCATCCTCTCAACAGCAGTAGTTGCAAATCTCTGCCCTCCCTGACACAGCTCACACTGCAGCATGCACAAACAAGACCAGGAACACACTTAGTACCTTTATCTGCCGCTGGATAATGTCCCTGGTTATGTTAAGTGGCTCCATTGCTCTCAGGTCAGACGGTCACAGGACAGATGGGCTCTGCTGTTTCTCACTGTGCTGTAGATTAACACCCGGTTTTACATAGAGTGCAGAAATACAGAAATAGCCCACATTTAATCCTGGCAAGGAACAGCACACAACACAGGAATCTGAAAAAGACAGGAGAGGATTCAAAAAACTCCATGGGCAGTGGAGAACAGCACTCGCCACTAAGATAACAATAACATGCACTTTTACAGCTGAATATTCAGCACTATCTTAAAACAGGAGATGGAAATAATTTGAGGGGATTCCAGAGACTAAGGCCTAGGCAGTCAACAAAATTAGAGCAATAGAAATTAAAAATTGAATGAATGCAGAGATCTCAGGACTGAAAGAGGGGAGAAGGTGGCTTGGCGAGAATGAAGCAAAATAATGAGAATTTTTAAAAATTGACAATACAACATTGCAAGCCAATGGACTGAGGTGTATTCTTTGTTGGGTGAAGGCAGAGGAGCTGAAAATGTGTTGCTGGAAAAGCGCAGGTCAGGCAGCATCCAAGGAGCAGGAGAATCAACGTTTCGGGCTTGAGCCCTTCTTCAGGAATGATGAAAGTGTGCCAAGCAGGCTAAGATAAAAGATAGGGAGGAGGGACTTGTGGGAAGGGCGTTGGAAATGCAATAGGTGGAAGGAGGTTAAGGTGAGGGTGATAAGGTGAGGGTGATAGGCCAGGGTGGGGTGGGGGAGGTCAGGAAGAAGATTGCAGGTTAGGAATCTGGTGATGAGGTCGAGGGTTGGGACTCAGACAAGGTGGGGGGAGGGGAAATGAGGAAACTGGAGAAATCTGAGTTCATCCCTTGTGGTTGGAGGGTTCCTACACGGAAGATGAGGCGCTCTTCCTCCAACCGTCGTGTTGCTATGGTCTGGCGATGGAGGAGTCCAAGGACCTGCATGTCCTTGGTGGAGTGGGAGGGGGAGTTGAAGTGTTGAGCCATGGGGTGGTTGGGTTGGTTGGTCCGGGTGTCCCAGAGGTGTTCTCTGAAACGTTCCGCAAGTGGGCGGCCTGTCTCCCCAACGTAGAGGAGGCCACATCGGGTGCAGCAGATGCAGTAAATGATGTGTGGGGAGGTGCAGGTGGATTTGTGATGGATAGGGAAGGATTCCTTGGGGCCTTGGAGGGAAATGAGGGGGGAGGTGTGGGTGCAAGTTTTGCATTTCTTGCGGTTGCAGGAGAAGGTGCCGGGAGTGGAGGTTGGGTTGGTGGGTGGTGTGGAGTTGCAGAGGGAGTGGTCTTTTCGGAACACTGATAGGGGAGGGGAGAGAAATATATCCCTGGTGGTGGAGTCCGTTTGGAGGTGGTGGAAATGACGATGGATGATACGATGTATATGGAGGTTGGTGGGGTGGTAGGTGAGGACCAGTTGGATTCTGTCCTGGTGGCGATTGGAGGGGCGGGACTCAAGGATGGAGGAGTGGGAAGTGGAGGAGATGTGGTGGAGACCATCGGCGATCACGTCTGGGGGAAAATTGCGGTCTTTGAAGGAGGAGGCCATCTGGGTTGTTTGGTATTGGAACTGGTCCTCCTGGGAGCAGATACGGCAGAGATGAAGGAATTGGGAATATGGGATAGCGTTTTTACAGGGGGCATGGTGGGAGGTGGTGTAGTCTAGGTAGCTGTGGGAGTCGGTCGGTTTATAGTAAATGTCCGTGTTGATTCAGTCGCCCGAGATAGAAATGGAGAGGTCTAGGAAGGGGAGGGAGGAGTCTGAGACGGTCCAGGTAAATTTGAGGTCGGGGTGGAAGGTTTTGATAAAGTGGATGAACTGTTCAACCTCCTCGTGGGAGCACGAGGCAGCGTCGATACGGTCAGACCCAAGAGATGACATCCTAAGGATTTGGGTGGAGGACAGTCAACACAGTGGGGTTTTTGGGTGGCTAAGGGTGGGGGAAGAAAAGGGTGGGGGAGTAGTCTGGATGCACTTCAATCTGGCAGTAAAAACAGGAAGGTAGAATATTATTTAAAGGAGGTGGGAAGGGAGCGGTGGGGAAAAAGAGATTGAAGAACTCTTCAGCATAGAGACCTGGTTGTCCAGCGTATGAACTACAAAGTTAGTTCGCAAGCACAGCAAGTGCTTAGAAATGTGAATGGAATGTTAGATTCATTGCGAGGAATATGAAACAAAGAAGTAGTGAAGTTTTACTGTAGCTGTACAGCACCTTGGTGAGGCTATGTCTGGAGTAAATGTGCGATTTTGGCTCCTTATTCAAAAATTGATATTACATCAGAAGCAGTTAAATTAAGGTTCACTCACTCAATCATTCCTGAGACTAAATGCTAATGGAGAACAGTTGAATGGGTCAGACCTTCATCCACAGGAATTTAGAATAATGAGAGGTAATCTTATTGAAGCACACATGATCCTGTCAGGACAATAAGGTGGTTTCTGAGAGGAGTTTTCCTCTTGGAGGAGACCAGAACTCAGGAACACAGTTAACAACGAGAAGTCTCTTTTGAAAGGTGGAGTTTGTTTTTCTCTCAGAAGAAAGTTTGTCTATGGAATTCTCCCAGCAGCACCAGCCCCAGAAAACAATGAAGGATGGGTCATTTGATTTATTCAAGGATAAGCAAAAAAATTTTTGACAAAGACGACGTTTTGAGATTGTAGACTGGAAAGTCCCAGTTTAGTGGCGATCTTATTGAATGTGGAGTAGGTTCGAAGGGGTGAATAACCTCCTACTGCTCCTCAGCGCTACTTTGTGAGAAGGAAATACGAGGGTGAGAAAGTTGCACGGAAGAGTTTACGCGAGAAAACAATGGTGCCTTCGGAGAGAGTTCGGGAATGAGGAGAGGAAAGGATAGCACAGGGGGCACTCAGCTGAAAAAGATGACAATATGGGGGGGGGGGGGGGGGGGTTGTTAGTGGAATTACGATGCCGTGGGGGGGGGGGGGGGGGAAGAATGATGTCGCTGAGGTCGGGTTCGAGGGGCTTGACACCACCAGTTTTGGGGATAATTGACGACATCTGCAAAGGTGGCCCATTGAAAAGGGAACGATGGCACCAGGCTGGGGTCCAGCGGGGAGGGAAGTGACACTAGAGTGTGGTTTTGGGGGGGTAATGATGACACGAAGGTGGCTGGGTGGGGGTAAACAACGACAGTACAGTGTCACAGGGAGGTGGTACTGGGGGTACAATACTCCAGAAGGGGGGCGTCAGTAATAGGAGGACAACTTGGGGAAAAGAGGAGTTGGGAGTGAATGGTGGTAACGCAGGTGGAAGGAAAACACCAGGTTTGGGGGTGGGGGCGTCGACAGGCGAAGAGATGTGGGAAGGACGGAGGGGGGGGGGGATGTGAACGACATGGAACAAGGAAGACGCGGGCTGTGTTACTGTAACCGGCAACTTCGAGCTGGGCCGCCCGCAGCCAGACAACGCGAGCCCGGGGACGGAACACCGACTCAGGCCCTGTCAAGGGTCACAAGTTGACAGCAGGTCACGCATCAGAGGCCTCCAGCATACCCGCCGCTTCTGTAGGCGACTCCATGTAGGCGCCGAGTGCGCGGTTCCCTGCCCCCGATCACTCCCTCAGGCTGGTCCCCGGTCCCGGCTCCGCTAGGCCCCTTTCCGCGCACAGAAACTGCGTCACCGCGTTATCCCCGCCCACCCCTTCCTGAGTGACAGCAGAGCTGACCAATCACTGCCTTCAACCTACCCCATCCTGCCACCAGCATCCAATCAGAGCAACATCAGCCCGCGGTGTGTTTATGTCATGACAGTGGGCGGGGCCAAGGGCCTCCTGGGAAATGAAGTTTGGAACAGTGGAAACCATGGAAACCGGACTGGATCCCCCAGTGACCGGAGTTGGATCTCAGGGAAACCAAGAAAACCGGACTGGATCACTAAATGACAGGAGTTGGATCTTGGGGAAACCATAGCAATTGGATTGGATCACCATTGACCAGAGTTGGATCCCGGGGAAGCTATGGAAACCGAACTGGATCACTCAGTGACCAGAGTTGGATCTCAGAGAAAGGGGACGAAACATTTGCAACAAAAACTCCCAGCTCGGCGAACAGAACCACAACAACGAGCACCCGAGCTACAAATCTTCTCACAAACTTTGGATCCTCCAGTGACTGCACTTGGATCCTGGGAAAACATGGAAACTGGCACTGAATCCTTCCAGTGAAAGGAGCTGGATCACAGGAAACCAGGGAAAAAAAGCCCTGTATTCTCCAGTGACCAGAACTAGAATCTAGTGAAACCATGGAAAGCTACACTAGATGCTCAGTGACTGGAGCTAGATACCAGAGAAACAATGGAAACTGGCCCTGGATGCCCCAACCTATTCAGCCTCTCCATATAGCTCAAATCCTCCAACTCTGGCAACATCCTTGTAAATCTTTTTTGAACTCTTTTCAAGTTTTACAACATCCCTCCAATAGGAAGGAAACCAGAATTGCACGCAATATTCCAAAAGTGGCCCAATCAATGTTCTGTATAGCCACAACATGATCTTCCAACGCTTACATTCAATACTCTGACCAATAAAGGAAAGCATATCAAATGCGTTCTTCACTATCCTATGTACCTGCGAATCTATTTTCAAGGAGTGTGCACTCCAAGGTCTCTTTCTTCAGCAACATTCTCTAGGACCTTACCATTATATGTACAGCTCCTACTCTGATTTGCTTTTCCAAAGTGTAGCAGCTTGTATTTATCTAAATTAAATTCCATATGCCACTCCTCAGCCCATTGGAACATCTGATTAAGATCCTGTTGTACACCTCCAATTTTGGTGTCATCTGCAAATTTACTAACTATACCTCCTATGTTCATATCCAAATCATTTATATAAATGACAAATGTAGTGGACCAAGCATTGACCTTTGTGGCACTCCATTGGTCATAGGTTTCCAGTCAGAAAAGCAACCCTCCACCACCAATCTCTGTCTTCTACCTTTGAGCCAATTCTGCATCCAAATGGCTAGTTTTCCCTGTATTCTATTAGATCTAACCTTGCTGACTGGTCTCCCACAGGAACCTTGTCGAATGCCTTATTGAAGCCCATATAGATCACGTCCACTACTCTGCTCTCATCAATCCGTTTTGTTACTACTTCAACAAACTCAATCAAGTTCATGAGACATGATTTCCCACACACAAAGCCATGTTGACTATCCCAAATCAGTCCTTGCCTTTCCAAATACACGTAAATCCTGTTCCTCAGGATTCCCTCCAACAACTTGCCCACCACTGACATCTAGTTCACCGGTCTACAGTTCCCTGGCTTGTCCTTACCATCCTTCTTAAACAGTGGCACCAGGTTAGCAAACCTCCAGTCTTCTAGCACCTCACCTGCGACTATCGATGATACAAATATCTCAGCAAGGGGCCCAGCAATCACTTCCCAAGCTTCTCAAGCTTCTCACAGAGTTCTAGGCTATGTTACAACATGGGGTAAACCCTCCTGTTAATTTAAACTAGGAACACTGAAAAGATTTATCCCGTGCAGTGATCTATGAAAATTCAAGAGGCCAAGAACTATTTAAAGTAAAAATTTAGAAATAAAGTTGTTAAGTATAACAGAGAATAATTAATAAGCAATATTTACAACTCCTTCCTCTAACTTAGGTTTTACTTTCCCTTCTATAATAGTAGTCCAATTAAACCCCAAATAAGATTTACCAAAAGTTAAAATTTTCAAAATCAGCCAGCTGTCGAAACTATATCTTCCTCGGTCATTTTCTTTGGGATTTCTGTTTCACAGGTTACTGATCGATAAAGGTACCTTTAACAGAGCTATTCTCTGGGCAGTCTGCAGATACTTGTGGCTCGGCAGTTCTCCTCTCAACTGTTCAACTTTCCCTGGTCTTATACCCCAAAGCATCGGATTGTGTCATTGGCTTTTAGGATTGTCAATATATGAAATTCAATCTTGATTGGAGTTTGGTATTTTTTGGAGTATAATTTAAACTGATTGGCCTAATTCTAATCTGTTTTGTCATTTCCAGGCAATCAGCTACTGGACCAAAAGGTTACATTATATCTTGATCAGAACACTTGGTGCTGACAGGTAGTTCTGTTAGCTTTTAATTTTTTTAAAGGTATAGTACGCTCACATTGTCATAACAGGTACACCTGATCAGGTCCTGGGAATTTGTCTACCTTTATGCGTTTCAAGACATCAGTACCTCCTCCACTGTAATTTGAATATTTTTCCAGATTTCACCATCTATTTTCTCACATTCTGTATCTTCTATGCCCTTCTTCACAGTAAACTCTGATGCAAAATACTCATTAAGTATCTTCCCCATCTTCTGCGGTTCCACATAAAGGCAGATTGGAAAATAGCTAGTGTAACTCCTTTATTCAAAAAAGGAAGGTGGCAGTAAGTAGGAAACTGCAATTTAACATCTGCTAAAGGAAACATTTTAGAAGCATTACTAAAGATGCAGAGACTTGGGTATCTTACTGCATGATTTGCAGAAGAATGCTGTGTTTAATTGCAAGGGAACTGAATGTAAGGCAAGGGAGGTTGTATTTCAGTTATACAGGGCATTGGTGAGACTGCATGTGTTTAGTTTTAGTCACCGTACTTATGGAAGGATGTTAGTGTTTTGGAAGCAGCTCAGAGAAAGTTTCTTCAATTAATATCTGGAATGAGTGGTTGCCTATTGAGGAAAGGCTTTAACAAGCTAAGTTTGTATCCTCTGAATTTTCAGGAATATGTGTTTCAATTGAGTCTCCTGACTCTTCTAAAAGTCAGATGACTTAATTGAAACATATATATTCCTTCGGGAATTTGACCAGCTAGATGTTGAAACATGTTTCTCTAGTTGGAGAATCCAGAACTAGGGGTCATATTTTAAAAGGGTGTGGCCATTTAAGGCAGAGATGAGGAAACATTTTTTTTCCCAGACGGCTGTGACTTTTTGGCATTCCTTTTCTCAAAAGACAGTAGGTGCAGAATCTTTAAATATTTATCAGGCAAAGGCAGATACATTTTTTATTACCAAAGGGATGAAAGATGATCAACGGCAAGCAGGAATGTAAAGTTGAGGTTAAAATCACATCAGCCATGATCGCAGCAAATGGCAGAGCATTTCAGTAGGCTAAATGCTTTACTTTTGCTCCCATGTCTTATAGTCTACATGATGTGGAGGTGCCAGTGTTGGATTGGAGTCACACAACAAAATCAGAAGTCACACAACACCAGGTTATAGTGCAACAGGTCTATTTGAAATCACAAACTTTTACAGCACTATCCCTTCATGAGGTGACTTCACCTGACAAATAGCAGTGTTCCAAAAGCTTATGATTTAAATAAATCTGCTGGAGTATAACTTGGTGTCATGTGAGTTCTAACTTCATGGTCTACATGCAGACTAGGCAGTTTCACACCTGCATGTCAGTCATGTCCCAGCTTTGTGGTTGCTTGTTTTTAAAGAAGCTTGTCCTCCAATTTATGAACTTAGACTGGTGATGGCCTGGCAAGTTTGTCCTACTCTGCCTTCCAAATCTGATTTTTGCTGGTGACACTAAGCCCACATCCAGACGTGTAGCTCTTGGGTATACAAAGCAATATGTTTTGCCACCCCACACTTTGTGATATATGCTTTAAAGGTTCGAGCTGTTAGATTAGATAATGTGGTGAGGCTGTTACATGATTTACACCTGAGTTGTCACTTTTGTTCCTGAAAAGTCTCCCTGTGCATTGTAGGCCATTGACAGATATT
This sequence comes from Hemiscyllium ocellatum, assembly GCF_020745735.1. Taxonomy (NCBI): domain Eukaryota; kingdom Metazoa; phylum Chordata; class Chondrichthyes; order Orectolobiformes; family Hemiscylliidae; genus Hemiscyllium; species Hemiscyllium ocellatum. The sequence goes on from NC_083430.1 coordinate 39,619,301, forward strand.
ATCTTTTCAGGTGTATTGAATAGATGAAATATGACGCTCACTGTTTTCTGACATAGACACAGTTGATGTGTACTTTAACTGTCTGACAACTGAAAATTGAGTAGTTGCTAATTAAGAGAAAATTGTCACCATTCGTGGTGAATGAAGGTGTAGAGGTACTTTGTTAATGACTCATGTGTCCCACTGGAATTGTTGTTCCCAGTCAATAATACATGCGGCTGAGGAGCTGCTGCAGGGGAGAATTGTTCACATTTTTGGATCATTGGAATCTCTTCTGGAGTAGAAGTTATCTGTACAAAAATACAGATTGGGGGGGGGGGGGGGGGGGGTGGGGGGGTGGGGGGAAGGAAACTGAGGGAAATAGTAAGGAAAAAAATCAACCTGAGACTGGTACAGTTGGAAACAGGAGCAAGTCAAACAGTCAGGGCAGGCAGGCACAAAGCAGAGAACAAGATAAATTAAACTGCATTTACTTCAATGCAAGAAGCCTAACAGGGAAGGCAGATGAACTCAGGGCATGGTTAGGAACATGGGACTGGACTATCATAGAGAGACGTGACTCAGGTATGGACAGGACTGGCAGCTTTATGTTTCAGGATACCAATGCTATCGGAAGGAGAGAAAGCAGGGGCAAGAGAGGAGGGGGAGTGGCGTTTTTGATAAGGGATAGCATTATGGCTGTTCTTAGGGAGGACATTCCTGGGAATACATCCAGGAAGTTATTTGGGTGGAACTGAGAAATAAGAAACAGATGATCATCTTGTTGGAATTGTATTATAGGCCCCCTAATACTCAGCAAGAAATTGAGAATCAAACATGTAAGGAGATCTCAGTTGTCTGTAAGAATAATAGGGTGGTCATGGTAGGGGATTTTAACTTTCCAAACATAGACTGGGACTGCCATAGTGTTAAGTGTTTAGATGGAGACGAATTTGTTAAGTGTGTACAAGAACATTTTCTGATTCAGTGTATGGATGTAGCTACTCGAGAAGATGCAAAACCTGACCTAATCTTTGGAAATAAGGCAGGGCAGGTAACAGGTGTCAGTGGGAGAGCATTTTGGGGCCAGCGACCATAATTCTATTATTTTTAAAACAGTGATGGAAAAGGATAGACCGGATCTAAAAGTTGAAGTTCTAAATTGGAGCAAGGCCAATTTTGATGGTATTAGGCAAGAACTTTCAAAAGCTGATCGGGGACAGATATTCGCAGGTAAAGGGACGGCTGGAAAATGGGAAACCTTCAGAAATGAGATAACGAAAATCCAGAGAAAGTATATTCCTGTTAGGGTGAAAGGAAAGGCTGGGTAGGCGTAGGGAATGCTGGATGACTAGAAAAATTGAGGTTTTAGATAAGAAAAAACAAATGAAGCAGGAGTATACTGAAGAAGGAAATCAGGAGAACAAAAAGGGGACACGAGATAGCTTTGGAAAATAGGGTTAAGGAGAATCCAAAGGGATTTTATAAATACATCAAGGAAAAAAGGGTAACAAGGAAGATAATAGGGCCCCTCAAAGATCAGCAAGGCGGCCTATATGTGGAACCGCAGGAGATGGGAGAGACACTAAACGAGTATTTTGCATCAGTATTTATTGTGGAGAAGGACATGGAAGATATAGAATGTGGGGAAATAGATGGTGACATCTTGAAAAACATCCATATTACGGAGGAAGTGCTGGATATCTAGAAACACGTAAAAGTGGATAAATCCCCAGGACCTGTTCAGGTGTACCCTAGAACTCTGTGGGAAGCTAGGGAAGTGATTGCTGGGCCCCTTGCTGAGATATTTGTATCATCAATAGTCACAGATGAGGTGCCGGAAGACTGGAGGTTGGCAAACGTGGTGCCACTAAGAAAAGTGAGAAGGAAAAGCAAGCGAACTATAGACTGGTGAGTCTGACATTGGTGGTGAGCAAGTTGTTGGAGGGAATCCTGAGGCACAGGATTTACATGTATTTGGAAAGGCAAGGACTGATTAGGGATAGTCAGCATGGCTTTGCGTGTGCAAAATCATGTCTCATGAACTTGATTGAGTTTTTTGAAGTATTAACAAAGAGGATTGATGAGGGCAGAGTAGTAGATGTAACCTATATGGACTTCAGTAAGGTGTTAAACATGGGAGACTAGTTAGCAAGGATAGATCTCAATTAAAACAGGGTGAACTGGCCATTTGGATACAGAACTGGCTCAAAGGTAGAAGACAGAGGGTGGTGGTGGAGGGTTGCTTTTCAGACTGGAGGCTTGGGATCAGTGGAGTGCCACAAGGAACGGTGCTAGGTCCACTGCTTTTTGTCATTTATATAAAATGATTTGAATATGAACATAGTAAAAGTTTCCTTCAGTACATAAGAAACAAACGACAGGCAAAAGTAGACATTGGGCCACTTCAGACTGATGTAGGAAGCCTAGTGATGGGAGATAAGGAAATAGCAGGAGAACTTAACAAGTACTTTGCGTCAGTTTTCACAGTGGAAGACATGAGTAATATCCCAACAATTAAAGGGAGTTAGGGGGCTGAGTTGAGTATGGTTGCCATTACAAAAGAGATCGTGCTAGAAAAGTTAAAAGGTTTTAAAATTGATAAATCTCCTGGCCCCAATGGGATACACCCTAGAGTTCTGAGAGAGGTGGCTGAGGAAATAGCGGAGGCATTGGTTGAGATCTTTCAAGAGTCACTGGAGTCAGGAAAGGTCCCAGATGATTGGAAGATCGCTGTTGTAACCCCCCTGTTCAAGAAAGGATCAAGACAAAAGATGGAAAATTATAGGCCAATTAGCTTAACCTCGGTTGTTGGTAAAATTCTAGAATCTATCATTAAGGATGAGGTTTCTAAATTCTTGGAAGAGCAGAGTCGGATTAGAACAAGTCAACATGGATTTAGTAAGGGTAGGTCATGCCTGACAAACCTGTTGGAATTCTTTGAACAGGTGACAAGTAGGTTAGACCAGGGAAACCCAGTGGATGTGGTCTATCTAGACTTTCAAAAGGCCTTTGATAAGGTGCCACACGGGAGGCTGCTGAGCAAGGTGAGGGCCCATGGTGTTCGAGGTGAGCTGCTAGGATGGATTGAGGATTGACTGTCTGACAGAAGGCAGAGAGTTGGGATAAAAGGTTCTTTTTCGGAATGGCAGCTGGTGACGAGCGGTGTCCCGTAGGGTTCAGTGTTGGGGCCACAGCTGTTTGCATTATATATTAATGATTTGGATGAAGGGACTGGGGGAATTCTAGCGAAGTTTGCAGATGATACAAAGTTAGGTGGACAGGCAGATAGTACTGAGGAAGTGGGGAGGCTACAGAAGGATCTAGACAGTTTGGGAGAGTGGCCCAGGAAATGGCTGATGGAATTCAACGTGAGCAAATGCAAGGTCTTTCACTTTGGCAAAAAGAATAAAAGCATAGACTACTTTCTAACTGGTGAGAAAATTCGTAAAGCCAAAGTACAAAGGGATCTGAGAGTGCTAGTCGAGGATTCTCTAAAGGTAAACATGAAGGTTGAGTCCGTGATTAAGAAAGCGAATGCAATGTTGTCACTTATCTCAAGAGGGTTGGAATATAAAAGCAGAGTTTTGCTACTGAGACTTTATAAAGCTCTGGTTAGGCCCCATTTGGAGTACTGTGTCCAGTTTTGGTCCCCACACCTCAGGAAGGACATACTGGCACTGGAGCGTGTCCAGCGGAGATTCACACGGATGATCCCTGGAATGGTAGGTCTAACATATGAGGAACGGCTGAGGATCCTGGGATTGTATTCATTGGAGTTTAGAAGATTAAGGGGAGACTTAATAGAAACGTACAAGATAATACATGGCTTGGAAAGGGTGGATGCTAGGAAATTGTTTCCGTTAGGCAAGGATACTAGGACCCGTGGACACAGCCTTAGAATTAGAGGGGGTCAATTCAGAACAGAAATGCGGAGACATTTCTTCAGCCAGAGGGTGGTGGGCCTGTGGAATTTATTGCCACGGAGTGCAGTGGAGGCCGGGACGCTAAATGTCTTCAAGGCAGAGATTGATAGATTCTTGATGTCACAAGGAATTAAGGGCTACGGGGAGAATGCTGGTAAGTGGAGTTGAAATGCCCATCAGCCATGATTGAATGGCGGAGTGGACTCGATGGGCCGAATGGCCTTACTTCCACTTCTATGTCTTATGGTCTAAAGGAAGTATAGTTAGTAAGTTTGCAGATGACACCAAAATTGGAGGTGTAATGGACAGCGAAGGTTACCTCACAGTACGATGGGATCTTGATCAGATGGCCCAATTGACTGAGGAGTGGCAGAGGGATTTACGCCCAGCATATTCCCCAACTTACCTCTTACCATCAAACCAGAGGATCAATCCTCGTTCAACTGAGCGAATTCAGGAGGCCATGCCAGTAACAGCAGCATGAATACCTAAAAATGAGGTGTTAACCTGATGAAGTTACCAAAGAGGACCACTTGTGTGCCAAACAGCATAAGCAGCAAGTGATAGACAGAGCAAAGCAATCCAGTAAACAACAGAACAGATCTAAGATCTGCAGTCCAGCCACATCATGAGATAGCTTTGGCAAATATAATTAAGGGGAATCCAAAGGGTTTTTACAAATATATTAAGGACAAAAGGGTAACTAGGGAGACAATAGGGCCCCTCAAAGATCATCAAGATGGCATTTGTGTGGAGCCACAGAAAATGGGGGAGATACTAAATGAGTACTTTGCATCAGTATTTACTGTGGAAAAGGACATGGAAGATATAGACTGTAGTGAAGTAGATGGTGACATCTTGCAAAATGTCCGATTACAGAGGTGGAAGTGCTGAATGTCTTGAAACGGTTAAAGGTGGATAAATCCCCAGGATCTGATCAGGTGTACCCGAGAACTCTATGTGAAGCTAGAGAAGTGATTGTTAGGACTCTTGCTAAGATATTTGTATGATTGATAGTCACAGGTGAGATGCTGTAAGACTGGAGGTTGGCAAATGTGGTGCCACTGTTTAAGAAGGGTAGTAAAGACAAGCCAGGGAACTATAGACCGGTGAGCCTGACCTCAGTGGTGGGCAAGTTGTTGGAGGGAATCCTGAGGGACAGGATGTACATGTATTTGGAAAGGCAAGGACTGTTTCGGGATAGTCAACATGGCTTTGTGCGTGGGAAATCATGTCTCACAAACTTGATTGAGTTTTTTGAAGTAACAAAGAAGATTAATGAGGGCAGAGCAGTAGATGTGATCTATATGGACTTCAGTAAGGCATTCGACAAGGTTCACCATAGGAGACTGATTAGCACGGTTAGATCTCATGCAATACAGGGAGAACTAGCCATTTGGATACAGAACTGGCTCAAAGGTAGAAGACAGAAGGTGGTGATGGAGGATTGTTTTTCAAACTGGAGGCCTGTGCCACAAGGATCGGTGCTGGTTTACATAAATGATTTGGATGCGAGCATAACAAGTACAGTTAGTAAGTTTGCAGATGACATTAAAATTAGAGGTGTAGTGGACAGCGAAGAGGGTTACCTCAGATTACAACAGGATCTTGACCAGATGGGCCAATAGGCTGAGACGTGGCAGATGGAGTTAACTTCAGATAAATGTGAGGTGCTGCATTTTGGGAAAGCAAATCTTAGCAGGACTTACACACTTAATGGTAAGGGCTGAAAAATGTGTTGCTGGAAAAGCGCAGCAGGTTAGGCGGCATCCACGGAGCAGGAAAATTGACGTTTCGGTCATAAGCCCTTCTTCAGGGCTTATGCCCGAAACGTCGATTCTCCTGCTCCTTGGATGCTGCCTGACCTGCTGCGCTTTTCCAGCAACACATTTTTCAGCTCTAATCTCCAGCATTTGCAGTTCTCACTTTCTCCTACTTAATGGTAAGGTCCTAGGGAGTGTTGCTGAACAAAGAGACCTTAGAGTGCAGGTTCATAGCTCCTTGAAAGTGGATTCGCAGGTTGATAGGATAGTGAAGAAGGTAACAGAGTCAGAGATGTACAGCATGGATACAGACCCTTTGATCCAACCCGTCCATGCCGATCAGATATCCCAACCCAATCTAGTCCCACCTGCCAGCATCCGGCCTATATCCCTCCAAACTATTCTTATTCATATACCCATCCAGATGCCTTTTAAATGTTGCAATTGTACCAGCCTCCACCACATCCTCTAGCAGCTCATTCCATACACGTACCACCCTCTGCGTGAAAATGTTGCCCCTTAGGTCTCTTTTATATCTTTCCCCTCTCACCCTAAACCTATGCCCTCTAGTTCTGGACTCCCCAACCCCAGGGAAAAGACTTTGCCTATTTATCCTATCCATGCCCCTCATAATTTTGTAAACCTCTATAAGGTCACCCCTCAGCCTCCGAAGCTCTAGGGAAAACAGCCCCAGCCTGTTCAGCCTCTCCCTGTAGCTCAGATCCTCCAACCCTGGAAACATCCTTGTAAATCTTTTTTGAACCCTTTCAAGTTTCACAACATCTTTCAGATAGGAAGGAGACCAGAATTGCACACAATATTCTAACAGTGGCCTAACCAATGTCCTGTGTAGCCGCAACATGACCTCCCAACTCCGTACTCAATACTCTGACCAATAAAGGAGAGCACACCAAACGCCTTCTTCACTATCCTATCTACCTGCGACTCCACTTTCAAGGAGTTATGAACCTGCACCCCAAAGTCTTTTTGTTCAGCAACACTTCCTAGGACCTTACTATTAAGTGTATAAGTCCTGCTAAGATTTGCTTTCCAAAAATGCAGCAGGTGTTTGGTATGCTTTCCTTGATTGGTCAGAGTATTGAGTACAGGAATTGGGAGGTCATGTTGCTGCTGTACAGGATATTGGTTCGGCCACTGTCGTAATATTGCATGCAATTCTCGTCTCCTTCCTATTGGAAAGATGTTGTGAAACTTGAAAGGGTTCAGAAAAGATTTGCAGGGATATTGCCAGAGTTGGAGGATTTGAGCTATGGGGGAGGCTGAACAGGCTAGGGCTGTTTTCCCTGGAGCGTCGGAGGCTGAGGGGTGACCTTATAGAGATTTACAAAATTATGAGGGGTATGGATTGGATAAATAGACAAAGTCTTTTCCCTGGGGTCGGGGAGTCCAGAACTAGAGGGCATAGGTTTAGGGTGAGAGGGGAAAGGTATAAAAGAGACCTAAGGGGCAACTTTTTCACACAGAGGTGGTACGTGCATGGAATGAGCTGCCAGAGAATATGGCAGAAGCTGGTACAATTGCAACATTTAAGAGGCATTTGGATGGGTAAATGAACAGGAAGAGTTTGGAGAGATATGGGCCGGGTGCTGGCAGGTGGGACTAGATGGGGTTGGGATATCTGGTCGGCATGGACAGGTTGGACCGAAGGGTCTGTTTCCATGCTGTACATCTCTATGACTCGAAATGCAAGGTGCTGCATTTTGGAAGGGCAAATTAGAGCAGGACCTATTCACTTAATGGTAAGGTCCTGGGGAGTGTTGCTGAACAAAGAGACCTTGGAGTGCAGATTCATAGTTTCTTGAAAGTAGAGTTGCAGGTAGAAAGGATAGTGAAGAAGGTGTTTGGTATGCTTTCCTTTTTCGGTCAGAGTATTGAGTATCATAGTTGGGAAGTCAAGTTGCGGCTGTACAGGACATTGGTTAGGCCACTGCTGGAATATTGCCTGCAATTCTGGTCTCATTCCTATCGGAAGGATGTTGTGAAACTTGAAAGGGTTCAGAAAAGATTTACAAGCATGTTGCCAGGATTGGAGGATCTGAGCTACAGGGAGAGGCTGAACAGGCTGGGGCTGTTTTCCCTGGAGTGTTGGAGGCTGAGGGGTGACCTTATAGAGGTTTATCAAGTCATGAGGGGCATGGATAGGATAAAAAGACAGGTCTTTTCCCTGGTTTGGGGGAATCCATAACTAGTGGGCATAGGTTTACCTTGAGAGGGGAAAGATATAAAAGGTACCTAAGGGGCAACTTTTTCCCCACAAAGGGTGGTGCATGTATGGAATGAACTGCCAGAGGAAGTGACGGAAGCTGGTACAATTACTGCATTGAAAAGGCTGGATGGGTATACAAATAGGAAGGGTTTAGAGGGATATGGGCCAAGTACAGGCAAATGGGACTAGATTAACATAGAATATCAGGTTGGCATGGACGAGTTGCACCAAAGGATCTGTTTCCATGCTGTATATGTCTATGACTGCATGACACATTATCCCATGCTAGATGGTTTGTTCATCATGTGCTTCCCCTCCAGGCGGTGACAGGGCAGGGCTTGGGAGGGGGAGTTTTCTATGATAACTGAAGAGGCCAATCCTGGAGCTGACTCTGCTGCTGGTACAGCAGGTTCTGTTTGAAGTGAGTGGGTGGGACTCCCTGGATTCTACGCGCTCCTTTTGCTTGGCCTCTATGTGTTCCATTCAGTGATGCTGTAAGTGGTTGGCACCTTCACAAATGCTTCTTCAGTTTGTGTACTTTAGGACAAGTGATTTCCACGAGTTGACAGGGATGTTGTATTTGCTTAGGAAGGCTTTCAGGGCATCATGTCTTGTTTCCTCTCACATGCCACAAGGTCAGATTGGTGTGGATGAGTTTCAGTGCTGTATGACTTTATGAATACATCGACAACGGTCTGTAGTTCATCTTCTAAGTATATGTACATGCAGGCATAAGCTGTATGCTGCAGCATGAAGTTGGGGTGGTCTTGTTTCTGGTCAGGAGGTGAAGGTTGAACAGTTTCCCCACTTATCCTGTAGGTTAGTTCAACTCTGGAGTTTCATGGAATTAGGATGGAGTGTTGTGGTGAGGAGATGGAAAAGAGCATTAGTATGATGACGCAGTCATGCCTGACCCTGGTTTGTACCCATATTGGGTCTGTATGGATCCATTGGAGAGGATCATATCTTGCATGTCATTGTGAAGGGCAGGCAGAGACTAGTGACAAATTTCTATGGGCAGCCAAATTTGATGAGGATATTCCACAATCTCTCATAGATTACAGTTGAAGGCTTTTGTGAGATCGAAGGCGGCCATGTACAGAGGTGTGTGCTGTTCCCTGCACTTTGCTTGGATTTGTTAGGTTTGAAAATCATGTCCATTGTGCCTCTTGATGGGCAGTGGTTGCATTGAGAGTCATTGAGGGAAGAGCCCTTCAGCCACTTATGGAGGCAATTGAGGAGGATTCTCATGACAACCTCTCCCATGGTAGACAGTAGAGAAATCCTCCATAATTTCAATAGTTCAACCCATCTCTTGAGGCTGGCCATAATTACAATCTCTTGAGATCTGCCAGCACACTCTTATTTTCAGACAAGGGTGATAAGGTCATGGATCAATGTCAAGTGTCTCTCCACAGTATTTTTGTACTTCAGAAGAGATTTCATCTGTACCAGAGGCCTTGCTGTTTCTTAGTTTTCTTGACCTCTCAGTGGGTTGAGACGGTAAGGGATGGAGTCAAGAGCACTTGGCATGAAAATTGAATCTTGGTCGAAGAGGTCTTTGAAATGCTCTTTCCAGCAGGCAGTCAGTGCCTCTTGGTCTTTGCTGAGCAACTGTCCATTTTTAGCTGTCAGTGGAGTAGGTCTCTATGTACTTGGCTCATGGATGGCTTTGATTGCTCTGCAGAAACTGCACACATTCTGGAATTGCTGAGTTCCCTGTGCTGTTTCCACACACCATCTATTCTTAGCTCACAAGTTGTTGCATCTTGGCCTTCAGTTGCCTGTGGATATGTTTACTTTCTTGAATTTTGGTGGAGCTGCCAGTTTGTGAATGCCTTGCGTTTGTGGTCTGGGAGATTCTGGATCTCCTGATCATTCTCACTGAACCAGTCTGGTGTATCCTGGTCATGAGGCTGAGTATCTCCATGTAGGTGCTGACTGTGGTGAATTTAGAGTGTGGGCACTCTGCAGCTCTAGTACATTGGTCTTTGCAAGTTGGCTCTGAGGCACCACCTGAGTACATCTTCACAGGTTTTCTTTTTGAGTCCAGCAAATTTAAGTCTCCTGCAGCAGTTTTTTCTGTCTCCTGGTTTGGGGTCAGGTTGATGGAGAGATGATACAGCAGATTAGGCAGTGGTTGGTCTAGCAATTGTTGGCTGCAGTCATGGTGTGGGTGGAAAAGTCATCACTGTGGTCCTTCACTTGAATGATGAAGCAGTCACTTCGCTGCCAGTTCCGGTTCAGGTGTAAACACTTTGTTCTCTTTAAAATGTATACCTCTTGAGATGCCTTGTTCATTGCCATATCATCAAAAGTCCATGTCAATGACTGTTATGTTGTGTCAGGCCATCCTTTATTAGGCCAGCATTTAATACCCATCCCTGATGACCTTGGACAAGAGGTGATGACTGGTCTTCTTGAACCACTAGAGTCTTGGGGGTGTGTGGGGGGTGTGAAAGGACACCCACAATACTGTTAGGAACAGAATTCTGAGATTTTAACCCTATGCTGGTTAAGGAACTACTTCAGGATAATTAGGATGGTGTCTGACTTGGAACTTCAGATGTGGTTGTACACATGCATCTGCTACTGTCTTTCTTGGTAATAGAGACTGCAGGATTACATGGTGCAACTGGACGATCCTTGATGAGTTACTGCAGTGCATCATCTTGCACACACTGTTTCGACTGTGTGATGAAGGGAGTGAATATTGAAAGTTCCAATCTACATGCATCCAGGCACAGGGAGTATTCTATCACTCTCCACCCTGGGCATTGTAGATGGTAAAGAGATATTTAGGTAACAGGAAGTGAATTACTCACTGCATTTGACCGGTTCAGTTTCTGGTTGAAGGTATCATCAGAATGTTGATATTGGGGGATGGTGAGGACATTGAATGTCAAGGGTGACAAGTTGGATTCTCTCTTGCTGCAAACAATCATTCCCTGGCACTTGTGTGGTGCAAGTGTTACTTGTTACTTTTGGCCCCCGCCTGGATAATATCCAGGTCTTGCTGCAAGTCTGGATGCAGAACTGCTTTAGGATCTCAGAGATTGAGAATAGTGCCGCACATTGTGCAAACATCCCCATTTTTGACTTTATAATGGAAGGTAGGTAACTGACGAAGCAGCTGATTGTCTTAGGCTGAACCAATACCCTGTGGAATTCCTGCAGTGATGTCCTGGGGCTGAGACAGTGCTCACCAAACACAACCATATTTTCTTTATAACAGGTTTGTTTCCAAGCAGCAGAAAGTTTTCCCCCTTATTCCAATTGACTCAATTCTTACTTGTGTTCCTTGATGCCACACTCAGTCAAATATTGCCTCAACGTGAAGGGCAGTCACCTCAACTCTGGAGTTCAGCTGGACAAAGGCTTTAATGAGGTCAGGAACTGATTTGCTCTGGCAGAACTTATACTCAGTATTAGTGAGCAAGTCATTCCTTTGCCAATGTCACTTGATAGCACTATCTATGACCCCTATGATAATTGCAAATAGCTGAAAGGGCACTAATTGGCTGCACTGGAATTCTCCTGTTTTTTGTCTTCAGAACATACCTGGACAATTTTCCATATTGTCAGGTAGATGCCAATGTTGTAACTATACTGGAACAGCATGACTGAGGAGTGGCTAGTCTTCAGTACCATTGTTGGAATGATCACAGCCTTTCAAGTTTTCAGTGTTTTCAGCTGTTTCTTGGCATCACATGTAATGAATTGAATGAGCTAAAGATTGGCATTTGTGACACTTGTGACTTCAGGAGGAAGGCGAGATGGCATTTGTGGCTGAAGATCGATGCAAATATTCCAAACTAGGAGAGAGCACTGTTGTTCTGGGCTTCCCTGTTACTGAGGATGGGTTTTAATTGTCCAGTGGTAATCCTCCTATGATAAATTTTCAATCTGCCTTCGGTTAGAGTCATAGATTCGGAAACACACCCTTCGGTCCAAGTCGTCCATGCCGACCAGATAACCCAACCCAATCTAGTCCCACCTGCCAGCACATTGCCCATATCACTCCAAACGTTTCCTATTCATATGCCCAGCCAGATGCCTTTTAAAATGTTGCAATTGTATTAGCCTCCACCACTTCCTCTGGCAGCTCATTCCATACACGTACCATCGTCTGCGTGAAAACATTGCCCCTTAGGTCTCTTTTATATCTTTCCCCTCTCACCCTAAACCTCTGCCCTTTAGTTCTGGACTACCCTACACAGGGGAAAGAGCTCATCTAATTATCTTATCCATGCCCCTCATAATTTTATAAACCTCTATAAGGTCACCCCCCCTCAACCTCAGACAAGGAAAACAGCCCCAGCCTATTCAACTTCTCCCTATAGCTCAAATCCTCCAACCCTGGCAACATCCTGGTCAATCTTTTCTGAACCCTTTCAAGTTTCACAACATCCTTCCAATAGGAAGGAGACCAGGATTGCACGCAATATTCCAAATGTGGCCTAACCAACGTCCTGTACAGCCACAACATGACCTTCCAACTCCTGTACTCAATACTCTGACCAAAAAGGAAAGCATATCCAACACCTTCTTCACTATCCTATCCACCCGCAATTCTCAAGGAGCTATGAACCTGCACTCCAAGGTCTCTCTGTTCAGCAACACTCCCAAGGACATTATCATTAAGTGTATAAGTCCTGCTAAGATTTGTTTTCCCAACCTGACATTTATCTAAATTAAATTCCAACTGCCACTCCTCAGCCCATTGGCTCATCTGATCAAGATCCCATTGCAATCAGAGATAACCCTCTTCGCTGTCCACTACACCTCCAATTTTAGTGTCATTTGAAAACTTCCTAACTATATCTCTTATGCTCACATCCAAATCATTTATATAAATGACGAATCCTTGTGGCACACCACCGGTCAGGGCTCCAATCTGAAAAACACCTCCACCACCATCCTCTGTCTTCTATCTTTGATCTAGTTCTGTATCCAAATGGTGAGTGCTCCCTGTATTCCACGAGATCTAACTTTGCTAACCAGTCTCCCATGGGGAATCTTGTCGAATGCCTTACTAAAGTCCATATGGATCATGTCTATCACTCTACCCTCATCAATCCTCTTTGTTACCTTTTCAAAAAACTCAATCAAGTTTGTGAGACATGATTTCCCGCTGACTATCCATAAATCAGTCCTTGCCTTTCCAAATACATCAGCATTCCCTCCAACAACTTGTCCACCAATGACGTCAGGGTCACTGGTCTGTAGTTTCCTGGCTTGTCCTTACCACCTTTCTTAAATAGTGGTACCACGTTAGCTAACCTCCAGTCTTCCAGCATCTCACCTGTGACTATCGGTAATACAAATATCTCAGCAAGAGGGCCAGCAATCACTTCTCTAGCTTACCACAGAGTTCTAGGGTACACCTGATCAGGCCCTGGGGATTTATCCATTTTTATGTGTCTTCACTAAGCAGGACACAAACAACCTTCCAGAAATGCTCGGATACAGAGGGTAAAGCATGAAGGAGGAAGTGAAGGAAATTCCGATTAGACGGGAAATGGCACTTGGGAAATTGATGGAATTAAGCTCTTGGGGCATAATACCCTGCATCTTAGAGTACTTAAGTGACCCTAGAAATAGCATATGCATTGGTGATCATTTTCCAGCATTCTATAGACTCTGGAAGACTTCCAAATGATGGAAGGTAGCTAATGTAACCTCACATTTTAAAAAGTAGGGGAGAGACAAAAGTGAGAATTATAGGCCAATTAGCCTGACATCAATGCTGGGGAAAATGTTGCGAGTTAACTAACAAGGACGTAATAACAGAGTATTTGGAAAGCAGTGGCAGAGTCAGTCCAACTCAGCACGGATAACTAAAAGGAAGTCATGCTTGACAAACCTTCTGGAATTTTTTTGAGGATGGGACCTCAAAAAAAGGTAGAGTGGACAATGGTGAATCAAGACTTTCGAAAGGCTTTTGACAAGGTTCCACAAAAAAGATTGTTAAGCAAAATTAAAGTTCATGGTATCAGTGGTAATGTATTGATGTGAATAGAGAACTGGTTGACAGGCAGGAAGCAGACTGTTCGAATAAACGGGTCCTTTTCACAGTGGAAGGCAGAGACGAGTTGGGTACCACAGGGTTAAGTGCTGGAATTTCAGCTGTTCACTACATTAACAATTTGGACAAAAGAATTGAATGCAATAACTCCAAATTCACAGCTGACACTAAGCTGGGTGGCAGTGAGGATGCTAGGAGGCCGCAAGGTGACTTGGACAGGTTGGCTGAGTGGGCAAATACTTGGCAAATGCAACATAATATGGACAAATGCGAAGTTATCCACTTCGGTCACGAAAGCAGGAAGGCAAATTATCTGAAAGGTGGCAGTTTAGGAAAAGATGAGGGGCAACAAGATCTGGGGTTATGGTGGAACAGTTGCTGAAGACTGGCATGCAGTTGCAGCAGGCAGTGAGGAAAGCTAATGGTATGCTCGTCTTCGTAGTGAGAAGATCTTAATACAGGAGTAGGGGTGTTTTGCTGCAGTTATACAAGGCCTTGGTGATGCCACATCTTGAGTACTGTGTGCAGTTTTGGTTTCCTAGTCTGAGGAAGGACATTCTCGCTATTGAGTGAGTCCAGCGAAGGCTCATCAGACTAACTTTCAGAATGGTAAGACAGACATGTGCAGAAAAACTGGCCTGACTGAGCTTATTCTTGCTGGAATTTAGAATGGGGGTAGAGGGGTCAGAATCTCATAGAAATATATGAAATCCTGATGAGACTAGGCAGACTAGTTGCAGAAAGAATGTTCCCGAAGTTGGATAAGTCCAGAACTAGGGGTCACAGTCTAAGAATAAGGGGAAGCCATTCAGAACGGAGATGAGGAAAAATGCCTTGATGCAGAATTGAGAACCTGTTGAATTCTCGACCACAGAAAGCTGTTGGAGCCAGTTTATTAGATATATTTAAGAGCTGGACGTGGCCCTTGCAGCTAAAGGAATCAAGGAGTATGGAGAGAAAACGGATATGAGATACCGAAAATGCATGATTGGCCAAGATCCTATTGAATGACGATGCAAGCTTGAAGGGCCAAATGGCCTACTCCTGCACTATTTTCTATGTTTTGGTGTTAAAGCATGGACTTTTCTGCTGTAATTGTTTCAGCATTTCTGGATTGGGAGCAACATGTGATAGTAAAATTGTTAGAGAAGTCCTTTTTATATAAATGCAATCAGTTGCATTTTCTAGTAACAACTGAAACAGTTCAGGATATGTTCATTAAAACTTTTTCTGGAAAAGAACAAAGACATAGTTAAATTCTTCTCCAAGATTGCAAATTCAGTAGAAGAATCATACCTATTCAACTATGTATTAGCTCTTAGCATAACACATCGTTGGATGCTTTTGCCACAGTTCCAAACTTCGATGTGCCACAATTCCCAAGTCATTTACTTTTCAGCAAAAGGATTAACAAAATTTATGCTTCTAACTACTTAAGATTCTCATACAATGCCAAGAAACTCCTATTAGGATAGCAATAAAAATTGAATTTGGGCCGAAGAAGTTGAAAATCTAAAGGATTAAAAGCTAAGATGTTGTCATCCCACAGACATAATTGAAAGCTGTTTGGATGCACATAGAATTATGGAATTAATCCTTAAAATTTCATTTTTTAGAAATTGAGAAAAATGTTATAACTGCAATAGCATTTCAATAAACATCCTTAAATTTAAGATAAGCAGTCAATCACCCAAAATCTTTGATCTTGCGACCAAATACTACTACGGGTATTATGCAGCGATTCAAGGAGGTAACTCAGTACCTCCTCTTCAAGGTAAATCAAAGATGGACAATAAATACTAGCTTGGCCCAATTACATGACATCCAGAAATCTCAGTACAAGTCAGCAACTTTAAGTTCTGATGCATGTGCAGCCATACAAAAGCTAATTCAAAGATGTCACATGCATAAAGAAATGCATGTATTTCCAAAAATAAACAGAAGGGACTTGCTAGTGATGCTCATTTCCCAATTGAATTAAAAGATGAATCAGAAAAATAACTCTTCACTCATAATTCTTACCTTCTTTTAGTTTTTTTCATCCACATGCTTCTGCTCTCAGCGGTTGGAGAGAAAACATACAAGGTATTACCATCGTATATAAGCTGAAAAGGATACTTGTGGTTGTGTATCATTAGCTATTTCTTCTGAAGTAGATTACATTTGCACAAACCAAAATTCATTAAATTGACCTTAGGCACATCCTCCACCTTGCTGTCCATACCATCAAGTAAATTTGTAGAATTTGTGTATTCTTATTCAGATTTGATAATTGTTCAGAGTATCCGAGCTAGCCATTTTGGTACCAGGTTTATAGCAGATGTCAAAATTGTATACCTGTATTTTCACAACAAGTTGCTGTAATCTAAATGGTTCATTCATCAGCAAGTACATCAAATGATTCCAAGGTTTATGATTGGTTTCCATGGTGAATTGCTTATCACGTGTATGGAGTCTTATGATATTGAATACCAGAGCAGCTGGTTATGTTATATTGGAATAATTGGATTGCACTTAGAATCAATTTTTCAGTCCAAATGCAATTAGTTGTATATCTGTCATGATGGATATTTTCACCGCCGCACCCCACCTCCCACCCAACCTTTCTCAGATGCATGTACTTTGTGGACTGTCCTCTTCCTTCAATTGTAGGCTGTGGGGTATGGGTTTCTGCTGATATTGCTTATAGGAGTGATTCAAACACATGTTGATGGTCCACCTGGCATACATTTAACTAGGTTTCCTTAAAAGCTCCTTTAATGACCACACTTTGTCTGAAAAGTTTGGTATGTACGATGCTAGGAAATTAATAACTAAAGACATCGCTTCTTTGAATTGGAGAGTAGACACATGTCACACATCATTAATCTTGCCTTGGTCTGGATAGATCCTATAGTCGGAATAAACAGCACTGAAAAGTTGATTTATCTATATTCACCTGATAATTATTGTGATTGAAGACCGGTCCTTCATGATGAGCAGCCATCATCACTTAACATAAATTTTAGTTATGCTCTTCTTGGGTTTTGGCCATCACTACAAGATCATCAGCAAAACATACATTCAGGAATACTTGCTGGCATTTTGTCCATGTGCTGTTGGAACAGATCCTGATGCATAGGTAGACTGAAAGCTAGTTTCTGGAAGCAACATTTTCCAAATGGTGTTCTGAAAGTAGTGATTTATTGAGATTCATTTACCAAATGAACCAACCTCTAACCATGTTTGGCACCTATGTGGATAGGAATTTATCTGCTGCAAATTTTATTTAATTCCTGAATGTTGGATTTTGTATGGTCATCTCTTTACAGAAAGATCAAAATGCTTTGGGTCTGAACAAACTGATTATGCCATCTTTCTTCAGTAGGCACATAATAAAACTGCACCAGTCTGCTGGTGCATACACCAAATTACACCCTTATGTTCCATATCATCCCACTTGTTCTTAAATTCTCTTGTATGCAAATTTTGTACTTTCTGGGAAGATTGATTAATAGAATCGCATCTTTTCTGAGGTATCACATTAGTACCTTTGAAGTTTCCTATGGCATCAAGTTATTTTTTAAATTCATTCACAGAATGTGGGCACTACTGGTTGAGCCAACAATCATTACAAGTCCCTGGCTGCCCCTCAAAAGGAGGTGGTGAGCTGTTTTATTGAACCATTACAATCTACATGCTGTAGGTACACTGTTTTTATGGCTGAAAATGTGTTGCTGGTTAAAGCGCAGGTCAGGCAGCATCCAAGGAACAGGAAATTCGACGTTTCGGGCAGAAGCCCTTCAACACTGTTTTTAGGGAGCAAGTTCCAGGATTTTGATCTAATGACCATGAAGGAGTTCCAAGTAAAGGTGGTGTGTGGCTTGAACAGGAACTTGCAGTCATGGTGTTCCCATACATCTGTCGTCTTTTGACCTCCATCAACCATAACCACATTCCTTTGTGCTCAGTATGACTCCAACAAGTGCAGTATTTTCACCCTCATTCTCATCGACTCATTTTTCTCAGGCTCCTTGTGCCATGCTCTGTCAAATGCAGCCATAATTTCAAGTACAGACACCTTCACTTCCCCTCAAGTTCAGCTCTTTTGTCAATGTTCAGACCAAAGCTGTAATGAGGTCAGGAACAGAGTGGGCCTAGCAGAACCCAATCCTGAGTAGGTTAAGTAATTATTTTACCACACAAATGCCAGGCAATAACTATTTCCAAAAAGAGAAAATCTAACCACCACCTCTTGATACTCAGAGTCTTCGGATATAACAGCATGGCAACAGGCCCTTCGACCCAACTCATCTACCCTGACCTGGTTTCCTAAACTGAACTAGTTCCATTTGCCTACATCCCTCTATGCCTTTCCTATCCATGTAACTGTATAAATGTCTTTTAAATGTTATAATTGTACCCGCATCTAACAATTCCTCTGGCATCACCCTTGGTGTGAAAATGTTGTCCCTCGGGTTTTTAAATCTTTCCCCTCTCATCTTAGACCAGCCTCTATTTTTGAAATCCACTACCCTGAGAAGGATCTGGGCTATTCACCTTATTTTGTGCCTAGCATGATTTTGTAAGCTTTTATAAGGTCACCCTTCAGCATCTGATGCTCAAGACAAAAAAGTATTGCTATCCAGCCACTCCTTATAACTCAAATCTTCCAGTCTTAATAACATTCTTGTAAACCTTTTTTGCACCCATTCCAGTTCCTTACTATAGCAGGGCAACAAGAATTCCACCCAGTACTCCTAATGTGCCCTTACCAAGGTCTTCTACTGTTGTAACATGATATCCCAACTGCTGTATTCTATGTTCTAGCCAATGAAGGCAAGCATGCCAAATGCCTTCTTCACCACCCTGTGACACCAGTTTTAAGGATCTATGTACCTGCACCCCTAGGTCTCTGTTTGACAACATTCCCAAGGGCCTTATCATCAACTGCGTATATCCTGACTTCATTTGTCTTACCGATGTGCAAAACCTTGCCTTTATTTACATTAAACTGAACTGCCATTCCTTGGCCCACTGGTCCAATTGATCAAGACCACATTAGACTCTTCGATCATCCTAAACAATTTTGGTATTACCATCATTGGTATTACTGTCACGGAATCTTTGACTATCAATAATGATCAGAAACTGAACTGGACTAGCCATATAAATACAGTGGCAAGAGCAGCAGATCAGAGATTAGGATTAGTGCAGCAACTAACTCACCTCTTAACTCCCCAAAGCGTGTCCACCATCTACAAGGCACAAGTCAGGAAAGTGATGGAATACTCCTGTGGAGTAGTGCCTGGATGAATGCAGCTCCAACAACACTTAAGCAGCTTGATATTATCAAGGACCAAGTAGCCTTCCTGACACCACATGCAAATATATTCACTTCCCACAGTAGCAGCAGTGTGTACCATCTACAAGGTAAACTGCAGAAATTCACCAAAGATACTCAAGAAAGCACTTTTCTAGCCTACGACACCACCATCTCAAAGGACAGAGGCATCAGATATATGGGAACACTATCACCTGCAAGTTCCCCTCCAGGTCGCTCACCATTATGAATTGGAAATATACCACTCTTCCTTCCATGCCTTTGAGCTAAAAGCCTGGGGGAGTTCCTCCCAAATAGCATTGTGGGCCTATTAATATATCAGTTGACCACTATCTTCTCAAAGGTGACTAGGGATGGATAATAAATGCTGGCCCAGCCAACCATGCCTATGTCCCATGAGTGAATGAAAAAACATTAATCTTTTATATAAGGTGGGGTAGAGGCAGAAATCTGTAGAATGTGCTGCACACAGGACTAATGAGCATAGTTAAATGATTTTTAAACACTAAGCTGGATACTTATTTTTCTTGTTGGATGAGGACCAGAATGGGAATGGGAATTCCATGGGACCATGAGATTTTCATGAACGTGCACCTGAGTTTAACTGAGATGAATGCAATGTTCAGTACGGACAGGTTTGTGATTGTGAGCAATGCTGTTTTATAAGCAGTGAAGAATAACTTTTAAGAGTATTTCAAATAAAGATCACCAAAAGCTCTGCTGATACACATTCTGAAAGAAATTCAAGGATAATATTGTTTAACCAAGTTTTGAAGGTCAATTAGCGCATAGGCTTTTGGAAACAAACAACTTTAATTTCTGATGCTATTAATGGGATTATTGCAGTTTTGTAAACATGTTCAACACACCCAAGTTCTGGAAAAAACATCCATTCTATTTGGATGGACAATTGCCTGGAAACACCAGGTACTGTTGAGAATACTAGCAGCTATTGGGAATAAACCATCAGATCCTTTGTGTCCAGAGATTACTATCAGTTTGAAGTGTTCATGCTGTCAATCTATCAATCACTGCTGGTTTGTTGTTAACTTTTGTATTGTGCCCTGCAAGTGAGGGATTTCACTGTGAGGTACAAGAGTATCTGGGATGATTAGAAATAAATCCATGATGGAATTAATATGAACAACGTTGGAACATATTCCTGGGCTAAAACTTCAATTCATTATGAATGAGGCTAGTTACATCTCCAGCCACATCCAACTTTAAAATCATCCAATACATACTTTCATATTTGAATGTCATGTGCTTACCTGTCAAGTAACTATCAATTTCTAAGCACATGATTGGAAAACGTTGACTTAAACTTGTGAATTAAACAGTAATATGAAATAATTTATGTAATTTTATTAATACTCGGTAGTATCTCAGTTATGTACACGTTATTAAAAATAAGGAAACCAATGGCTTGGTAAAGAGTGCCATCTGTACTGAATGAGTCAGGAATGTGAGATACTCGAGAGAGAGAGAGAGGGAGGGAGAGGAGGACAGAGAGAGAGAGAAAGAGGAGAACAGAGGGGGTGGGGGAGAAGAGAGAGAGATAAAGAGAAATACTGCAAACAAGTGGATGAACAAAAGGACACTTTTTCCAGATGATTACATTTCAGCATGTCACTGATATTTGATTATCTTTAGTTGGCTGAAGTTGTTGAATCACATTTGAGAAGGCAGCTGGTGGGATGCAGCTGATAGGCTCCTAACCTTTCAGCCCACAATTCATTCAAGATCAATAGGTTGTTGCAGCAACTATGATTTCACTCTGCCCTGCCTCTTCATTTAGAGCTTGATCCAAATTAGGAGGAATTGAACTATGGCATAGTGGCATATGGCATTGAATTATGGCATAATGTTCTGCTAACCGCCTACATTCGTCATGAACAAACTGAGCATACCCTGGAGTTCAGCTGCATTCTCAGGTGTGATGTGGGAGCAGTGCAATGTCGATACTCATGGACACTGTAATAAAGAGAACAAATCAAATACCCCTAACCCTTTCCAACATATATTAAATAATCTGCAAAACATAAAAATATTAATATCTCAGCTTTGCAGCAACTCACAACATACTCCAAACAGCATGAAGCACGTAAAGACATTCAATCAGGTTTTCTTTAGAGTGCTGTGCTTTACGTAAGCAAGTTATTTGAAACAAAGTGCAAAAATGAATTATTTAGTTAATTTTCTTAAAGGCAATTAGTTAAAATATCAAATTGTTTGACAATACCAGCACACACCCATTATCTTTGTGACCTTGCTCCTCTGACTAGCTGCCGGTTTCCACTGATAGCCTGTTCCAGGTTAACAGCAGTAAAGCAAGGTAACAAAAAGTTCATACACTGAGGTTAAATGAGTCCCACCCTCAAACCATGTACAAGTGCAATGTACTGGTGTTAGTGCTGCTGTGTTTCAAGCTCATTTAGTATAATTTACAAAATATAAGCCCCTTTCTCAGTTACTGACTCAGCACCATCGTCCCCCATTCACAACACAGTCTTGTTTCTTGCTCACCACCACAAAGCCCAGCAGCTCTCCATCTCTTCTCTGTGCCTCTTTAATTTCAATATTTGAAATTATGGCTCCACAGTTTGGCTGGGAGCGGTGTTTGGTCTGGGGCTTGCCAGGGAGAGCTGGCTGACCTGAGGCTCAGCTGGAATGGCTTTTTGCTGGGGGAGCCGCTGTGCTAAGTCCGCATTGCTATTCTGAATTTTAGTGCAGTCTGCAAGTTTGAAATGCTGTCATCAGTTAGACAGTTTTTGTATTGTACAGGGTCTCTGAACATACAGCAATGATTTTCTTTTGATTACGTTTGGAAATATAACACAAACTGAGTCACTTAATTACAACCTGATGTAAAATAGCCCCTGATAACAGCTAGAAAAATAAAGTTCATCTTTGGTTTTGAGTCAAGTATTGAATGAATAAGCTGCCCCTAACTTCTTAATCAGAGCCTGTTTCTCCAAGTGCTGTAGTTTTGTATTCTCTCAAGCTGCAGGACCTGATGGCATTATATATAAAACAGGTAACTACATCTGGACCCAGTACTTCGCAAACACTAGATCCCAGACAGAGATACTGTCATCAGTGTCGCCCAGGCAGTGGAGCCACGACACACAGCAGTGCTAATATCTATTGTGCTTTTGCGAATGAAATTTTTAAAAATCTTAATATCAACAAAATTTCAGATGTCTCACTGTAATTGGTTTTTCCTCTGTGTACCTCACTGTAGCTCAGTACTAATACTATTCTGTGAGACATCAGACCCCAACAGCAAGAATCAAGGGGAAAGTGGTCTTATCCCCAGAAACACACTTCGAGAAACAGGTTGTGGACAGAGTTCGGGGCCATGAATGATGTTGGCAGAAGCTGAAAATTTGCAGCTTCCTCTATCTCATGTGACTTTATGATTGGAAATGGTCATTAGGCTTGTTATCTGGTCCAGGGTCACTCACAAAGCGTTGCATACGCTGATTGGGTGAACCATTTTCATCATTAGGAGGATTTTTTGCAGAGAATACAATTCCTTTGTCCTCTCCAGGTACTGCACCCTTGTTCTGAATCTCAACAGATTCACTGGAGAATGGAGAAGCCAGGTCAATGGTGATGGAAGGCAGGTCACTTGTAGGATCCCTGGGCTCGAAGTATGTGGCATCTGAATGAAAGGAGAGGGATGGTTAGTACCGAGATGTCACATTTCAATGTATTTTTGCATTCAGCTCTAGGAACTTCAGACAATGTAAATGTAATTTATAATTTCTTTTTAAACTGCAATGACGTAGGGCCAACACCCCTATCTATCAACATCCTGGAGTTAACATTGACCGGAAAATGAACCAGTGTAAATTCTGTCACTTCAAGAGCACGTCAGAAGCTAGGGGTCCTACAGTGAGTAACTCAGCTCCTTACTCACCAAAGCCTGTCTACCACCAACAAGGCACAAATCTGGAAAGTGATAGAATACTCACCACTTGCCTGGATGAGTGCAACTCCGACACTCAAGGAGCTTGACACCATCCAGAACAAAGCAGCCTTCCTGATGGACACATCTAAAAATATTCATTCCCAACACCACTGACACTCAATTGCAGCAGGGTGTACCATCCACAAGATGCACTTCAGAAATTCACCAGGGTTCCTTTGGCAGCACTTTCCAAACTCATAACCACTACCATCTTGAAGGACAAAGGCAAAAGATACACAGATCACAACCACCTGCATGCTCTCTTCACCATATGGACTTGGAAATACAGCAGGCTCTCCGTATCCGCGGGGGCTCTGTTTCAAGACCTACCCCGGATAGCAGCAAGCCCATTCATTTAAATGAGAAATTTACCTCCCCGGCAGCTCCCTGGTTCTGGAATGCTCTGTGTAATATTGTCGGGCCGTGGCAAACTGTAGATAACAAACTGCGGAAGCCAATTCTGCAGATACAGTGGTAGTCCTGTATATTGTTTCTTCAGTGTCACTGGGTCAAAACCCTTGAACCTCCTCTCCCCCTAGCATTAGGGGTCTCTCTGCACCAAATGCACAACTATGTAGTTCAAGAAGGGAGCCCACTATCACTTTGTCAAGGGCAACTAGAAATGAGCAATAAAGGCTGGCCCAGATGGCAACACCCATATACCATAAATAAATTAAAAATACAAGTCTATAATGCAGTTTAGGAGCAACCAGTTTCCACAGAAGGCAGGTCTAGATGAGATGTCTCCCACAGTAATCTGGGATACAAGGGAAGTCCAGACCCAAATGTTTAAATCATCTCTGGCCTTTGAGAAGATGCCAGAGGATTGCAGGATAGTTAAAGCAGTTTCACTTTACAAGAAGGATGGGAGATAGACCAGGGAACTATAAGCCAGTGAGTAGGGAAACTATCGGAGAAAATAGTGAACAGAAAATTAATCTCGATTTAGAGAGGCAAGGTCAGGGCTAGTCAGCATGACTTTGTGAGAGGGAAGGCATGTCTAACAAATCTGGTGGAACTTTTTAAAGCAGGTGATCAAGTGTTAGGATGAGGGGAGGGCAGTTGATATATTCAAATGGATTTCAGCAAGGCCATGGACAACGGTCTACATAGGGAACTGACAAAGAAAGAAAAAGCTCATGGGATCCATTGTAACTTGGCAAGTTAGATCCACAATTGGCTTAGTGACAGGAGACAGAGAGTGCTAGTACAAGTCTGTTTGTGTGACTGGAGACAAATGTGCAGTGCATGGGCAGCAGTGCTGGGTCCCTTATTGTTTCTGCTATTTATAGAATTAGGTAGATGAGAATGTTGGGAGTTAGGGGGTGAGGAGTGGAGAGATATTAAGTGATTTTACTGATGACACAAAAATTGGGTGGCTGGTTGACACTAAGGGAGAAGGTGTTAGGTTACAGGAGGATGTCAAGGGGTGGTCAGATGGGCAGGTTCATGGCAAATGGAATCTAACTGCGATAAATGTGAGGTCGTGCACTGTGGAAGAAGGAACAAGACAAAGGAGTACTCAATGAATGGTAGCACAATAGGAAGCTTAGAGGAACGGAAGGATCTTGGGGTGTTTGTCACAACTCCCTGACAATGGCAGGACAGTTTAATAGGGCAGTTAAGATGACATACTGGATATGTGCCTTTATCAGTTGTGGATTAGATTATAAGAGCAGAAATGTCATGCTGGAGCTGTACAGAACTTTGGTAAGGCCACAGCTGAAGTACTGTGTGGAGTTCTGGTCACCATAAAGGAAGGACATGATTGCATTGGAGGTGGTGTAGATTCAGGATGTTGGCTGGGATGGAACATTTCATCTGATGAGAGGCTGGATAAGCTCAGGTTCTTTTATTTGAAGCTTGTATTTTTGGTGGTACAGACTCCATCAGTCAAAGGGCCTCTTCTGTACTGTATGATTCTGAGGCCAGTTGGTCACTATCTATGTAACTTCTGGGGAAAATTTAAGTTGCTTAGATTCTAGCCTTGATTCTGTGGATAGAGACAAATGTGAGTTCATACATCACTCAAGCCCATACCACAAAATCCAGGCCGATATTTCAAAACAGTAATAGGAGTGCTAGGTTTCCACACGGAGGGATTGCTGTGCTGGTGGAAGGGCCCTCTGTTGGATGAGGCATTAAACTAATGCACTGTGTGCCCACTCAGGTGGATGCCAAATATTCCACAGCTCCATGGGAAAAGCAGAGGAAATTGCTCTGGTGTTTTGTTCTATATTTATTCTTTAAACAATATCACTAAACCAGTTTGCAGGAACAAATTACTGCTGTGCTGGTATCTACTGAAAACAACAAACTCAGAGCACAGCAGGTCAAACAGCATCCATGGATAGAGAGCAAGCTTTACAGCTAAAGTGAAGTCTAGAGGGTGACAGTTTTTATGCTATAATTTGGGGGGAGTGCAGTGGATGTCAGGTGCTGATGCAGAAAAGATGTTGATAGTTCAGATTAAGTGATCAGAACTTGAGAATGGCAGAACAATGGAGTCTCTCCTGCCAGATTGAAAGGACAGACAGTCCCCAATGGGATGGGAGGAGAGGAAAATCTCCAGACCGTGTACAAGCAAGACCCCAACCTTCCTGCAGCTGATCATTTTAACACAGCGCCCTGACCACATCTGTCCTCGGCATGCTAGTGTTCCAGTGAATCACCGCATAAACTAGAGGAACAACATTCCATCTTCAGTCTAGGCACTTTACAGCCTTTTGGACTTAATATTGAGTTCAACACTTCTTTTCACTTGTTATCATATCCTCTCTCCCCTCCCCCCAATCCCAGTGAGTAATGTCTGTCCCTTTCAAGCCTGGCAGGAGACACACCATTGTACTGCCATTTTCACATTCTGATCTCTTAATCTGAACTATCAACATCTTTTCTCCATCAGCACCCTCCACCACTGACACCCCATGCCACCAACTATATCATAAATACTGTCGCCTCCACACTTCACTTCAGCTTTGATGAAGAGTCATCTGAACTGGAAATGTTAGCTTGCTCTGTCTCCATGGATGTTGCCTGACCCGCTGTGATCTCCAGCATTTGTTGTTTTCGCTAAGCCAGTTTATTGAGTCACTTAAGTCATTCCTGTTGAAGAATTTTGCTGTGTATTAATGGCAACTTCATTTGCCTAGTAAACCTATTTTAAAAACATTTAATTGACTGTAAAATGACATGTTGAGGACTTGCGAGGCATTATATAAACCTATCCTCTTTCTGAGGTCTCACTGGTGTTCCCTGCTCAATTAGGAAAGCCAGCTACATATGTCAGAACATGCAGCGTACACAGCATGGAAAGACACAAGTTTAAGTAGATCCAGGAAATGCAAACTATGGCTTGGACATTACTCAAAGTTTCCAATCCAACAATGAAGCTGTAGCTTAACAAACCACAGGTCAGAGGAATTTGTTTTGGTATTTGGTGTTGAAATAAAAGTGTGCTGGGAAAAGGGACTGGAACTTGTACATTTTGTGATTTATTTCTTTAACCTGTTTTATTCTTGAACAGAAAGGAATTAAATATCATCAATTAATCTTGAGATCAAGGAGTCAGTAATCCTCATGACTAGATAAAGTGGAGGTCAGTGATCTGCACTGAGGTCAGGAGGTCAGTGAACTAAATTCAACAATGAAATTAACAAGATAATATGGCACGAAGCAGGTTGAACCTTTCATTACCTGACTCAGCTGGTTTTTGCTCAGGTGGGGAGCCACGGCCACCAGTTGGAACAGTCAGGTAAGTAGAACCCTGTAAATTATCCAGAAAGTAATCAATGTGAACATATGGGTATAGGTCACTGTCAAACCATAATAACAAAACCTACTATATATGGTAGACACTACAAACCATCACACGCTTCGCCCAGATAAGTCACGTTTTAGATAGACCGATCATCAACTGCTCTCTGCAGTGAAAGTGGCTCACAAGTTTCACAGATTGGTATAATTTGCTCTTGCTAGGTAAATACTGTCAACATGGCAGCAGTGTCCCCAAAAAGCACAAATTTGCTATGCAAATCCTGGTGTTCAAGATCTCCAACATTAAACAAAGGCAACAAACTAGGTTGGAATTACCAGCTGACTATCCATTGGAGTGTATGATATTCAACCTAGATCCCCAATTGGCATCACCTACCCTTCAAACTGCCTGATATGACCCACTTTCCATCTAGCTCAGTATCATCCATTTTCTACCTGGTTTCCCCAACTTTTACCTAGCTTCAGCCCCATCAACATTCCTCTCAGCTCTGACCATGCCCATATCACCTAGCTCCAGTCATAGCTTTGCCCACCTTCCACAATGTATAACATTGTTATTCCATACTTTTAAGTAAAGCAGGAGGTCGTAATGTGTAACATGAGAGAATGCTCCTCATATCATTTATGAATCTGCTTGAGTCACCCAAAGTATAGGTAAAGAGTTTGTAGATTGTGACTAAGGAAAATTCTGAAAGAGCAAAGCTTAAGCTATGCAAGGAGCTACAATGGTTGATTGACTTTTTTAATCCAGACATTTTTATGTTCTGTTCAGTCACTGATAAAATCCCCTTATGGAGAGATAGGGAATCATGAAATCTTCAAACCCTAAGAGATAGATATGGAGGCTTGTTATTCTGTTCAGCTCTAACCCAACAATATTGGTCTGAGACGGCTATTTGCAGCAGTGGGAAATGACTTGAGTATTGTAGATATATAAAAAAGCTCACAGAAACAAAAGCAAGATTAGTTTCAGTGGCAAGACCACACCTACCCGTGGATCCAAACTGCGCAACCTTTGCCGTTTTAGTAATATTTGATTCCACTGGTCCTCATATGGATCGGCAATCAGTGTATGTCTATTGTAGGATCGAAGCTGGAAGAAAAAGCAGAGATTATTCATTACGACATGCAGCATTAAGAGACACAATTTGCAGACAAGAGTCTGACTCAGCTAGTTAGAGACCAATGCAGAACAGGAAGGCTGGTTATACAGTAAATAACAATTACCTGGCTGATCAATGTAACTAGGTGCAGTGAGTGAGTAAGCTTTAGCAAATGGGAGTTAGGAGTAGAAATGGGCCATTCAGCCACTCTGTCATTCAACATGGTCACGGTTGATCTTCTGTTTTAATGCTGCACGTCTACGTTCTCCCCATATTCCTCAACATCCCTAGCCTTTAGAAATCTATTTCTTTCTTAAACATATTCCATGAATACTGAACAATAACTGCAACTGGGTGGCAGTTAGTAACATTTACTCTGAAAAATTATTACAATTAGTGAGAAACAATGTAGTTAGCAAACTTTATCCCAAACAGCAACTCTACAGTAAAGTGAGTAATATCTACCCTGAGCGGATTTCATACCCGTTGTCTTGTTTTCTGGAGATTCTCACGAAGTATTTTTCGGACTTCCTCTTCTCTCTCTTTTGTAAGCGTAGGCAGTAGGCGTTCCGTAAGTGTATCCTTCCTCTGGACATGCCTATTAAACATTTTTTGAACCACACACTATTCATTTGAGCAACAATGTTCCAAGAACCCAAATGGGCCCTTTCTATTTGCATAATCTACAAAAGCAGTTTTTCGATGCAACACAGAACTCGTGACTGGTCAGAATTATAGACTGGAGGTAAAAGAACATTGCCTGAACCTACTTCTCTGATTCAATAAAACAGCACTTGAATTTCAAACTTTTAGTTCTTTGTATTATGTAACTACTTCTCAACAGCATTACTAAATTAAGTCTTTCATAAAGATTCAGCTTTTCCCTTCTTGCTGACATGTCTCCCCTTCCTTTTGCCAGGGATCCAATTTCTCTCCCTGCTAGGCCCCCACTTCTTCCATTGCCTTCTCTTCACTTCCTGTCTCACCAGCGAGCTCCCCAGTTGCGATCCCGAAATATCCTCTAGTATCCTCACATTTAAGCCCCTCACCTCCCACATACCCTCTGAATTTCTTCTCCATTACAGTCACTTACTGTATAGACACTGATGATGGAAGCTTGGGTAGGCCACCGCTTACAACCATCTCGATCGCATTTTTCATTTCCATTTTGTGGTAAAATGCAATGAGCTGAGGCTCTTTCGATCTTTCCCCACTAATTAAACATTTCTTAATGTATTTTTTATTAAACCGGTTCAGCCTGAAAGAAAATTAATAATTATTTCAAAATTATTGTACACTGTGTGGTGTGTCCATATTTCTGTCCAGCTACCATTTAAATACTATTTTTCAGAGCCTGGAATATCTAAGGATTAAGGATGTAACATAGCATCATTTAAATTACAACAGCTTGTCACCCTGCTCCTTATGGCATGTGCAGCATGAGATTTATAGGAATCTCTGGGCGTGTCAAGCAATCCTCTATGCCCCCAGTTATACAAATGGAACCAAGAAATGGGTAGTCCATTCAGCCTTTGTGCTTAAAAAGGAGGTATGGAGACAGCAATATTATATGTAAATATTACATGACACAGAACTTTACAGCGCAGTACAGGCCCTTCAGCCCTCGATGTTGTGCCGACCTGTGAAACTGATCTCAAGTCCATCTAACCTACACTATTCCATTTTTATCCATATGTTTATCCAATGACCATTTAAGTGCATCTAAAGTTGACAAGTCTACTACTGTTGCAGGCAGGGAATTCTATGCGCTTACTACTTTGAGTGAAGAACCTACCTCTGACATCTGTTGTATATCTATCACCCCTCAATTTAAAGCTAAGTCCTCTCTTGCTAGGAAAAAGGCTCTCACTGTCCACCCTATGTAATCCTCTGATCATCTTGTATGTCTCTATTCAGTCACCTCTTCAACCTTCTACTCTCTAACGAAAATAGCCTTAAGTCCCTCAGCCTTTCCTCATAAGACCTTCCCTCCATACCAGGCAACATATTGGTAAATCTGTCCTGCGGCGTTTCCAAAGCTTCCACATTCTTCCTCTAATGCAGTGACCAGAACTGTACGCAATACTCCAAGTGCGGCCGCACCAGAGTTTTGTACAGCTGCAACATGATGTCGTGGCTCCGAAACTCAATCCCTCTACCAATAAAAGCTAACACACAGTATGCCTTCTTAAAACCTGGATGACAACTTTCAAGCATCTATGCACACGAACACCAAGATCTCTCTGCTCATCCACACCACCAAGAATCTTACCATTAGCCCAATATTCTACATTCCTGTTACTCCTTCCAAAGTGAATCACTTCACACTTTTCCGCATTAAGCTCCATTTGCCACCTCTCAGCCCAGCTCTGCAGCTTATCCCTCTTCCTCTGTAACCTGCAACATCCTTCTGCACTATCCGCAATTTCACCGACGTTAGGATCACCCGCAAATTTACTAACCCATCCTTCTACGCCCTCATCCAGGCCATTTGTAAAAATAACAAACAAAAGTGGACCCAAAACAGATCCTTATGGTACACCACAAGTAACTGAACTCCAGGATGAAAATTTCCCATTAATCACCATCTTCGTCTTCTTACAGCTAGCCAATTTCTAATCCAACCACTAAATCACCCTCAATCCCATGCCTCTGTATTTTCTGCAATAGCCTACCATGGGGAACCTTATCAAATGCTTTACTGAAATCCATAGGCATCACTTCAACTGCTTTATCCTCATCCACCTGTTTGGTCACCTTCTCAAAGAACTTAAGATTTGTGAGGCATTACCTACTCTTCACAAAACCGTGTTGACTATCCCTAATCAAATTATTCTTCTGCAGATGATTATAAATCCTATCTCTTATAATCCTTTCTAACACTTTACCCACAACCGAAGTAAGGCTCACTGGTCTATCATTACCAGGGTTGTCTCTACTGCCCTTATTGAACAAGGGGACAACATTTGCTATCCTCCAGTCTTCTGGCACTATTCCTGTAGACAATGACGACAAAGATCAAAGCTAAAGGCTCTGCAATCTCCTCCCTAACTTCCCAGAGAATCCTAGGATAAATCCCATCCGGCCCAGGGGACTTTTCTACTTTCACACTTTCCAGAATTGCTAACACCTCCTCCTTAGGAATCTCAATCCTGACTAGTCCAATAGTCTGCATCTCTGTATTCTCCTTGACAACATTGTCTTTTTCCTGTATTAATATCGACAAAAAAATACTCATTTAGCACCTCTCATAGCTCTTCAGACTCCATGCACAACTTCCCACTATTGTCATGATGGGCCCTAATCTTACTCTCGTCATTCTTTTACTCCTGACATACCTATAGAAAGCCTCAGGGTTTTCCTTGATCCTACCTGCCAAAGACTTCTCATGTCCCCTCCTGGCTCTTCTTAGCTCTCTCTTTACGTTTTTCCTGGCTAACATGTATCTCTCAAGTGTCCTAGCTGGGCCTTCATGCCTCATCTTTACAATAGCCTCCTTCTTCATCTTGACAAGAGATTCAACTTCTTTAGTAAACCATGGTTCCCTCACTCGAACACTTCCTGCCTGCCAGGACACACATTAGCTGTTCCTTAAACAAGCTCCACATTTCAGTTGTGCCCAACCCCTGCAGTTTCCTTCCCTATCCTATGCATCCTAAATCTTGCCTAATCACCTCATAATTGTCTTTCCTCCAGCTATAACTCTTGCCCTGCAGTATATCCCTTTCTATCACTGAAGTAAATGTAACCAAATTGTGGTCACTATCACCAAAGTACTCACCTACCTCCAAATCTAACACCTGGCCAGGTTCATTACTCAGTACCAAATCCAATGTGGCTTTGCCTCTAGTTGGCCTATCTACATACTGTGTCAGGAAACCCTCCTATCCACATTGGACAAAAGCTGACGCATCCAAACTACTCAAACTATGCATTTCCAGTCAATATTTGGAAAGTTAAAGTCCCCCATAACAATTATCCTGTTACTTTCGCTCCTATTCAGAATCAACTTTGCAATCCTTTCCTTTAATCTCTGGAACTTTTCGGAGGCCATTGTAAGGTTTCCTTTGGCCCAGCTTAGATCCCAGTATAATTTTCCTGAGTGATGAGTGTTTTATTATTAAAGAAAGTATACACAGTGCTTTCTGAGATATCTTAAAATCAGGGCCTGATCAGTCACTAAATTAACTGAACTAGAATAAATCTCTTACAAACCCGCTGGGAACCTCAATGTTAAATGTATTTAAATGGTGTAGCAATGGTCCTATGTCTTGATTACTGATAAATAACTGACTCACTTGTCTTTCCAGTGATGATGTCCATAGTGTCCACATACATCTTCGATACCAGTCAGTAAATGATCCAGGAACTAAGAAAAGAAACATCTTTAATGGTTGGGTACAAACTGTGCTAAGTCAAAAAACTGCTGTGTTTACATTAGATTTATTGAATAGCGTTTCATAGCACAGCACAAGAGGTGCATCATCCCAGTGTCGCCTCAAGCACCTCTCCACTTATTCCTATGTTTTACAATTAGCTGTCCTTTTAAACTGGTTCTGAAAATGCACAATAAAAATGACCCTAATGTTTTAAGCATTTAACAGGAACTGATAATTATGACTTTGATGTTTTTCCTTCTCACTGTCATTGGTAAGACTTCATGCTATCTCAGTAACTATAGACACAGATACAAAAACCAAATACCACAGATGCTGGGAAACTGGAGTAAAAACAAGAAATGCTGTAAACAGTTGGTGGTATTTCCTTCACTATTTCTGCCAGACCCAGCTTGATGTCAACAAACACATCTTCCCCTTCCCTCCCTTTCACAATTCCAAAAGGACCATTCACTCTATGACACCAACCCACAGATTTAAGAACGGATCTTTCCCCACTGTTCTCAGAATTATGAATGGACCTCCTGAATTAGAGTTGATCTTTCTCTGTAACTTCTGTGTAGCAGTAAAACCACATCCTCCGTTCTGTTTTATTACTGATGTACTTACGTAAGATATGATTTGTCTGGTTATCATAATCTATTTAATGATTTAGATTTAGGAATAAATTAATTCAAGACCAAAATGCGCATATGATACTAACTGGGAAACAGATAGTTAACATGCAGCAGAATACAAAAGGGCATCTTAGAAAACTGCAATAAGTCAGAGTCATAGAGATGTATAGTGCGGAACAGACCCTTCAGTCAACCCCATGCTGACCAGATATTCTATTCTATTTTAGTCCCATTTGCCAGCATTTGGCCCATATCCCTATAAACTTCCTATTTATATACCCATCCAGATGCCGCTTAAATGTTGCAATTGTACCAGCCTCCACCACTTCCTCTGGCAGCTCATTCCATGCACATACAACCCGCTGCGTGAAAAAGTTGCCCCTTATGTCCCTTTTATATCTTTCCTCTATCACCCTAAGTCTACACCCCTAGACTTGCCCACCCCAGGGAAAAGACCTTGTCTATCTATCCATTCTCCTAATGATTTCAGAAACCTCTAATAAGGTCACCCCTCAACCTCTAACATTCCAGGAAAAACAGCCTCAGCATATTCCGCCTCTCCCTATAGCTCAAGTCCTCCAACTCTGGCAAAATTCTTGTAAATCTTTTCTAAACACTTTCAAGTTTCACAACATCCTTCCGATAGGTAGGAGACCAGAACTGCAAGCAATATTCCAAAAGTGGGCTAATTAATGTCCTGTACAGCTGCAACATGACTTCCCAACTCCTATACTCAACGCTCTGACCAATAAAGGATAGCTTACCAAACACCTCCTTCACTATCCTATCTACTTGTGATTCTACTTTCAAGGAACTATGAACCTGCACGCCAAGATCTTTATTCAGCAACACTCCCCAGGACCTTACCATTAAGTGTATAAGTCCTGCTCTGATGTGCTCTTCCAAAATGCAGCACCTCTCATTTATCTAAATTAAACACCAACTGCCACTCCTCAGTCCTATTACCCATCTGGTCAAAATCCCGTTGTACTCTATGAGGTAACCTTTTTCGGTGTTCACAATACCTCCAATTTCGGCGTCACCTGCAAACTTACTAAGTATACCTCCTACGTTCACATCCAAATCATTTACATAACTGATTTAAGTGTTAAGGGGCAATTAAATTTAACGTGGAACAATTTGAATTGATACACTTTGCTATTAAAGAAAGAAACAATAACTATGCTGATACTACAGAAAAAAAAACCCGAACAGCAAATAGGAACAAAGGGAACGAAGGATACAGGTGAAAAAAACTCAGATCAGTAAATCAATCAGAGATGGTAATAAAGCACTGGCATTTACTTCTAGATTTACATAAATCAAAAATAGGAAAGTTACATTAAACTTGTATAGAACTCTGTTCAAACCACATATGAAGAAACGTGAACTTGATAAATAGGACATGGAAGCATCTGACAAAATGCAAAAAAAAAGGTTCACAAGGAGAGAATCAGAACTGAAAGATTAAAGCTATTGAGAAACATCGATGAAGTTACAAACTTATTTCTTCCAGAAAAGTTTAAAGGTGTTGCAATGGATCTCTCTAAACTATGAATGGGTTGGTGGTGAATGTAGAAAAAAAATTCTGCTTGAGGGAGAATCCAAGACTAGGTTCAATAAATATAAGACAGGAACTAATAATAGCCAACAGAGAAGGAGAAATGCCTTGGTTGATTAGGGATAGTCAATATGGCTCGGTGAGTGGGAAGTGGCATCGCACGAACTTGATTGAGTTCCTCATTTCCCCTCCCCCCCATCTTGTCTCAGTCAAATCCCTTGAATTCAGCTCTGCCTTCCTAACCTGCAATCTTCTTCCTGACCTCTCCGCCCCCACCCCCACCCCACTCCGGCCTATCACCCTCACCTTGACCTCCTTCCACCTATCGCATTTCCAACGCCCCTCCCCCAACTCCCTCCTCCCTACCTTTTATCTTAGCCTGCTGGACACACTTTCCTCACTCCTGAAGAAGGGCTCATGCCCGAAACGTCGACTCTCCTGCTCCTTGGATGCTGCCTGACCTGCTGCGCTTTTCCAGCAACACATTTTCAGCTCTGATCTCCAGCATCTGCAGTTCTCACTTTCTCCTTTTCTGAATAAGTGACAAGGAAGAGTGACGAAGGCAGAGTGGCAGACAAGGTCTATAGGGACTTTACAATTTCCACATGATAGATCGGTTAACAAGGTTAGAGCACATAGAATCCAGGGGGAAGTAACCATTTGGATGCAAAATTGGAAAAAAGTAGGAGACAGAGGGTGGTGGTAGGGTGTTTTTTTCCATACTGGAAACCTGTGACCAGTGGTGTGCCGCAAGAATCAGTGCTTGATCTACTGATTTTCATAACCTTCTAAATGATTTAGATGTGAATATAGGAGGTATGGTTACCAAGTTTGCAGATGGTACCAAAATAGATGGTGTAGTGGATAGTGAAGAAGATTATCACAGAGCAAAAGGGGACCTTGATCAGGGAGCTGAGGAGTGGCAGATGGAACTTAATTTAGATAAATGTGAGGTGTTGCGCTTTGGTAAGGCAACCCAGGGAATGACTTACACAATTATGGTAGGTCCCTGTGGAGTGTTGCTGTACAAAGAGACCTAGGGGCGCAGGTCCATAGTTCCAAGTTTAGTTGCAGGGTGGTGAAGACAGGGTAGTGAAGGCGGCGTTTGGCACACTTGCATTTATTGGTCAGTGTACTGAGTATAGGGCGACTGCCGTGTCCATGGAGTTGGTTTCCGCAGTTTCAGTTACCCATGATTTACTGTGGCCCGAACATGTTGCAGGGAAGGTTCCAGAACCAGGGACCAGGGGCTGACAGAAGGTAAGTTTCCCATTTAAATGGATGAGTTCGCACCTATCTGTGGTTTTGGAATGTATACCCCGTGGGTATGCGGAGGTGGGGGGGGGCACTACTGTCAAACAGTTGGGATGTCATGTTGCGGCTTGATGTTGATCAATGAAGTGTCTATGCAAAACATTGGCAAGTACAGTTCAATTTAGGCAAATGAAGGGTCGTCAATTTTGGACTACAAAATATGACTAAAATATCCTCTAAATTTTAAGCAAGTTCAGAAGTGTGGGGCAGCAAACATATTTAGGGCTATAAGTGCTGATATCACAAAACAAATCACCAGAAATTACTAACATTCTTAGTACAAGCACTATTTTTTACAACATGGGGGTACAGTGCTGAAGAATGACTGTAAAGTCAAGAAAGAAGGGCCTGAAGGCATTCAGGACCGAGATGAGAAATTTCTTCACACAGAAGGCCGCAAATCTTCT
This sequence comes from Hemiscyllium ocellatum, assembly GCF_020745735.1. Classification (NCBI taxonomy): domain Eukaryota; kingdom Metazoa; phylum Chordata; class Chondrichthyes; order Orectolobiformes; family Hemiscylliidae; genus Hemiscyllium; species Hemiscyllium ocellatum. The sequence continues at coordinate 39,655,699 of NC_083430.1, forward strand.
GAATTCTCCACTTTAGAGCAATGTGGATGCTCAGTCATTGAGTATGATCAAGGCTAAGAATGATAGTTTTTCGGATTCTATAAAAATCAAGAGATGAGATGAACTGGCACCAAAGTGGAACATAGGCTGACAGATCAGCATATTTTTAAATATCAAAGGAACAGAGGGACATAGGGGCAGCATGGAAAGGTGCAGTCGAGGTTAAAAAGATTAACTTACACACATACAAGTTCAAAATAAGTAATTTGACCCTTTAAGCCTTCTCCGCCAATCAATAAGATTATGGCTGATCTGTTTATGCTTCAATTCTCCATTCCCATCCTGAAAACTATTCCATGGCCATGCCTTTACTGCCTTCTGAGATGCAAAGTTCCAAATCCTCAGAAGAAAATTCTCCATGCCTCTGTCTAAAACAGTGATTGCCTTATTCTGGCCTCACCCCATAAGAAGAAACTTCTTTTTAACATTCACCTTTTTAAGACCATTCAGCACTTTATACTCTTCAGTCAAGTCACCTCCACTCTTCTAAACTTCAGTGAAACCAAGCCTCGTCTGTCCAACGTTTCCTTGAGGAAAACCTGCTTATTCCAGTTATCAATTTAGTGAATTTTCTCCGAAGACACTATAATTTCACACAGTATCCAATGTGTGATCTCACAATATCCTAATGTGGAGATGCCGGTATTGGACTGGATTGGACAAGGTCAGAAATCACTATAATGTGGTGTTGTGTGATTTTTCACTATATCTTGTATAAGCATAACATCCTTATTTTTATTCAATCTATCTTGTTATAAAGGATAGTATTTTATTCCCTTTAAATACAAAATACAATGACTCAAAGAACTGCACAGGCTGGAAATCAAGAGGGCAAAAATAGAACATGAGATAACTTTGGCAAATAGAATTAAGGAGAATCCAAAGGGTTTTTACAAATACATTAAAGGACAAAAAGGTAACTAGGGAGAAAATAGGGCCCCTCAAAGATCAGCAAGGCGGCCTTTGTGTGGAGCCGCATCAGATGAGGGAGATACTAAACGAGTATCTTGCATCAGTATTTCCTGTGGAAAGGACATGGAAGATATAGAATGTAGGGAAATAGATGGTGACATCTTAAAAAATGTCCATATTACAGAGGAGGAAGTGCTGGATGTCTAGAAATGCATAAGGGTGGATAAATCCTCAGGACATGTTCAGGTCTACCCTAGAACTCTGTGGGAAGCTGGGAAGTAATTGCTGGGCCCCTTGCTGAGAAATGTGTATCATTGATAGTACAGGTGAGGTGCCAGAAGACTGGAGGCTGGCTAGTGTGGTGCCAACTATTTAAGAAAGGTGGTAAGGACAAGCCAGGGAACTACACACCAGTGAGACTGACGTTGTTGGAGGTAATCCTGAGGGAGAGGATGTACATGTATTTGGAAAGGCAAGGACTGATTAGGGACAGTCAACATGGCTTTGTGCGTGGGAAATAATGATTGAGTTTTTTTGAAGAAGTAACAAAGAGGATTGATGAAGGCAGAGTGGTAGATGTAATCGATATGGACTTCAGTAAGATGTTCAGCAAGGTTCCCCATGGGAGACTGGTTAGCAAAGTTGGATCTCATTTGAATACAGGGAGAACTTGCCGTTTGGATACAGAACTAGAAGACAGAGGGTGGTGGTGGAGGGTTGTTTTTTAGATTGGAGGCCTGTGACCAGTGGAGTGCCACAAGGATTGGTGCTGGGTTTACGACTTTTCATCATTTGGATGTGAACACGGGGGTATAGTTAGTAGGTTTGCAGATGACACCAAAATTGGAGGTGTAGTGGCTAGTGAAGAAGGTTACCTCATTTTACAACAGGAACTTGATCAGATGGGCCAATGGACTGAGAAGTGGCAGATAGAGATTAATTTAGATAAGTGAGAGATGCTGAATTTTGGGAAAGTAAATCTTAGCAGGACTTGTACACTTAATGGTAAGGTCCTAGGGACTGTTGCTGAACAAAGAGACCTTGGAGTGCAGGTTTATAGCTCCTTGAAAGTGGAGTTGCAGGTAGATAGGATAGTGAAGAAGGCGTTTAGTATGCTTTCCTTTATTGGTTAGAGTATTGAGTACAGGAGTTGGGAGGTCATGTTACGGCTGTACAGGACATTGGCTAGGCCATTGTTGGAATATTGCATGCAATTCTGGTCTCCTTCCTATCGGAAAGATGTTGCGAAACTTGAAAGGGTTCAGAAAAGATTTACAAGGATGTTGCCAGGGTTGGAGGATGAGAACTATAGGGAGAGGTTAAATAAGCTGGGGCTGTTTTCCTGGAGTGTCGAAGGCCGATGAGTGATCTTATAGATGCTTATAAAATCATGAGGGACTTGGATAGGATAAATAGACAAAGTCTTTCACTGTGGTGGGGGAATCCAGAACTAAAGGGAATAGGTTAGGGTGAGAAGGGAAAGATATAAAAGAGACCGAAGGGGCAACTTTTTCACGCAGAGGGTGGTATGCGCATGGAATGAGTTGCCAGAGGAAGTGGTGGAGGCTGCTACAATTGCAACATTTAAAAGGCATCTGGATGAATAGGAAGGATTTGGAGGGATATGGCCGGGTGCTGGCAGGTGGGGCTAGAGTGGGTTGGAATATCTGGGTGTCGGCCTGACCTGCTGTGCTTTTCCAGTGCCACACTTTCCAACTGATCTCCAGCATCTGCAGTCCTCACTTTCTCCTGATCCAATTTCTAGCCTAATATTCCAGTTCACTTCAGTTACATCAGCTTTCAGGCTCACATAAATGCCCTTATTCAATTTTAAAATCTTATGATAAGTCCTCATCCAGGCTACCATTGCTAATCCAATTTATCCAGTTTATATGAGATTATAGTAACCAGTCGATTCACAAGCAACTGAAGCTCCTTCTTGCACACTTTGCCTTACATTATGTTATTATTAAGGGCATTGCAGACCATTCCCATTGGTTATGTTATTATTAAGGGCATTGCAGACCATTCCCATTGGTTATCTATTTCTTCTTTAAAACTTGGTTTGGCCCCAAACGGAGAACTAAGTTCAGTTCTGGACTCTAGGATGGAGACATTGGCTTCGGAGGAAATGCATCACAGATTCACCACAATAATACAAGGCTAAAGAGAATCTAACCATTAACGGACTGGTTACACTGGTTGGGCTTTGCTTTCCTTGACCACAGAAGATTTAGGGGTGAGCCGATGCAGGGATTTATGATGATGAAATGAATTGATAAGGTAGATTTAGAGAGTCTGTTGGTGACAAAACACAGAATAAGCAGACCTAACCTTAAGATTAAAGCTGGATTGCACAGGCTTAATGGAAGAAAGCTCATCTTAATCAAGAGTGCTGGAAATCTGGAATGCTCTTTTCTCAAGAACTTAGAAATAATTGAAAAGCTGAAAAATGGAGATTGAATACCTTGTTAAGAAATTGAGCAATGTGGACTCATGCAAATCAATAGAATTAAGACATCCAGCATCCATAATCAAATCGAAAGGCTGAACAGTCTTAGAAATAGAAGAATGCTATTTGGCTTATGCTCACAGTGAGTCTGAATGTAAATAATAGAAATGCAGTGCCAAGAATTAAACAGTTTCTCTGTATATGTGAACAGACTTAGTCAATATGGAGGCTTTGAACCACACTGAACTAAGAGGCTTTGAAGTCTTGTCTCGTGATGGTCTGTGGAATTTGTTTTGCCAAATGAAATCATCCATCTCACAACTCAAATAGGATGGTCTACAAATAAAAATCATAAATTCACTGTCTTGGAATGGATGTATGTCTTCTCCCTCCCACAAGAGACAAATTCCTGCATTTGCATAACATTTTCATCTCCTCAACAGGTTTCAACATGTTGTACAGAGAATAAAACATTTTTGAACCGTAGTCACTGTTGTAGTGTAAGAAACCAATTTGCCATTTTGTACATGACAAGTTACCACAAACAGCAGTGAGACAAATGGCTGGACTTTCTATTCCACTTGTACTCGTTGTGGAGTTTGTGACAGCTGATGACCTTGCAGTATTATTGCTAGAGTTTTAATCCAGAGACCTGGGTAATATTTGGATACCTGGGCTTGAATCTTGCAATGGAATTTGAAATCAAACAAAATTTGGAATTAAGAATTTAATAATGATGATGAAACCATTGTTAACTGCCAAGGGGGAAAACCCCAATCTGGTTAACGAATGTCCTTAAGGGAAGGAAACTGTCATTCTTATCTGGGCTGGACTACATTTGACTCAACTGCCTTCTGGGCAATTAGGGATGTTTGATCAGTGGCACCCCACATCCCCTGAATAAAACAAACACTGACCAGGACATTAAGCAAATGCTCCATTGGCCTTCATAATGGTGTCAAAGCATGTATTACGTTCATCTGACAGGGAGCAGGGGATTTGGTTTATAAGGTCTCATGCAAGCTTCAGCAAGTGTGACACTGCAACACTCCCTGAGCAGCAATACTTCAAAGTGGCAAGCTATATATTTTTTCCTAAGTATCTGGGGATGTTGTGACTGGACAGGACATTGGCTAGGCCACTTTGGAATTGTGTGTGCAATTCTGGTCTCCCACCTATCGGAAGAATGTTGTGAAACTTGAAGGAGCTCAAAACAGATTTACACAGATATTGCCAGGGTTGGAGGGTTTGAGTTATAGGGAGAGGTTGAATAGGCCGGGACTGTTTTCCCTGGAGCGTCGGAGGCTGAGGGGGCGACCTTATAGAGGTTTATAAAATCATGAGGGGCATGGATAGGATAAATAAACAAAGTCTTTTCCCCGGTGTAGGGGAGTCCAGAACTAGAGGGCATAGGTTTAAGATGAGAGGGGAATGATTTAAAAGGGACCTAAGGGACAACATTTTCACACAAAGGGTGGTGCATGTATGGAATGAGCTGCCAGAGGAAGTGGTGGAGGTGGGGACAATTACAACATTTAAGAGGCATTTGGATGGGTATGTGAATAGAAAGGGTTTGGGGGATATGGGCCAAATGGGACTCGATTAATTTAGGATATCTGATCAGCGTGGACTGAGATGAACTGAAGAGTCTCATTCCATGCTCTATGACAAGTTGAATTTGAACTTTGAGACTCAGGTTGAATGTGCCACTGAGCTGCTCCTCATATTCAAAAAGTTGTGCACAGATAACATTAAGTACTTTTGCTCCACAAAGTGCTGTTTCAATGTAAGCTGAACATTGTACACAACCAATCAAGTTTGATGACTCCAGTGTTGGAGAATTGCATGTTGGGTTCAAGACTCACATGCAAGAGATGAGAGGGCAGATAGTGCCATCTGCTGGCTGTCATTTTCCTCAATGAAGCACTCCCTGGTCAAATGTGAACTCACACATGCATCTTACAATTACATGTATTGTTAATTGCTGCTTCAAACCTCACCCTCATGCCTAGAATCCTGTCATGTCATGGAGGGACCCCACATACACCCAGAAACAAGAGGGCGCCATTCAACCCCTGTATCCTGCTATTCAATTAGATCATGGTTGATTTAACATACACTTCCTACCACGTAGTACTTAGAACTGAATGTAATGGTTGAAATGAACTTTAGCCAGAATTTCATACAAAACATTTATTACCATTCACCCTTTGTATTCCATGCCCTTTGGTATAAGGGCAAGCTTCCACTAATCTTTTTCATATTTTTGTAATAGCTTTTAAGAATGCAAGAACATTGGAACTAAGAATAGGTGCGATCATTCTGTCCTAGTAGCTTGCTCAGCTCTTCAATAACATTGACTCACTATTCTCATAACTCTTGATTCCCTTAGAATCCAAAAATCGGTCAAAGCCCTCTGTAAGAAGATTCAAAAGATTGTGATCAAAGAAATTTCTAATCTCGATTATCTATGGCTCAGTGGTTAGCACCAGGGACCCAGGGTCGCTTTCAGCCTCGGGCGACTCTTTGTGTGGAGTTTGCACATTCTCCCATGCCTGCCTGGATTTCTTCCGGGTGATCCGGTTTTCTTCCGCAATCCAAAGACGTGTGGGTTAGGTGAATTAGTCAGGGGTAAATATAGGGTAGGGGACTGGGTCTGGGTGGGTTACTCTTCGGAGGGTTGGTGTGGGCTTGTTGGGCTGAAGGACCTATTTCCATACTGTAGGGATTCTAATTCTAATTCTAACTCATGTTCTAATATTATGGTCCCTATTGTCAACCAGGGGGAAGCATCTACCTGTCAAGCCTCCTGAAAATATTAAAAACTACAAATGTTTACCTTTTATTTTTCTAAGTTTGAAGGAAAAATAGGCTTTGTCTATTCAGTATCTACTCATTGTACAAATGTGTCCTTCTAGGAATTCAACTATTGACCTTAGTTATCATCCTTCTATTGAAAAATATATATCTTTAGATAAAGAAACTAAAACTACACACAAACATATTCATTCAAAAAAAGGCAAAACCAATTAGCAATAAGGCTATTCTGTGGAATTAAACTACGCCCTCTTAATTCAAAAAGTACCCAATTACACAACAAAAATAACATTTTGCTGAGATTTTGTTTGGTGTAGGTTTTGTTTTAGAAAAGGCAAATAGGGAAAAAAAACCCTCAGAGATAAAGGACGCAAACTCAAAGGATGACAAATGTGAAGACTTAAGATCCAGGCAATTTTCTGCTGTCAGCAACACAATGAATTGATGAATCTTCCAATCAAACTTCAGGTCAGATGGAAAGTCATTTTAGAGTTTTTATGTGAGTTAACTGTTCAGTTATCAGAGTTTAACAGAAAGTTAAAGATCTGATTTCTGGAACTTTCTCAGGTTCTCAAGAAGATACTTCAAGAGATCTGTCTAACTTTCCTGCTGCAAGGTTTCTGACCCAGTTCTGAGGAAGGGTTACTCAACCTGAAACATTAACTCTGATTTCTCCTCATATATGCTGCCAGACCTGCTGAGCTTTTTCAGCAATTTCTGTTTTTGCTTCTGATTTGTAGCATCCATAGTTTCTTTGTTTTTTTTGCTGCCAGCACCTTGGAGGTTTCTTTTTTTTTACTGAGACAGACTTAGAGGTTAACTGAAACAGTAGATTTAGTTCCAAGCTGTTGCTAGGCAAGCTTCAGCACTGGACCCAATCTTTTGAAGTCAAGTCTGTTCATCAATGAAAGCCATAAAATCCATCTCTTCTCTATCTTAAACCTTTGCATTATTTCTACAAAATCAGTAGTCTCTTTGTAAACACAAGGTGGACCACAACAAAGCAATTTTTGACTGTTCAGTTTCAAACAATCACACGGTAAACCCTCAGCCACCTTGAAGATGTGCAAATTAATCCATCCCTTCCAGCTTCCTTCACCTGGTTACTTTTAAGGACTCCTAACATAACTCCACCCTTGAGAAAAGTTACACAATTTCTAAATCTGCTTCATTATGGTGAAACATATATACCATAAACACACAAAAACTCATTGATTCATCCTTATTCATCAATTGCATAAGATTTACACAATTTATTTCCTTTTTTGTAACCTTCAAACTATTCTAGCATGATTACATTCTTGATAACACTTCTAGCAATATAAACAAGTCTTATAAAGTTGAAATCATAAATTTTACATAAACATGTCTAGCTTTTTGAATTTTAAATTTCTCTATTAAAATCTAAGGGATTATAGTTACATATTTTCATTCACCAAAAGATCCTCGGACAGTACCTTCCAAACCCATGACCATTACTATCTGGAAGGTCAGATACATCCAGAACCTCAACCTCAGCTACAAATCTTCTCAAAATTTGCTAACACCCATGAATATTATGTTCCTAGTCTGGTCACCTTGCAATCATATCTATGAAATAGTTATTGAGACTTACATGTTTACGTTTATTTTTGTCATCTGTTTTGCTTTGCATGTCACGTGGACTCAAATAGAGAGCATGCAATTCTATTTTTTTTTACGAATGTTGATTTTATCTGTGTGCAATAGTGCATAAGCTCTGTCATTTCTGCTACATTCTGGTTATTCATTTCCATGTTGCTATCCTGCTCAACACTTGCACTTTCTCTGTATTCCAGTACATATTCCTTCATGGCCTCAATATTTAGTTTTGAATCCTCTCCACTGCCCTGGCTATTCAAATGCCAGGGAAATGGTTCCAGGTGAAGACACAGCTCCTTCTTTCCGAGGACTAGCGCCTCATGAATCAAACTCTATTTCTTCCACACCAGTTTGAGCCATACATTCGATACTTTCATCTTAACTATCCTATCTTAATTTACTTGTGGCTCAAGTAGCAATCCTGAAACCATTATCTTAGTAATGTCTGTACTTGGGCACACAAATCTTTCTGCATCTCCACTATTCCTAGTGTTCCACCATTTAGAAAATATGTTTAAGCTCCATATGGATGTAACCTCACACATGGACACAGGTACATCCAACCATTTTAGTTTTGCAAACTGGCAATCTATCAATGTCCCTTTGCATCACTGTATATGTACTGCCATACGCACATCTATATCATGGGATCACCCACTATATATTCCATCTCTATACGGTGACACAGGACAGGGTGGAGGCACAGAAGAGCAGACATTCAAAATGACCCAACACTGAATCTAGAGTGCTGCAATGATAGCACTCTATACCTGTGTGTGGATTTCCTCGTTGATGGAACGTTTGGAATCTTGCTTCTTCTTCACAGCGAGCAATTCCACCAATGGTCGAATAGTCATTCCCTACCAGACAGACAGATTTAATCAGCATTGTGCAGAAATAACTTCTATCTACCATCAACCAAAGCTCCACAGGTACCAAGAGTTTACAATCATTCATTTTTGCTAATTTTCTGTTGGCATTTTAAACTACAACTGGTGCTTTCATTTGCAACAAATGAAAACTACCATTCAATGAATACCTTTAATGCCGAAAAATCCCAAAATATTTTACACTTCAGTGGTCCAGAACATTCAGCCTCGGACCTTCAGGTGACCATCCTCCAAGGTGGACTTCAGGACAGGCAGCAGAGAAAAGTGGCCGAGCAGAGGCTGACAGATAAATTCGGTACTCATAGGGAGGGCCTCAACCGGGACCTTGGGTTCATGTCACATTACAGGTGATCACCATTGCACTACACACACACACACTCACACGGACACAGGTACACACAGACACACAACACAGACACCCACACACACCCTTATGGACACACACACTCCCACATGCACCCCCTCACAGACTCTGCACTCACTACACACACACACTTTCTCACACTCACAACCCCCACCCCAGACAGACAGACAGACTGACACACAGACAGACAAAGACCCATATGCACACATATATTTTGTGGGGTGAATTTGTACTTGCAGAGTTACATTGTACTTTGCTCAAAGACCGCATGCATTCATGTGGAACTCTGAGCTCAAAAACTGCATGAATTTATGTAAAACTCTGTTATCTCACTTTTTAAATTAGAATCAATCTAAACATCATGGCATAGACAGAGAACACAGGGGGCCAACACCTTCAACATGTTGTCTAGCTATCACCACTGTTAGCAGCTAACCTGAGAATGCAACTTATTTTAAAAAAAGGTTTTGTGATTTACACATGAAAGAAGTGAAACTATCACTGTATTCTAACAGATGAAAGGCTTAACAGACAACCAATTTTTCAATGTATAATTTCAGTAACATCACACTGTGAATTTTTGCTGTAAATTCTGTGTTATGATTGAGTCCTCCACTATCACCGGATGAAGGAGCGTTGCTCCAAAAGCTAGTGTGCTTCCAATTAAACCTGTTGGACTATAACCTGGTGTTGTGTGATTTTTAACTTTGTACACCCCAGTCCAACACCGGCATCTCCAAATCATTCATTTTTGCTAATTTTCTGTTGGCATTTTAAACTACAACTGGTGCTTTCATTTGCAACTACTACCATTTAATGAAGACCTTTAATACCGAAAAATCCCAAAATATTTTACACTTGCAATTTACTTAACTATCAACTCAAACATCAGTGCAAGAGGAAGATTTTCAGGAGCATCTTAAAAAAAAAAGAGGTATACAAAGTAAGAGAGATTTTAGGAGGAAATTCCAGAGCTTTAGACCGAGGCAGCTGAAGGTACATTCTGGATCAGTGGTGCTGGAAGAGCACAGCAGTTCAGGCAGCATCCAAAGCGCAGCGAAATCGACGTTTCGGGCAAAAGCCCTTCATCAGGAATAAAGCCAGTGAGCCTGAAGCGTGGAGAGATAAGCTAGAGGGGGGTGAGGGTGGGCGTGGGGAGAGAGTAGCATGGAGTAGCATGAAAGTAGCTGAAGATACAGCTGACAATGATCCAAGCATTAAAACTGGGGATGTGCAATGTCAAATTCAACTCCCAAGGCTCCAAAATTGGATGACTAGCTGATCTCCAATTTACAGATTACAGGACATTAAGATTATTATGTATATGCATAAAGCTTGCATTATAAAAAAAAACTTGTATGTTGCAAGGCTAAGGTATAACAGTATCTGCCAGTCCATGGAACAATGTCACAACAATCTCACTTCTTGTATTCAATTTCTCAGATCAGATAAAAAAGGGAACTTCTCCAAAACTGTACCAGAACGAATCATCACAGATATTCATGCTGGCTGGCCCATTGCCAGACCTTTCCTCTTGCCCATCACTAACCCTCTCCATTGCTCCATCTCTGGCCTTCTTCGTGACATGCATACACAGCCTAGAGTAGATTTCAGCTCTCCTAAAATACTGCAGCATTATAAGCTCTCTCAAATCTCCTTCATCCATCACTCATACTTGCAATTGTGTTTTGACAACATATCAGTTTTAAAATTCTCACCCAGATTCAAATTCCTCCAAGTGTTGGCTGTATCTCATCTCTTTACCCTCCTTTTGTCATTTATATAAGGAATTTTTAGATGAGAGTTTAGAAGGTATAATCAATAAGATTTCGGACAACACCAAAATTGGTGGTGCAATGGACAGTGCTAGAAGCTTATTCAAGATTACAAAGATCTTGATCAATTAGGTCAATGGGCTGAGAAGTGGCAGATAGAGTTTAAATTTGGATAAATGAGAGATATTACATTTTGTAAAACAATCAAGGGCAGGGCTCATAAAATTAAAATTCGGCCCATGCTCCTTGGATGCTGCCTGACCTGCTGCGCTTTTCCAGCAACACATTTTTCAGCTGATCTCCAGCATCTGCAGTCCTCACTTTCTCCATGGGTACTGTTGTACAACAGAGAGACCTAGGGGTTCAGGTACATAATTCTTTGAAGTTTGCATCACAGGTAATCAGGATGGTTAAGAAGGAAGTTAGTAGGCTGGCCTTCATTGCTCAGACCTTTGAGTATAGGACTTGGAATGTCATGTTGAGGTTACAGAAGACATTGGTGAGGCCTTTTCTGAAATATTGTTGCCCCGCTAAAGGAGATTATTATTAAGCTGGTGAGGATTCAGAAAAGATTTACCAGGATGTTGCCAAGAATAGTGGGTTTGAGTTATAAGGAGAGGCTGGTTAGCCTCCTTCACTGGAGCATAGGAGATTGAGGGGTGAGGTTCATAAAATCATTAAGGGTATAGATAAAGTGAATGACAGGTCTCTTTCCCTGTGGTGGGGAATTTCAATACTAAGGGGCATAATCTTAAAGTGAGAGGAAAAATATTTTAAAAAGACATGAGGGGCTTTTTTATTTAACAAAGAGTGATTCATGTGTGGGATGAACTTCCAGAGGAAGCGGTGGATGTAGGTCTATGTACCATGTTCAAAAAACATTTGGATAAGTACATGTGAGGGATAATGGGTCAAGTGCAGGTAGTATGGACTAGTTTAGTTTGGGATTATGGTCGGCGTGGACTTTTACTTCACTTAGACCGAAGAGCCTGTTTCCGTGTTATATGACTCTATAAATCCTCCTGCACTACAACTCTTCAAGGTCTATGCAGTTTCATTCTGCCTTCCTGCATGCTCCTGATTTGCATTTCACTACCAATGCCCTTGTTTTCCCCAGTCCCCAGCTTTGAAAAGTCTTCCTTAAAGCTCTCTAAATTGTTGTGCCTATTTGTTTACGGTGTGCTCAAACTATTCAGCCAAACGTTTGGCCAGCTGTACTTGTGGCTCAATAACTGCTCCAGCAATGTGCCTTAAGGTGTTTTACTACACAAATTGTTGTTGATCAGCTGAAGTCTCCAGAACAGAGAAAGAGCAACAAATACTGAATTGCTCTTGGTCCACCAATCCACAGCATGCATACAATGAAACATACATGTCCCAGTGTGCGCAAATGTGCAAGTCCCAGCCTTTAAACACAAAATGTCTAAACCTCAGAAGGTGCACACTTCAACATGCACAGAAATGGCAACATGCTCCACCATGTGCACAGATGCCACATACACATTCTAGCACGCAGCAAGAGAACATACCGGTCATAGTGTAAACATGTAAACGCATAAGCTACACACAAATTCGCAAATAAACAAACCTGAACAAAGACAGTGAAGAATATAACTGTGATAATGGCAGTGAGGAACAAAGTTCGAGGGAAAGAGTCACGCAGCAGATATCCAAGTGAGAAGGCGATTGCTCCTCGCAGTCCCCCATAAGAAATTATAAACTGGTCCTTGGGGGTGAGTTTCACAATGCGAAATCTGTTAAGTATTAAAGTGAGACCCAGGACACCTGAAAGAAAACAACAGGTTTACAGGCACAGAATCTTAGTTCAAAATTCCACCATTGTCTGCCATCTTTGGGATTGCTTTTAAAGCCAATGTTGCCAGTTGGTTTAGTTGTGGCACTTTTACCTCAACCAACACTTTGTGGATTTGAAGCTAAGATACGTATTTTCATTATCTAGAGAGGAGGCATGCACATGAGAGGGTGGTGGGTGGTAGGGGGAATGTGTTGGCAGCAGATGATGCGGTGGCTTAGGTACCTTTGTAAAAGACAACAAAAATATTTTATTGCTGAATTACTTCTTCTCTAATTTAGTGATTATAATGCCCAACAGTAAAGAGACTGGGCTCATTATCAACAATTGCTGCAAGGCCAAGGTATAACAGAATCTGCCAGTCCTTGGAACAATGTTACAACAATCTCACTTCCTGAACTCAATTTCTCAGATCAGATACAATTGTCACGTTTTTTTTTGCAAATGAATGCTCGTTTCTTGAATTGATTGCTTCTTTTCAAGAATTCCACTTCTTTGTGCTCATAGCATCAGGGTTCAAATATGGAAACATCAATTCTCCCTTTACAATCCCTTCAATGCTTCCCCCCACCCCACCTCCATGTCAGATTCAGCACCTCAGGTAAACTCTGTGGTGACCAATAACAAATTAACCCTAATAGCTCATGCTTCTGATTTAAATGTGAATTCTTCTATTACGACAGTCAGTTATTATGATCAATGTGTGTTTGATTGGGTTGTCATGGAAAGCAAGCAAGCCAAAGACCTCAATAAGAAGCACCAGGGTGTGGGGGAGAGAAAGCAATGGAGTCAATCAGAGGTGAGGCTGCATCAACTGTATCACTAGATAGCCATGCACTGTCACCTAAATGTGCAGTACCTTTTAGGTCTTACCTAGGACTCGACCAATCAAGCAGAACATCACTGTGCAGCTTATGAAGATCCAATCCCACTGATGCTGACCAGCAAGCGTTGAAACACCCAAGAAGATAAAGATGAGTGTTTCACTCACGCTGCTCCACATCTTTAGGAAATACTTAATAGTGGTATGAGACTTATGAGAGATGTTTGCCTCCACATAAGGACGCATGATCACTCCACAGGAAATGAGCCTGAAAAAACATAAACCAACATACAAATTAATTACAAAAACTGATTGTGTACATGCTGCCCTCCTCAAACAGTGCTCCCAACCATGTGACAGGAAACAGCAAGAAACATAATGTCATCAGCAAAAAAAATGTATCTTGTGTATCTGGAGGAACATTCTATCTTTCTAATCTTCCAGAACCAACCAACATCAGAACTGCCAGTCTCTCAACCCTCTAAAAGTTCTACCCACCTGCCTTCAAACACACACATTAGTGTGCATTAGTTCCATCTGTCCTTCTCTCTCAACAGCGACACCCCCCCCCACCCCCCCCACCCCAACAAACGTTAACATCCAGCCCCCTGGAACAGTGTGCCCTCTGCCAATTTCACTTGGAACAGTCAGTGCTCCCCCAACACATACAAGTCCACTTTTCAGATGGTTGGCCCATTTGCAATCTGAAACTCCCCCACACAGAGCAGTATGCAATTCCCCCAAATCAAACATTATTCAAAACATTAGCCTGTTCACATCCATCCAAATACACCATCTCTCAACTCCAGATGCGGTTGACCCTTGATGTCTAAAATGTCCTAGTAAGCCATAAAGTTTTATCACATTGGTACAAAAAAAACCCACTATTGATGCAGAGGGGACTCAGCACAATCCTTTCAAGGACAATCAAAAAAGCAATAAATACTTTCATCTCAAGAATAAATGAAAGACAGCAGCCTGCATTGCCTTCAACAGGAATTGTGTGCTTACTGATCCCTGCACTGCTGCAACAATCTGACTACCAGCAGTAAGTGCACATTCCCATCAAAAGCCATTAAGTACTTTAGACAAAGGAATCACACACACAAATCAATGCACAAAATTCAAACAGCTTGTATCTCACACAGGAAAGCATCACTGACCGCTTAATAAGTTTGAGGACACTTACGCCATGATTCCTGACAGATGGAAGATCTCCGAACATAAATACGCCATGTAGCTGTAGAGGAAAACGAAGAGAGGCTCGATAACACGTATACGTGATGTAAAACGAGAGGTGAAGGCAGCGATAAGCCCATAGAAAATTCCAACAAAGATGCCTCCGAGAGCCACCACGAAGAAGGACAGGATTCCTAGGATAATCTCCTTGGCGCCAATTTCTGGATCACTGGCATATTCCTCAAGGAGGTGATAGAGCACCTGCAAAATTAACATTTGGACGTGCAGTCACATGATAAGAAACAAAAATCCATCCTGAGGCAGGAATTGCTTAGGCAGCTTCTGGGGCTCGGGGTTACAGGACAAGTGGTGCTGATACAATAGGGTATGCTTGGGATGCCATGAGGATGGAGGGATGCTTTGAGCACCATGAAGAATGTTGGGTTGGGCAGTGGTTGGGGCACAAGAAAAGAGGACATCTGGAGTGAGAGAAGGTTATGAGGCAATTTGTTGAAATTAAGTTCCAGACATAACTTACTATACTCACCACAGTAACTGCATCATTGAGCAGAGACTCTCCGAATACCAGGATGTGCAACAATTCATTGATGTGAATCTCTTCAAATACAGCTAGCACAGCCACAGGATCCACAGCAGAGATGATGCTGCCAAACAGTAGATTAGGCAGTAAGGTGATGTGTTGCAGTCCAGAGCCCTGGATCTGGCACACCGCGAACAGTAGTAACCCAACAAAGGCAGCATTCCATAGAGTCCCAAGCACGGCAAAGCTTAGGATAGTTCCCAGGTTCTCACTGAAAGGTCGGGTGGGTAAGAAATAGCCGGCATCCAGAATGATGGGTGGAAGGAGATAAAAAAAGAATACATCCGCTTTCAAAATGGGTGGGGTTTCTCCAACGGCCTTCAGGAGACCACCCACTATCAGACCCACACACACCAGCACGCAGCTCTCTGGTACTATCGATGAAACCTTTGGGAGGAAGTGAAAACCTAAAAATACAAAACACTCATCAGGGCACTGGCAAGATATTCCAGATAATAATACATTGACAACACCAGAGAGGACACAATAAATACAGGATGCAACAGAGAAAGAGTGAACGTGCAACAGACCGTGAACAGAAATTTATCAAAATGTTAAACCTACCTTTAACTCAGCAAGCTGCATTTATATAGTGTAACATACAACTCCATGGAGATGTAAAGACAAGCAGAGTGGGACTGGAAGGAACAGAAAGTTTAATGGCATTAGCGAGTAAGGTCCACAGAAACAGTAATGGGGCAAAAGGATTGTTATCTGAATGTGCAAAATACTTGTGATAAGATAGATGAGCTAGTGGTACAGATAAAGGTGAATGGTTCAGATTTAATGACTCTTACAGAAACATTACTACAAGATGACAATATCATAAAATAAATGGTCAATGGAAATGTGATAACATTTCAAAAGATAAGGCAAATGGTAAAAGAGACAAAGTCATCCAGACAGTAAAGGATGTCAAAAGAACTATAGGAAGAAAGAACCTTGAATCAAAAGATCAGACAGTAGAAATGTTAGAATTTACTCAGAAATATTCTGAAAAGTGTCATTCTCCAGGCCTACGGTTTTCATGATATTGACCTACACTTTTGAATATGTGCCAAAGTAACTCAAATATATTTCTGAAGGGTTGGCTAATGTGGTGCCATTATTTAAGAAAGGTAGTGAGGAAAAGCTAGTGAACTAATAGACTGGTGAGTCTGACATCAATGGTGGGCACATTGTTGGAAGGGATTCTGAGGGACAGGATTTACATGTATTTGGCAAGGAAAAGACTGATTAGGGATAGTGAACATGGCTTTATGTATGGGAAATGATGGCTCCCTAATTTGATAGAGTCTTTTGAAGTGGCAAAGATGATTGATGAAGGCAGCATAGTAGACATTGGCTGTACGGATTTCAGTAAGGTATTTGACAAGGTTCCCCATGGTAGACTGGTTAGCAGGATTAGATCACATGGAATACAGGGAAAACTAACTATTCGCATACAAAATTGGCCTGAAGGTAGGAAATAGATGTGGTGTGGAGGAATACTTTTTGGACTGGAAGCCTGTGACAGATGGTATGCCACAAAGATTGGTGCTGGGTCCATTGATTTGTCATTCATATAAATGATTTGGATGTGAATATAGAAGGTATCATTAGTAAACTTTCAGATGACACCAAAATTGATGGTGTAGTGGACAACAAAGGAGGCTACCTCAGAGTACTTTGGGATCTTGGTCAGGTAGACTGAGGAGTGGCAGATGCAGTTTAGATAAATGTGAGGTGCTACATTTCAGTAGGGTAAATCAGGGCTGGACTTAACCATATAATCAAGCGGGTTAAAAGGGGTCATGAAATAGTTTTAGTGAGCAGAATTAAGGAGAATCCCAAAGCATTTTATTCTTATATAAGAAGCTGGTAACTAGAGAAAGGATTAGCCCACTAAAGGATAATGAAGAAAAGGTTGCGTGTTGAACCTGAGAGAATGGGTGAGATTCTGAATGATTATTTTGCATCAGTGTTCACTGAGGAGAAGAACATGATGAATGTTGAGATTAGAGATAGAAGTTTGATTAGTCTGAATCACGTTGGCATAAGTAGGAAAGATGTGTTGGGTATGCTAGAGGTTATTAAAGTGGACAAATCCCCAGGACCGGATGGGATCTATCCCAGGTTACTGAGGGAGGCGAGAGAGGAAATAGTTTGGGGCCTGACAGATATCTTCGTGGCATCCTTAAATACAGGTGAGGTGCCGGAGGACTGGAGGATTGCTCACGTTGTCCCCCTATACAAGAAGGGTAGTAGCGATATTCTGGGTAATTACAGACCAGTGAGCCTGGTGTCGGTGGTGGGAAAGTTGCGTGAGAAGATACCGAGGGATAGGATCTATTTAGAAAAGAATGGGCTTATCAGTGATAGGCAACACGGTTTTGTGTGGGGGAAATCGTGCCTTACCAACTTAATAGAGTTCTTCAAGGAAGTGACCAAGTTGATGGATGAAGGAAGGGCTGTTGATGTCATATACATGGACTTTAGTAAGGCGTTTGATAAGGTAGACTAATGAAGAGAGTAAAGTTATATGGTGTGCAAGGTGTTCTAGTTAGGTGGATAAAGAACTGGTTGAGCAGCAGGAGACACAGAATAGTAGTTGAAGGGAATTTCTCAAAATGGAGAAAGGTGACCAGTGGTGTTCCACAGGGGTCAGTGCTGGGGCCACTGTTGTTTGTAATATACATAAATGATCTGGAAGAGGGCACTGTTGGTATGATCAGCAAGTTTGCAGATGACGAAGATTGGTGGAGTAGCAGAAAGCATAAGGGACATTCAGAGAATACAGGAGGATATAGATAGACTGGAGAGTTGCACGGAAAAGTGGCAGATGGATTTCAATCCAGACAAACGTGAGGTGATGCATTTAGGCAAGACTAATTCTTGAGCGAATTATACAATGAATGGAAAAGCCTTGGGAAAAGTTGATGGACAGAGAGATCTGGGAGTTGTTGGGACAAGACTTCTGTCTCCGTGTTCGTTTGGAGGAGAGAGACACCAGGTCTGATTAAAAGTATAAGCAGTTTTAATGAGAGAGAATCGTACACAGTACAGTGAGGTGTCTAGCTCACTGGAGAAGGCGCGTTCTGATTCTATTGTTCTGTTCTGCCTAACTTCTTAGCCCCCTCGCACCTCAGTGCTACATCCTTATTTGGTAATATGCAGTATGCTAGTATGTCATTGGTTCTTACCTGATAACATTCTATTACCTCAGTTTGAGCTACGTGCATTTTGACACGGCTCCAATGTCCTGTTATCTCTCACCCTCCCTGGGGCCTCTTCAGGCTATGCCATCAGCTTTTCAGTCTGCTCTTAGTATAACATAATGGCTTACTGCTGCCTAGTGAAGCTAACAAGTTCCAGACTTGCTAATACTACCTTACGTGAGCACTACCTAACAATAAAGTTTCTTACACTACCTAACCTTAATAATGCTTCCCAACAGAGTGCAGGTCCATTGCACCCTGAAGGCTCTGCACAGATAGAGTGGTCAAGAAGGCATATAGTATGCCTGCCTTCATTGGACAGGGTATTGAGTATAAGAACTGGCAAGTCATGTTAACACTGTACAAGACATTGGTTCGGCCGCATTTAGAATACTGTGTACAGTTCTGGTCTGCACATTACCAAAAGGATGTGGATGCTTTGGAGAGGGTGCAGAGAAGGTTTACGAGGATGTTGCCTGGTATGGAAGATGCTAGGTATGAAGAGAGGTTGAGTAGATTAGGTTTATTTTCATGAGAAAAAAGGAGATGGGGGGGGGGACCTGATGGAGGTTTATAAAATCATGAAGGGTATAGACAAGGTGGATAGAGACAAGCTTTTTCCCAGGGTGAAGGATTCAATAACGAGAGGTCACGCTTTCAAGGTGACGGGTGGAAAGTTTAAGGGGGATACACAGGGCAAGTACTTCACACAGAGGGTAGTGGGCGCTTGGAACAAGTTGCCAGCAGAGGTGGAAGAGGCAGGCACGGTAGATTCATTTAAGATGTGTCTGGATAAATGCATGAGTAGGTGGGGAGTAGAGGGATACAGATGCTTAGGAATTGACCGACAGGTTTAGACAGTAAACTTGGATCGGCTCAGGCTTGGAGGGCTAAAGGGCCTGTTGCTGGGCTGTAAATTTTCTTTGTTCTTTGTTCTATAATGGTAAGGCCCTAGGGAGTGTTCACAGTTCCTTGAAAGTGGAGTCGCACGTAGACAGAGTAGTGCAGAAAGCTTTAGGTAGACTTGCCTTTATTGATCAGTACATTGGGTATAGGAGTTGGGAGGTCATGTTGCGACTATACAACACAATGCTTAGGCCACATTTGGAACAGTGCTTTCAATTCAGATCATGCTGCGATAGGAAAGATGCTGCTAAACTTGAAAGAGTTCAGTGAAGATTTACAAGGATGATGCCAGGGTTGGAGGGATTCAGCTATAGGGAGAGGCTGAATTGACTGGGGCTATTTTCTCTGGGCTGAGGGGTGACTTACAGAGGTTTATAAAATCATAAGGGACGTTTTAGATTCATCTTAGTGATAATTTTCTGATGCAAGAGTCTCTTTCAGACTCATGATCACTACTTTTGACCTGACTTTCACCTAATTCGGCCAGCCCACCAAACCTCATTTCTTGGCTACACTTTCCACTCTTCCAACCAATAGATTCCTTTGAACGAGTCACCCAAGTATCCACTCTGAGTAAATCTTCTGTGGATATGATTAATCTCATGCACATGACCATCCTTCAGACAACTATCACACAGAGTTTGATTTACTACATTTAGTTCCTCAGGACCCTCACCATAAAACACAAATATTTGAAGGCACAAATTTTATGATCTGTGCAAAGTCCAAGATTTTTAGGTATTTCCATTTAACACAACTGAATCTTAACAGGTTGATTGCCATGTGTAATTATTACCTATTGTAAACTATGTTATTAGCTGGGCTTTTCCATTCCTCAGAATTCTCTCTTCTACAGCAAATTAAATCTCCTGAAGTGAATTCTTAGATGATCTGACAACATACTGCATTTTTTTTGAGACTTTACTCTTTTGTGAAGCATTTAAATATACAGAAAAAAATAAAACTAACTACAGTATCTTCTCCAGTATAAGACCAGCTTATAGATTAGAAGATAATGTAGGATTTCATATACACCAAACTGCATCCTCCAAGATCTGTGCATGAACCACTTCAAGTCACTATGTCAGTTTGTGGTTAACAAGTCAATGCTTATGCACTATTTCATCAAACATAGAATGATCTTTTTTTACTACTAAGAGAATTTTCAACTGCACGACTGTGCAACTCATGTTTTCACATGCAGCATTGTACTCACCATTAGCAAACGTATCGCAACTTGCAGTCAGATACTTGGCTGGTTACCCAGATCATGTCCTTACCCACTTTTTCAAAATCTTGTTCATAGTAATCTTCTAAGCTATGTTTGTAGAAATACTTAAATCAGACAGCCAGATCAATAAATTGCAGGATGAAAGTATTTCTTGGTTCTATTTTTTCAGATCAATGACAACCATCTTGTGGTAATGGAAGTTTATAATGGAAAAACACAGTCTACTTGAGTACTTTTACCGAGAACACTTATCTTTGTCAGCCTGTATTAGTTAATAAGAAATGTGAGCAAATTGCTTTTAACTTTAAGACAATGCTGTTTTCGTATCCTGAGCATCAAACTCCAACAATACCTGACTAACACCAATGAGAAGCACCAGGTTTTGCATCCACAAACAAATGCAAAATACTGCAGATGCTCAAAATTGAAAATAAAAACTGACAACACTAGAAAAACTCCAGAAAAGACATCAACCCAAAAGGTTAATTCAGCTTCTTTCTCTACAGACACTCCCAGATCGACTGAGTCCTTCCAAATTTTATGTTTTCATTAAAAACAGGGCCCTCCTGAATAAATGAAAGATCAGTGGTTTTTCCAAAAATTGCTTAATTAAGCTCCAAATGAAGTTTAAGCCTTTTTTTCATAGAATGTTTAATAAACAGCCGGAACATGTGGACACTTTACAACCTGTGCAGCCAACTCTCTTAAAAGGCCACCAAATGCTGGATCAGCAGCATCAACTCAGACTTCTCAAAACTTTGGGGGTCAGTATTTGACAATAAAGACCTTCACAAGTCAACAAACATCCCAGTGTGGAGAACAATTGCTGTCATGTCCCTCCTATATGGTACTGCAGTGAGATCTGGACTGTGCATCAGCAACAAATAAGAGTGCTAGAGAACTTCCATAGGCAATGCCTCTGCCACACCTTCCATAATCAATGGGAGGACAACACCAGAACTCTCTACGTGAAAAGGTACTGCAGACAGATTCCTTGAATCTTTTTTAAGGCAGAGGTAGATGGATTCTTGATAAGAATAGGGGTGAAATGTTTTGGGGCATAGGTGGGAATATGGAATATTCAGATTAGCCATGATCTTACTGAATAGTGGAGCAGGTTTGAGGAGATTTGTGGTCTATTCAGTCTTAATTTCAGTTTTTCAAAGTCACCTTCACAAATATTCAAGGAAAAATTTTAGACAAACTAGACATAAAATCTTGATAGTTGAAAACCATCTGTCCCACTTGGTCATGCTTTCTCAAATGGCCAACGTACCAGGTAGGACAAAAAAAAATGCTGGAAGGTCTCTTTGAAACTCTCCATGAAATACAGCAGTATTGATATTTATGACTGGGTGGAGCTTACTGCCAATCGTTCAAAATTATAACAACTTGTCTATAAAGCTGTATTATGCTGAATCACAAAACCTTATTAACCAGAGAGAGAAGAAAACGAAAGGAAGCAAATGCTGCAGTATGGATTCTCCACCTTTTAGGATATCCTGTCCATGCCTAAAGACCAGAGAATTGAGAATCAGTTGTTCAGTCACATGAAGACCACGGCAGAAACCCAGAGCCTTGTGTAAGACATCAACCTTGAATTGAGACATCATGACAATGAATCAGCAGCTTAGGTATCTTACTCAAGACTACAACAGCAATTATAAAATGGCTTACTCCAGTTATGTGATATGGAATTACAACTTTCTTTGGTGACATCAAGGTGTTGACATCACCAAATCTAAAGCAACTTGTGCTTTTAAATTCCTTAATCTTGTGACAATCCTCATTTCTTAGGGAATCAAGGTAACATTTAAACCATCTGTCCCACATATTATTGAAATATAAGCACTTTATCTAATACAACTCAATTAAGGGTCTGCAACCAACACATTCATTATAGGACTAAAATGCCTTGAGATGAGTATAGTTTGTTCAGATTTATCATTAGCTTCAAGCTCTCCCTCAAAATTCTCTTTGTCATGAGTTATTTCAAAAACCCTGCCTCTTCAACTTTGGGCACTTTATGGCATTATGGTATTGAATCACACATGAATGACCTATGAACTGCTCAATGGGATTTTCCAGTACACATTTCTCAGCAGTATTGTTCAAATGGTAACTTCTGCTGTAATAGCCTGACTGAGTGAAGTGCTTTCCTCCACATTCAGACTGTTATTAAGCTTCTGTTGATCAAAACACTATTGTCTAGTATCTGGACTAATTTGAATTCTGGTAGTGAGGCTTCTATTCCTTATGTCATAGTTGAATGTCTCTTTCCCAATGAAGGCTGAAGGAAATAACTTCACCCAGATCGTTCTTCAAAGAAACAGATATCTGACCAAAGTTTCTTTCTCCAAGAAATTGCACACTTTGAATCAGAGAAGGCTAGCTGATGCAGTGGAGGAGGATATGGAGATCAGATTCACAAGGCCAAACCCCTATCCTCAAAGGAGAAATGGGCCTAAAATAAGACTAGGCTTTACAAAACATCATTTAATTTGATTTATTACAGTATTATGTTCCAAGGTACATAAAAAGTGTCTTAAGTGCTTTACAGGCAGATTGCACCATACAAGTGCAACAGGGTAACAGAACAGATTGCAAGATACAATGTTAGAGCTGCCAAGATGGTGCACAGAGAGATCAACATTAACATTTAAAAGGTCCATTCAAAGGTCTGATAACAGCAGGGAAGAAGCTGTTCTTGAACCTTTTCATGTGTATTCAAACCTGCATATCTTTTGCCCAATGGAAGAAGGTGAAAGGGAGTATATCTGGGTGGGAGGGGTCTGTGATTATGCTGGTTGCTTTCCCAGTGCAGTGTAAGTATAGATGGAGTCAATTGATGGGAGACTAGTTTGAGTGATGGACTGGGCCGTGTTCACAACTCTCTAACTTCTTGCGAACTTAAAACCTTTCTGAGACCACAGTTCCAGGTCTGTGCAATCTTGGTATTTACACAAGAGAAAAGATATTGAGGCAATAGAGTTCAGCCTAAATTCAATCTGATTTTGCAATGTATGAGAAAATACATTGACAGATTTGAATTGGGAATCATTTCATTGGAATGAGAGAATGATTTGAAAAGTTATTAAAATTCTGAAAGCATGGAACAAGGTAGTTTCAACCAGACTGTGAAAGATATTGTGAAACTTGAAAGAGTTAAAAAAAAGGATGTTGCCAAGGTTGAGGATTTGAGCTGAAGGGAGAGGCTGAATAGGCTGGGACTGTTTTCCCTGGAGCATCAGAAGTGGAGGGTTGATCTCCGTGGTGTATAAAATCAAGAGGGACATGGATAGGGTAAATAGACAAAGGTCTTTCCCGTGTGTGTGTGTTTGTTTGTTTGGGGGGGGGGGGGGGGGGGGGGGGGGGGGGTTTAGTCCAGAACAAGTAGGCATAGGATTAGAGTCAGAAGGGAAAGATTTAAAAGTGACCTAAGTGGTAGAGCTTTTTCAGAGGTTGGTGCATCAATGGAATGAACTGCCAGAAGAAGTGGAGGAAGTAGGTACAATTACAACATTTAAAAGATATCTGGATGGGTATATGAATAGGAAAGATTCAGAGGGGTGTGGCAAAATGCTAGCAAATGGCACAAGGTTAATTTAGGATATCTGGTCAGCATGGACGATTTGAACTGAAATGCTTGTTTCCATGTTGTACAGCTCTGTGACTCTATGAATGGCCCATTGGTAACTAATGTTATTGGACTAAGCTTGAAGTTTCAACAGTCAGCTGTCTGAATAACTTGTGATTGTTTTTAAAAACTGAATGTTGAGGTTTATCCACATTTTTGTATTTCACCATCACCACTGAGTCAGCTCCCACAAGACTTGTCTGGTTGTGAAAAGAATATCTGAATTTTGCAAAACTGGACATTGTTTGTTACATTCCTAATCACTCAAGCAAAGAATACTCAAGTGCCAGAGCTGCTGACTGTCTTGGTGCCCCAACTGCACACAGCTTATAATAGGCTGTAAGAAATGACTCCTACTTGACTGAGTGCAGCACCCTTATTTATTCTTTTGTGGACATTGCTGGGAAAGCTACCCATCCCTAATTGCCCTTCCACTGAGTGGTCTAGTAAGCCATGACAGAGAGCTGTTAAAAGTCAATACTGTGTATCTGGAGTCACATGTAGACCAGATAAGAGAAAGACATGAGAGAAACAAAATACACAACTGCTGGAAGTCTGAAGCAAAAACAGAAGTTGCTGGAGAAACTCAACTGGTCTGGCAGCATCTATGGAGAGAAAGCAGAGTAATGTTTTGGTTCTCATGCCACTCCTAGAATTGAACATTGCGAACTAGATGAGTTTTTCATGACACCTGAATATTGCTGCCAAAATTCTCTTTCAATTACAGGTTTACTAATTTAATTTAAAATTCACCAGCTGCTTTGGTGAGATTTGAACTTGTGCCGACACAGTTTTAGTCTGGACTTCCAGATTACCAGTCTAGTGACAACGTCATTACATGACTGACAAGACACAAGTCACGAGTGTGATGGAATCCTAATGACACTTGGTTGGGTGCAGCTGCAACAGCACTCAAGAGTTCAGTAGCACCACAGGACAAACCAGTGAACTCATACCAGATTCACATCCATAGATGCACTGTGGCTGCAGTGCTCTGATCCAAATAAGTTGCCATAGCTCGTCAAGGCATTCTTGACAACATCGCCCAAACTCCTGAAATCCAACATGCAGAATGAAAATGGCAGGTGGTGTATGGGATCACCATCAACACCATTCACATAGAGCCCAATTCAGATATACACAAACTGTTGCTTCATTGTTATAACTCTCACCTTAAAAATATAATAGCAGCACCTCTGCAAAGATTGTAGCAGTTCAAGAATTTTTTATTCTTATTGCAGCACTGGCTGACAAAGTGTTCCAGCTTAATCTCACTTTCAACTCTTGCTTCTCACCCAAGATAGCTAATGCAGTTCAAGGACATATCCAAATATATTTCAAGTGTTTTATTTCTGCCTTTATCACTCTTTTAATCAGCAAATTGCAGACGCCCACCGTCAACTTCTCAAAAGAAAACAGAGATAAGCAATAAATCTAGCCTTCCCAACAATAACTGCATCTCAAGAATGCCTTTTTAAAAATGTTCAAGACAATAGAAAATACCTTTGAAAAGAATCGGCTCCTGTGAAAACAGATATCGTTCAAATCACACACAAGATAAACATGTGAAGAATGCGGAATGATATGACTGAATTGTTTACTTCTGAAGATTTGTCACAGCCGGTATGTTATAGTTAATTAAGACTTGGGGAAGAAAAATCCAATTTCTGAATTATCATACTCATTGTCATTAATGAGCATAACTTCATAAACAAGATGGCAGTGGTGGAGTAGGCAGCGTTTGGTCTCCTCAGCCTGTCTGTTTCTTTTCCTCCCTTTTTCTTTGATTCTCTTCATTTTTTAAGATTTTAAAGTGCTTTTTCCTTTGATAAAAACTTCCCTTGTAGCAGCTGCGAGCTGGGGCAGTGCAGAGTAGCTGACAGTCAGAGTGGAGTGGGCTGGAGGCCTGGAGCAATGCACAATTGCTAAGAGCCGGAGAGGAGTGGACTAGAGGCCTGGAGGGGAGCTGAGTGAAATGGGCTGGGGGTGGAGAGTGGTATGGAGTGGCTGAGAACCGGAGAGAGTGGGCTCGAGGCCCAGAATAGCGCAGAGAGGCTGAGAGCCGGGGCGACGTGGGCTGAAGGCCTGGAACAGTGAGGAATGGCTAACAGTGGCTGAGATCTAGAGCAGAGTGGGTTAGAGGCTTGGAATGGAGCAGCGCAGGCTGGAGGCACGAGTGGCGTGGAATGGCGGAGTGTTGGAGTGGAGCGGACTTATGGCCTGGAGTGGTGCGGAGCAGCTGAACCAGAACAGAGCATGCTGGAGGCCTGGAGAGAAGTGGGCATCGTTATTGGAATGGGGTCTGGAGTAGGTCTGAAAAATGTGTTGCTGGAAAAGCGCAGCAGGTCAGGCAGCATCAAAGGAGCAGGAGAATCGACGTTTCGGGCATAAGCCCTTTTTCTGGAGTAGGCTGTCAGCAGCCTGTGAGGCTGGTCAGACATGTGGAACAAATAAGCACGAAGCTCCTGATACTGCAATGTAATGTTTATCTGACTGTAATGTTTATCCCTTTAGCGGTGTCTTATTTCCAACTTGAACTATGAATCACTCTAAGGTAATGCAACTTATTTTTTTTCTTTATTCCTCTTTTTGCATTTAAGATTTGGACCTAGTCACTTTGTACCTAAGATAGGGCTATGTGAAACAATACTGTAAACCTTTCACTGTGCCATTGTACTTCTTGAGTACGTGACAACAAAGGATATCCTCCTCAATATTCTATTCTATCTTAGAGCAGCAGAGGCTGTATTAAACAAAGCCGAGCAGGTACAAAGCTGGAGACAGCCCCTGTATATAGTATTGAGGCCAATGCACAATCCAAAGTGCTTCTACTGACCCTGCAAGTGAAAGTTCCAGCTTTGGACCCCTTTCATCCTAATGTAATAAACTTTTCATCTCAATCCTTGAACTAAAATTGTTGCCTTCCACAGATCTTAAATCCCTGAATATGTCAGGAACTACCCTATTTCAGACTTCTTATGGAAGCTGTTCAGTATCAGATGCATACACTTCAACAGAATGCTTTAGTACCCTCTGAACAGGAGGAAGGTTAGAGATGTAGGGTTTCGGACAACTGCTTACACATTTGTCCAGGCTGGATGCTCAAACAGACAGCAGAACTCGAAGTTCTCTTTGATGCCTTAGCAAAACCTGATACATCAATTAACATCTAAAGCAGAAGCTCTCATTGTGTTTTTAGGAACTTGCTGCAATTGATTTTTGCAATTCCTTACATTACAACATTTTAAAAGCAATACATTTGAAAGAATTACAATGTCAAGAGGTTGTGAAACACTCCAAAAATATAAACTTTTCTTTACTTTCCCAATCATACCCTTACCACCAGCACTGATACCAAAAATTACTTGAGATGAGACAGCAGTGCAAGACTTGAACTGTCTTCAGGACTGTCGAGTCCATGTTAACAGGCACAGAATCAGTCAGACAACTTCAATGTTTTATTTATTTCTGTAGCAACCTATTCATTTTGCCCAAAATAATATTTTAATTCTCTGCTCTCTACCCCTGGTTTCAGTTTCACTGCACTCTTTAGGGTGGCACGGTGGCTCAGTAATTAGCACTGCTGCCTCAGAGTGGCAGGAACCTGGGTTCAAATCCCTGTCTCGGGCCACTGTGTGTGGAGTTTGCACATTCTCTCCATTCTCCCCATGTTTCCTCTGGGTGCTCCAGTTTCCCCCACAGTCCAAAGAAGTGCAGATCAGGTGAATTGGCCTGCTAAATTGCCCATAGTGATAGGTGCATTAGTCAGGGTAAATATAGGGTAGGGGAATGGGTCTGGGTAGCTTACTCTTCGGAGGGTTGGCGTGGACGTGTTGGACCAAGTGGCCTGTTTTCACACTATAGGGAAACTAATCTTCTCATTCTTTTCAGCAAAACCCCTCATATTAAATCTCAAAACACAAAAATATTCCCACTTTAAACAAACCAGTTGGTAAAATCCCCCACCAAATGAAGGTGCTAATAATCAAAAAGTAAAGTTCTTTGCATCCACAGCTGTGTGTTTGTCAATGGACAGATTGAGGGTATGCCACTCACAGCAGTGTGTCAATGCACAATCTGCTGCAAAAGCCATCAGCGATCCTGTTCAACACCCTTTTGCTCATTAGCATATATGCCAAAAGATGGGGATTAAAGACCAGGGAGTTTAACCTTTGAAGAGGGGAAAATGCTCGAGTCTATTATCAAGGAAGAAATAGCAGGGCATCTTGAAAGAAATCGTCCCATTTTACAGATGCAGCATGGGCTCATGAAAGGCAGGTCATGCTTCAAAAATCTTTTAGAATTCTATGAAGACATTTCAAGCTAGGTGGACAACGTGGACCCAGTGGATGTGGTGTACCTAGATTTCCAAAAGGCCTTTGACAAGGTGCCAGACATAAAATAAGAATGCAAGGTGTTTGGGGTAAAGTATTAGCATGGATAGAGAATTGGTTGACTGACAGGAAACAAAGAAAGGGATAAATAAGTGCTATTCTGGCTGGCAATCAGTGACTAGTGGTGTCGGGACCACAATTACTTATAATTTATATGGATGATTTGGAACTGGGGACCACACGTACAGTGACAAAATTTGCAGATGACACTCAGATGAGTGGCAAAGCAAAATGTGCAGAGGAACACAAATACATTGAGTGAGTGGGCAAAGGTCTGGCAAATGGAATACAATGCTAGCAAATGTACAGTCATACATTTTGGTAGGAGTAACAGCAAAATAGATTACTACCTGAATGGTAAAAAGTTGCAGCATGCTGCTATGCAGAGGGACTTGCGTGTCCCTGTGCATGAATCGCAGAAGGTTGGTCTGCAGGTGCAACAAGTAATTAGGAACGGAAATTAAATTTTGTCCTTTATTGCTGAAGGGGTTGAGTTTAAAAGCAGAGAGGTAATGTTACAGCTGTACAAGGTGCTGGTGAGGCCATACCCTGGAGTACTGAGTGCAGATTTGGTCTCCTTACTTTGGATAGGATATACTGGCATTAGAGAAGGTGCAGAGAAGGTTCACTAGGTCGATTCCAGAGTTGAGGAGGTTGGCTTATGAGGAGCTGAGTAGATTTGGATTATATTCACTGGAATTCAGAGGAATGGTGATGGTGGGGGGGGCGGGGGCGGTGGATATCTTATAGAAACATATAAAATTACGAAGGGAATTAATAAAATAGAAATAGGTAGGATGTTTCCATTGATAGGTGAAACTAGGACAAGAGGGCATGGCCTCAAGATTAGAAGCAAGTATGGAACTGAACTGAGAAGGAACTTCTACATCGAGAGGTTGTTAATCTATGGAATTCTTTGCCCGGGAAGTAGTTGATGTTACTTCAGTAACCGCTTTTAAAGCTAAGGTAGATACTCTTTTGAAAAATAAAGGAATTAAGGGATATAGTGAAAACGCGCATAAGTGAAATTGAGTCCACGAAATGTTTGAATGGCGGATCAGGTTCGCAGGGCTAGACAGCCTACTCCTGCTCCTAGTTCTTATGTCAGTGTATGGGTTTGTTAACAATTGGGTACAGCCCAAGTTCACTGAAAATCTTATAAACACTGCTTATTAATATACAAGATCAGCAAACGCTGCCATCAGAGAATGTTTTCATTCCTCACATTAAAATAAGATGTACTTAAGGCTGCTTCAAATACTGCAAACATGTGGTGTGGAAAATTTACTGGTTTGCTGCAGTCCCACCCTACAACCAACTGTGCCTCTCAGAAAACACACAATCTTACATCTGTCTTTAACTCCAAGCTAATAATTATATTAAAGCTTAGAATTAGACAAAATGCAACCAGCTCTTTCACACGCACTCCATTTAGAATCTCACAAAAAAGGGTCCTTCATTAAATGTATGATAAAAATTTAGGCAGAAAAATGTTTAATACTCAAGGAATGAAGTCAATGAAAAAGTCATGTGTTGAACTGAGACCAGTGAGACCACCTGGTGTATCAGTGCACTCTAGACTGGGAAAGAGAAAGAATGAGAGACGTACAAACAGATTACCCCATCAGTGACTTTTAAAATGATTTCACTCCTATAAACCTAACCTCACTAAGAACAAATGGGAGTTGTGAGAATAACAGTAAGACTGGGGACTGTGTAATATTACAACATTATAAGATATGGAGCAGAATTAGGCCATTTGCCAGTCAAGTCTGTTTTGCCATTCTATCAGGTTCAGATTAGAAACAATGTGAAATTTCTGATCATTGTGAGTAAAATAAAATATAAACTGGCTCCAACAAATCATCTCAAGCTGAAACTTGAATCTTTCTTCACTTGCTTGGATCCATGTATTTTCTCCATTTTCTGGCATTTAAAAGTAAATTAGTTCCTTGTCGGTTGCTATGGCGTGAAAACTCTTTCCTCTGTTGTCTGTGCAATAGAAATAGTCACACAATTCCCTCAGGAATTAAAAGGGAGGGTAGGTACCACACCTTTTTATGCTGCTGATAAGGAGCAAATACAGCTCTTGCAGCATTTTAGACCAAAAAACCCCAGAAAACAAACAGTCTGACTAATGCTGCAAAATGTCAGAGCTCCATCAAAACACAAATTAGTCCCTGTACATCTGCAAACGAAATGTGTTTGCCTGTACCTGATCAAATCTGCAAACTCTGGCCCAACAGATTCAGGAATGCTCTCAGAGCGTTGCTACGCACCACAGATTACAAAGGTACATGAATCTGCAGCGCAATCTTGATAATCCAAACATTCAACATACAGTCATCGTTTAAGAAGTTCTCTCAGCATTGCTCTATGCAGCATGAACTGCCCTATAAACCACTGCTGCACAGCAATGTTCACTCAAACCGCTGCCAGATGATCTTTTGGTCAAAAATATGTTACAGCGCAAACTGTTCCTTGAAGAACTTGTGGCATAGCACATTCAAATTGAATGGAAGAATCTGTGGCAATATTGCCAGATCCATCCTTCACAACAGTGGGACAGACAGAATTTCAGTAACATTTGGTCTTTGTTTTCTGAGGGCCTACAACCAGATAAATGCATCAACACACAAAGGTGACCATCAGGATGAAGTGACAATGAGTAAGTTGCTTCCTTCTTGTGAGATTTGCATAAAATGCTCATGTGAACACTGCACATTCTCAGTCCCCAGATACGCAAGATGGTAGATCTGACTACGTTGCCACAGAATGCTCCATTCAGCTGGACCATGCGATATGCCACCTTTCCATCATGAAAACGTTTATGCAATATATTATCTTTGGTCATTGATCCACGCAGCATTGGTATACACTCAACACCCTTGAAGAACAGATTGAAAATACTGTATGATATGGAGGTGCCTGGTGTCGGACTGGGATGGACAAGGTCAGAAGTCACACAACACCAGGTGATAGTCCAACAGATTTACTTGAAATCACAAGCTCTCAAAGGGTTGCCTCTTTGTCAGATGAAGAGACCCATCACCTGACAAAGATTCGCCTGGCATAAAATGTCAATTCCAACTACAGTTTGGTTTCTTAGTTACACTACAGAAGAATGTGAACGGTATACCCTTCATGTAATGATAAATTTGAACTACAGCATGACAAAATTTGCAAACTTTGTAAATTTCTTTTGTGTAAAAGCAAAATAAAACTTTTTAAAAACAGATCTAAGGAGCAATATCTAATTCTGCACAGTTTAATCAGATTGAACATAGAACAGTACAGGCTCTTCGGCTCTCAATGCTGTGCCAGCCTTTTATCCTCCTCTCAGATCAGACTAACGTACATACCCTTCATTTTACTGTCTTCCATGTGCCTATCCAACAGTCAATTAAATGTCCCTTATGTAGCTGACTCTACTATGACTGCCAGCAATGCATTCCATGCACCCGCCATTGTCTGTGTAAAGAGCATACCTCTGACGTCTTCCCTAAACCTTCCTCCAATTACCTTTAAATTACGTCCCCTCGTGATAGACATTTCTGCCATGGGAAAAAGTATCTGGCGATTCACGCTACCTATGCCTCTCAACATCTTGTACACCTACAACAAGTCACCTCTCATCCTTCTTTGCTCCAATGAGAAAAGTCCAAGCACCCCCAACCTTTCTTCATAAGATATGCCCTCCAACCCAGGCAGTATCTTAGTAAGTTTCCTTTGTACCCTCATGAAGGGTTCCACATCCTCCCTATAATGAGGCAACTAGAACTGAGCACAATATTCCAAGTGTGGTCTAACCGGGGTCTATGGAGCTGCAGTATAACCTCACGACTCTTACACTCAATACCCCTACTAATGAAAGCCAACACACCATATGCCTTCTTAACAACCCGATCAACTTGGGTGGTAACTTTGAGGGATTTATGGACATGGACCTCAAGATCCCTCTGTTCCTCCACGCTGCCCAGAATCCTGCCTTTAACCCTGTATGCTGCATTCAAATTCGACCTCCCAAAGGTGAATGACTTCACACTTTTCTCGGTTGAACTCCATCTGCCACACATCTGCCCAGTTCTGCATCCTGTCAATGTCCTGTTGCAATGTACAACAGTCCTTCACACTATCTTCGTGTCATCGGCAAACTTACTAACCCATCCTTCCACTTCCTCATCCAAGCCATTTATAAAAAAAATCACAAAGAGCAGAGATCCCAGAACTGATCCCTGTGGATCGGCACTGGTCACCGAGATCCAGGCTGAATACTTTCCTTCTACTACCACCCTTTGTCTTCTATGGTCCACCCAATTCTGTATCTCAGCCAGATTCCCTGTATCCCATACCTCCTTACTTTCTGAATGAGCCTACCATGGAGAACCTAATCAAACACCTTGCTAAAATCCATGTACACCACACCCACTGCTCCACCTTCATCAATGTGTATTGTCACATCATCAAAGAATTCAATAAGGTTTGTGAGGCATGACCTGCCCCGCACAAAGCCATGGTGACTATCTCTAATAACACAAGTAATCATAAATCCTGTCTCTCAGAAGCTTCTCCAATACCTTGCCTACCACAGACATAAGACTGAATGGTCTGTAATTCCTAGGGTTTTCCTATTCCCTTTCTTGAACAATCATTGGCATTACTCCAGTGGGCAGTGAGGACACAAAGAACATCGCCAAACGGCAGCAAACTCTTCCCTTGCTTCCTGTAGTAACCTAAGGTATATCCCATCTGGCCCAGGGATTAATCTATCCTTAGGTTTTTCGAACTTTTCAGCACACCCTCCTTCCTAACATCAACCTGTTCTAGCATATCAGTCTGTGCTGTCCTTAGAAAATGTCAAGGTCCCTCTCAGTTGTGAAAACTGAAGCAACGTATTCATAAAGGACCTCCCCTACTTCCTTAGACTTCAGGCCCTACCCTCCCTCTGGCACCCTCTTGTTCCTCACATAAGTGTAGAACACCTTAGGGTTTTCCTTAATCCTACCCATAAAGCTTTTTCATGCCCCCTTCTAGCTCTC
Source organism: Hemiscyllium ocellatum (assembly GCF_020745735.1). Taxonomy (NCBI): domain Eukaryota; kingdom Metazoa; phylum Chordata; class Chondrichthyes; order Orectolobiformes; family Hemiscylliidae; genus Hemiscyllium; species Hemiscyllium ocellatum. The sequence goes on from NC_083430.1 coordinate 39,689,388, forward strand.
CTAAGTCCATTCTTCAGTTCCTTCCTAACTACCTTATAACACTCGAAAGCCCTATCTGATCGTTGCCTCCTCAACCTTAAGTAAGCTTCCTTTCTCCTCTTGATTAGATCTTCCAGATCCCTTATTACCCAAGGTTCTTTCAACCTACCATCCTCTCCTTGCCTCAGTGGGACAAACCTGCCCAGTACAATCAGCAAGTGCTTCCTAAACAACCTCCACATTTCTGTCATGCAGAACTGTTAGAACAAGATTGTTAGAACAGGGTGCAGCCAACACAAAACACAGCATCTCCTCCCTAAGCCAGTCTCCACCCATTAATCCTGCTAACTGAAGATAAAAGTCACGTCCACGTATGCAGCAACACATCATATATCGAGGGAAAGCACCCAAAGAAGTTCTGCCAATGCAAATCCTGCCAGCATTTATGGCCTGCAATTCTGTTTGGTCATTCCTCTAATTCAATCTCGCACCCCAAAGACATTACTGCCCAGAAGTGCCTCTGTGATGCACTTCACCAAATGACTGGGAGTTTTCTTGGTGGGCCAACCTCCTGAGTCTGCCATCATACTATCCACCATTTCTTTGAGGATATTAATGCACATACCAATGCTGGATGGATCTGTGACCAGATATTTTATGGCACCATATATTGACTCACACTAGCCACACTCCAAAAAAGCTTAATATTCACATTCTAAATGATGGCCAGGGTGATGTTTTGGAATTTAACACTGTGTCCAGAAATAACACATCAGTGCACTGGTAATTTGGGTGAAGTTCAATGAAACAGAGTCATGTAACTTTCCAAACAGACTGGGACTGCCACTGTGTTTAGAGTTTAGAAGGAGATGAATGTGCTCAGAGCGTACAAGAAAATTTTCTGATTTTGTGGATGTACCTACTAGAGAAGGTGCAAAACTTGACCTACTCTTGGGGAAATAAGACAGGGCAGGTGACTGAGGCATCAGTGGGGGAGCACTTTGGGGCCAACGACCATAATTCGATTAGATTTAAAATAGTGATGGAGAAAGATAGACTGTACCTAAAAGTTGAAGTTCTAAATTAGAGGAAGGCCCATTTTGATGGTATTAGGCAAAAACTTTTGAAAACTGATTGGTGGCAGATGTTCGCAGGTAAAGGAATGACTGGAAAATGGGAAGCCTTCAAAAATGAGATAACGAGAGTCCAGAGTCAGTATATTTATCTAAGGGTGAAAGGAAAGGCTGGTAGGTGTAGGGAATGCTGGATGACTAAAGAAATTGAGGGTTTGGTTAAGAAAACGAAGGAAGATATATCAGGTATAGACAGGATAGATCGAGTGAATCCTTAGAAGAGTATAAAGTCAGTATGAGTATACTTAAGACAGAAATCAGGAGGGCAGAAAGGGGACATGAGATAGCTTTTGGAAAATAGGGTTAAGGAGAATGCAAAGGGCTTTATAAATGCATTAAGGACAAAAGGATAACTAACAGGAGAATAGGTTTCCTCAAAGATTAGCAAGGCAGCCCATGTATGGAGACGCAGGAGATGGGAAAGATACCAAATGAGTATTTTGCATCAGTGTTTACTGTGGAGAAGGACATGAAATATATAGAATGTGGGAAAATAGATGGTGACATTTTGAAAATTAGAGGTGGTGGTGCTGGATGTCTTGAAATGCATAAAAGTGGATAAATCCCCAGGACCTGATCAGATGTGCCCTAGAACTCTGTGGGAAGCTGGGGAAGTGATTGCTGGGGCACTTGTTGAGATATTTGTATCAAAGATAGTCACAGATGAGGCACTGGAAGACTGGAGGTTGGCTAACATGGTGCCATAATTTAAGAAAAGTAGTAAAGAACAGCTAGGGAACTATAGGCCAGTGAACCTGACACCAGTGGTGGATAAGTTGAAGGGAATCCTGAGGGACAGGATTTACATGTATTTGGAAAGGCAAGGACTGATTAAGGATAGTCAGCATGGCTTTGTGTGTGTCTCACTAACTTGATTGAGTTTTTTGAAGAAGTCACAAAGAGGATTGATGAGGGCAGAGCAGTAGACGTGATCTATCTGGATTTCACTAAGGCATTCGACAAAGTTCCTCATGGGAGACTGTTTAGTAAGGCTAGATCTCAATGTATACAGGGAGAACTAGCCATCTGGATACAGAGCTGGCTAGAAGGCAGAAGACAGTGGGTGGTGTTGTTGGAGTTGCTTTTCAGATTGGAGGCCTGTGACCAGTGGTGTGTCACAAGGATTGGTGCTGGGTGCACTACTTTTCGTCTTTTATATATAATGATTTGGATGTGAACAGAGGAGGGTTAGTTAGTCTGTTTGTAGATAACACTATAATTGGAGGTGTAGTGGACAGATGCCAAAGGAAGTGTAGGAGGCTGGTACAATGACAGCATTTAAAAGGCATCCAAATGAGTATGTATATGATTAGGAAAGGTATATGAATTTGAATATGGGCCAACTATTGGCAAATAGGATGAGATTAGGTTAGGATATTGGTCGGCCACGAGTTAGACCAAAGGGTCTGTTTCCATATTGTACATCTCTATGACTATATTTCTATGTACAAATCTGTTCTTATTTTCTTCTTACCAAATGACTTCCATTTCAGGCAAATACACCAAATGAGAAAGACAACTAACTGTGAGTGTATGAGTTACCCCATCCACATAGCCAAGCAAAATTGGCAGTAATTGTAAAATCTATTCAGATTCTCTCAACCTGAACATGCTCTAACATTGAGACCAAATAAAAGCATCCTCCACATAATCCAAAGGACAGAACAGACAGCCAGCAGCAACAAGCAGAATGATTATAGGGAAAACAATAACAAACCTTTGTCAAGAACAAAATTAATTTGCAGCTGGAGAAACATAGACAGAGAGACAGCTAACATGGATTTAAAGTCACACCAGGGCTGTCTAACTTAACTAAGTTTGAGGTAATATTTTAGAAGATTAATGCAGACAGTGCAGTCCGTTTATAGAGTTGCCAAAAGGAAACTAGAAATGAGAAACCATTTTCAAGTGGATGTTTATGATCTAAAATGCACTATTTGAAAGTTACTAGTAGAACCACATTCCATATCTGTTAAAGAAGCAAATAGACATTCTGAAAGGGAATAGCTTGCAGAATAACCCAAGAATACAAAAATAGGAGTAGACCATATGGCACGATGACCCTTTTCCACAATTCAGTATAATGCTTGCTAATCTTGGGTTTCAACTCCACTTTTTCACCTGTTCCCCATATATCTTGATTACCTCAAAACCAAAAACTTTGTTTATATTAGATGCAAATGTATTCAAGATGAAGGATCGTCAACCTACTGGGGCATAGAGTTCCAAAGATTAACCCTGATTTTTGAATGAAGTGATTTATCTCACCCTTTAAATGATCAGCGCCTGATCCTGAGATTGTATCCCTGAAGGGAAAGGGGGAGAAAATACAGAAACAAGGAATGGGCCAGGGCCAGGGCCAGGGCCAGGGCCAGAGCCAGAGCCAGCACTCAGATGACGGGCAGAATGGACACATGCAGTGTGTGATTCTGAGTTTCTGGGAGGGGTGGACGGCGGGGAAAGAGGGGTCGTGGTGGTCGAAGACAGATAGCGGGGTAGGATTAGCCTGCGTCCTGCACGGTGCTGCAGTACACCAGGACATACCTGTCCCATTCACCCACCTAGTTTGAGGACGGAGGCCAACAGGATCCAGAGCGCCACAACGAACGGGGACCTGACATGAGCGAAGTCGACAGTCACCACTGGGAAGGCCTTGACGCTCTTGTTGCGGGAAACACTTCTCGAGCTCTCGGACTTATTCGCCTCACTTTCCGAACCCGAAGCAGGTGCTCCTGAACACAGGCTCAACAGAGCCCAGGAGCCGAGCAGCAGACACACGAGGGAAATCCGGGAACACATCCGCACCTGAGCGACAGCCGCCATCGGCAGCATCCCAACGGCGACTGACCCGAGGGAGCAGAGCCGGCAACTGAACCAAGCGGCAGTCCGCGAACAGCCAGCCACAGCGCCACCTGCAGCCCTGGAGGACCGAATCACAACATCAGCGATCAACCACAATGATCAGCAAGCACTTCCTCGCAGGGCTGGAGCAATGCTTTCCAAATGCTGTCTTTTACCCTATGCTGCTACTATGTTTGGGGCTTGAAAACTGTTGCGATCCTTCAGTGAAAACAATGGCTGTTCTAACTCATTCCGAATCCATGAAGCCATTAATATCCTCAGATCTTGTGACCCAGCATGAGCTAATTTTCCAAAATTCAGACCGTAGTTACACCCGAGGTGCACATCCATGAAACCTTTTAAATCCATTGAAGATTCCTGCTTCTGTTCTTTCAGGCAATGCATCCTGGATCCTGCACGTACTGAATGAAAACGTTTTCTCTCATCTTTCCCATAACGTTTCTGTAAATCACTTGAATTTACGCTCTCTGGAGGAGAGGCAGAATTTGACGTTTCAGACTTAACCATTCATCATGAAGGTCTTGTGCCAGAAACGTCGGTTCGCCTGCTCCTCGGATGCTGCCTGACCGACTGTGCTTTTCCAGCACTACACTCTTCGATCTCCAGCATCTGCAGTCCTCACTTTTTCCTATGCTCTCTCCACACTGACCTCTCTGCTAAAGTCCTTCATGTTTATCGTGGTCCATCCCAATTTTATAGATCTCAATCAAATCTTTGATCAGCCTCCTCTGTTCCTTGGAGAACGGACCCAGTCCATCCAATTTTTCCCGAAAACATCTGCCTATATCTCATTTATTTCCTTCCCAGTGCAAATATATTCTTGTTGTAATGAAGTGACCAGGAATCTATACAGTACTCAAGTTGAGGCCGAACTCAACTGGTAGGACTGGTGTATGAGGAGAGGTTGACTAGGTTAGGATTGTGGATTAGTGGTGCTGGAAGAGCACAGCAGTTCAGGCAGCATCCAAGGAGCAGTGAAATTGAAGTTTCAGGCAAAAGCCCTTCATCATGAATAAAGGCAAAGAGCCTGAAGCGTGGAGAGATAAGGTAGAGGAGGGGGGTGTGGGGTGAGGAGAAAGTAGCACAGAGTACAATAGGTGATTTGGGGACGGGATGAAGGTGATAGGTCAGGGGCGGGGGAAGGGTGAAGTGGATAGGTAGAAAAGAAGATAGGCAGGTAGGACAAGTCATGGGGATAGTGCTGAGCTGGAAGTTTGGAACTAGGGTGAGGTGGGGAAGGGGAAGGGGAAGGGGAAGGGGAATGGGAAATGAGGAAACTGTTGAAGTCCACATTGATGCCTTGGGGTTGAAGTATTCTGAGGCGGAAGATGAGGTGTTCTTCCTCCGGGCATCTGGTGCTGAGGGAGCAGCGGTGAAGGAGACCCAGGACATCCATGTCCTCAGTAGAATGGGAGGGGGAGTTGAAATGTTGGACCACAGGGCGGTGTGGTTGATTGGGGTGAGTGTCCCAGAGATGTACCCTAAAGCGCTCTGCAAGGATGCGTCCAGTGTCCCCAATGTAGAGGAGACCGCATCGGGAGCAACGGATACAATAAATGATATTAGTGGATGTGCAGGTAAAACTTTGATGGATGTGGAAGGCTCCTTTAGGGCCTTGGATAGAGGTGAGGGAGGAGGTGTGGGCGCAGGTTTTGCAGTTCCTGCGGTGGCTGGGGAAGGTGCCAGGATGGGAGGGTGGGTTGTAGGGATCCGTGGACCTGACTAGGTAGTCACGGAGGGAACGGTCTTTGCAGAAGGCGGAAAGGGGTGGGGAGGGAAATATATCCCTGGTGGTGGGGTCTTTTTGGAGGTAGCGGAAATATTGGCGAATGATTTGGTTTATGCAAAGGTTGGTAGGTGAGCACCAGGGGCGTTCTGTCCTTGTTAAGGTTGGAGGGGTGGGGTCTGAGGGCGGAGGTGCGGGATGCATTGGAGGGCATCTTTAACCACGTGGGAAGGGAAATTGCGGTCTCTAAAGAAGGAGGCCACCTGATGTGTTCTGTGGTGGAACTGGTCCTCCTGGGAGCAGATACGGCGGAGGCGGAGGAATTGGGAATACGGGATGGCATTTTTGCAAGAGGTAGGGTGGGAAGAGGTGTAATCCAGGTAGCTGTGGGAGTCGGTGGGTTTGTAAAAAATGTCAGTGTCAAGTCGGTTGTCATTAATGGAGATGGAGAGGTCCAGGAAGGTGAGGGAGGTGTCCGAGATGGTCCAGGTAAATTTAAGATCAGGATGGAATGTGTTGGTGAAGTTGATGAATTGTTCAACCTCCTCGTGGGAGCACGAGGTGGCGTCAATGCAGTCATCAATGTAGCGGAGGAAGAGGTGGGGAGTGGGGGTGCCGGTGTAACTATGGAAGGTCGACTGTTCTACGTAGCCAACAAAGAGACAGGCATAGCTGGGGCCCATATGTGTGCCCATGGCTACCCCTTAGGTCTGGAGGAAGTGGGAGGATTCAAAGGAGAAATTATTAAGGGTGAGGACCAGTTCGGCCAAACGAATGAGAGTGTTGGTAGAAGGGTACTGTTGGGGATATTGGGAGAGGAAAAAATGGAGGACTTGGAGGCCCTGGTCATGGCGGATGGAGGTGTAGAGGGATTGGGTATCCATGGTGAAGATGAGGCATTGGGGGCCGGGGAAACGGAAGTCTTGGAGGAGGTGGAGGCGTGGGTGTTGTCTCGAACGTATGTGGGGAGTTCCTGGACTGGGGGGATAGGACAGTGTCGAGGTAGGTAGAGATGAGTTCAGTGGGATAGGAGCGTGCTGAGACAATGGGTCGGCCAGGGTGGTCAGGCTTGTGGATCTTGGGAAAGAGGTAGAACCGGGCAGTGTGGGGTTCCCGGATATGAGGTTGGAAGCTGTGGGTGGGAGATCTCCTGAGGTGATGAGGTTCTGTATGGTCTGGGAGATGATGGTTTGGTGATGGAGGTGTGGGGTCATGGTCGAGGGGGCGGTAGGAAGAGGTATCCTCAAGTTGGCGTTTGGCTTCAGCGGTGTAGAGATCAGTGCACCAGATGACCACTGCACCCCCTTTATCTGCTGGCTTGATAGTGAGGTTGGGATTGGTGCAGAGGGATTGGAGGGCTGCGCATTGTGAGGGTGAGAGGTTGGAGTGGGGGAGGGGGGTTGAGGCGGTTAATGTCCCGGCGGCAGTTGGAAATGAAGAGGTCAAGGGCAGGTAATAGGCCAAGCGCAGGGTGTCCAGGTGGATGCAGTGTGTTGGAGGTGGGCGAAGAGGTCCTCGGAAGGTGGGCAGGAGTCCTGATTGTGAAAGTAAGCTCGGAGGCGGAGGAAGAATTGTTCAACATCACGGCATGTATTAAATTCATTGATGTGTGGATGGAGAGGGATGAAGGTGAGTCCTTTGCTGAGGACTGATCGTTCGTCCTCAGTGAGGGGAAGGTCTGGAGGGATGGTGAAAACTTGGCAGGGTTGGGAGCTGGGATCTGGTGTGGGTGTGGAGCTGGAACTGGCCGCGGAGCCGGTAAATGGAGCGGGGAATGGGGGTGGAGTCATGAGCAGAGGTGGTGTTCCCCTCAGGGTTCTGGGGGCCGGGAATGGTAACAGTGGGATCTGTGGGGGACGTGGGTGGGGGCGGAAGTGGTGGCAGACATGGCAGTAGGGGTGGCGGAAGTCACTGAGCGTGTGACATCAGCGATGATGTGAGGGGCAGAAGTGATGTCACGTGTGATGCATGAGGAATTGTGAGGGACAGAAGTGGTTGTGGGAGTGGCCATGATGGGGGTGGAAGTGACATAATCAATTAGCGTGGGAGTGGTAGCTTAGATTACTTACAGTGTGGAAACAGGCCCTTCGGCCCAACAAGTTTACACCGACCCGCTGAAGCGCAACCCACCCATACCCCTGCATCCACCCCTTTACCCAACACTACGGGCAATTTATCCCGGCCAATTCACCTGACCTGCACATCTTTGGATTGTGGGAGGAAACCGGAGCACCCGGAGGAAACCCACGCAGACACGGGGAGAATGTGCAAACTCCACACAGTCAGTCGCCTGAGTCGGGAATTGAACCCAGGACTCTGGTGCTGTGAGGCAACAGTGCTAACCACTGTGCCACCAGCGTCCAAGCAGTTCCTGAGGCCGGGGGACTCTTCTGGAATGTTTGAGGAGCACTGGTTATAGAGGTGGGTAGATAAAAGTTTGTTGTACTTACAGTTTTTGATGTTTGAGATGGAGTTGAAATACTGTTTGTTGAGAGTATGAATTCTCCTGAGGATGTAGTACAGAGTGGGTCCTTTGCAATTCTGAGAGAGTGTGGCCCTCAGCTGAGGCAGGGCTGACTGTAGAGATGTTAGGTGCTGGCGCATTGCTGCAAGCGTGGAGCGGAGGATCCTGAAGGAGAACTGTTGCTGGTGTTTTTGAATCTGTAGTCTGTACTGTTTATCCAGTTCGGGTCCGAACTCTGCTGGTTTAAAGGTGGTCCAGAGTCCGTGTGGGATGAGCTGGTTACGTAGGCAGGCACTGAGGAAGCAAATGTGGCTGTGGTAGCGAGTTTGTTTCAGGACATGGCTGAAGAGCTTCAGGTCAGAGGAAGTGACCTGGCAGTTGCAGTGGGAGAGGGACTCCCTGAGATTCTTGTAGAGAGAGGAGGAAAACTTCTTCAAGGCAGACATCTTTGCAAGAGGATTTGCAGTAGGGTTAAAATCAACGAGGTAAAAACAATGACTGCAGATGCTGGACACCAGATTCTGGATTAGTGGTGCTGGAAGAGCACAGCAGTTCAGGCAGCATCTGAGAAGCAGTAAAACTGACGTTTCGGGCAAAAGCCCTTCATCAGGAATACAGGCAGAGAGCCTGAAGCGCGGAGAGATAAGCTAGAGGAGGGTGGCAGTAGAGTAGCATAGAGTACAATAGGTGACTGGGGGAGGGATTGTTTTCGCTGGAGTTCAGACAGGTGAAGGGCGACCTCACAGAGACTTATAATATTCTAACAGGAGTAGACAAGGAAGATACAGAGAGAATGTTCCTGATGGTGGGTGTGTCACGAACCAGGGGTCACAGTCTGTAGATTCAGGGTGGACCATTTAGGACGTGGATGAGGCGACATTTCTTCACCCAAAGAGTGCTGAGCCTGTGGAATTCGTTCCCACAGGAAGTAATTGATGCCAAAACATTGAATGTATTCAAGAGGTGGCAAGATAAAGTACTTGGGGCAAATGGAATCTAACGTTATGGGGAGAAAGCAGGATTAGACTATTGAGTTGGACAATCAGCCGTGGTGGTGATGAATGGTGGAGCAGGCTCAAAGGGCTGAATGGCCTCCTCCTGCTTCTTTGTTCTATAATCTTCTTTGTTTCTATAATCTCACTGCTGAAAAAACCCAAAAGAACTGCAGATGCTGTAAATCAGAAACAAAACCAGCGGTTGCTGGAAAAGCTCAGCAGGTCTGGCACCATCTGTGAAGAGAAATTAGAGTTAACATTTTGGGTTTGTTCTGAGGAAGGATCATCAGACTTGAAACATTAACTCTGCTTTCTCTTCATGGATGCTGCTAGACCTGCTGAGCTTTGCCAGCAACTTGCAGGTTATTGTATCACCATAGTCTTACCAGACTATTGGGTCTGCTCTCTCATTAGAGAGAAGTGACTGGTGGTGATTTAACCTGAGGGCTACCAGATCTCAGGCAAGGGAAGAAGTTGAGAAGGACAGTCCTTCATGGCAAACCAATGATGGGAATTGAACCCACACTGTTGACATATAGCACTAATCCATAATCCAACAATCCAGCCCATTGAGCTAAACCAATTCTCGACTTGTAAAGATGAGAAAGATATAAAACGAAAAGAGACTTCTTGTGGGAGCCCAACGACTGAACACACATAAGCCCATCCTTTTAATGTTTCACAATGTATATTCGATAACATATGGAACAAAAGAAAGATCCTGAATTTTGATTGAAAATTTTAATAATGACTGGCAGATGAACAGAACATTTTGGGGAACAGTCAGTCCAAGCAGGATTCGGTTTTAATTTACTTCTTAATAACAAGTTTCAGTTTGCATTTCAAAACTTGATTTTGGACATCTATCCAAATGTAATGTGATAAAATTAGTTACTGACGTAAAGCACCAACTCCACTGAAAAACATCTCTGCCTTTCTGCCACAGACACTGCCTATGGGCATGTGCAAGAAGTGGTCCCCTGGTGTTGTGGCATACATAAATGCAGTCTTTCTAATTTGCTGCTACATAAAGAATGAAGTGATTACTACGGTTGCATTTAAGGGGAAGCTATACAACCACAAGAGGAGAAATTAATAGAAACATGTGCTATCTTTGCATGCAAGAAAAGTTTTCAATAAGATTGGTCATTTTGTTATCCAATCAATGGCATCCTCAGACGTTGAGTTGAAAAGTAATGTACATTCTGCAATAAATCTTAATGTGTTCCAAGGTCAGGGGCAAATGGCTTTGTGTCATCTCTCATGAGGAGGAGGTGATTGCATCATTCACAGCAAGGGGATTCAGTTGATCTGTTTGGTGTCTTTGGAGGATGTCTTCAGGGTCACTGCCATTGGGTTAGTGATGAGGTGCTGCTTCTTAACATTGCATGTCTCCCATAATTCTATCCATCTGGGTTGATACTAGCTGTATGGATATTAGCTACCATAATGGCATTGTGCAAAATTGCATTTGGAGGAATGTGGAACAACACTAGGAGGATATCATTTGATGCACACAGACCATCTATGATCTTTGGACATTTGCTGCATGTTATGATGGTGTAGGCATGTACTGTATCTTTAAGAGAGAAAGAAAGCTGGCAAGGATTTAAGCACAAGAGTGTGCTGAAAAAATTTTTAAAATGTAACATTTGGCTATGAAACATTTAGCTGAGTTGAGTTCCTATGGTACACAACAAATTCAAATTTGAACAGTTTAAATTATGCCAAGATACCTAAATTCAATCAAATTTGAATTTGACTTTTTTGACGACATTAAACCAATGTTTCTGAGTATAAAAATTGGGCATTTAGCCAGAGTGGTAAAGAGCACTAATGAAACACAGATGCCTGCAGAATCTCTATCTGAAAGGTGCCTGTTCATATGAGATCTGTGAAGCAGAAGACCAAAGAAGACAGGAAGAAACCAAGGGAAAAGTGACAGCTGGCTGGTTTTGAAATTTGATTTTTTTGTAAAACTTAATGAGGGGTTTTATTGGATCAGCATATTGTTGTAGAGTGGGAGGTAGATAAATTCATCAGACAAAGGAGGATTACAGTATAGATAGTTGTTGTTTAATGTTCACTTTTCTCTTGAAGTTAAAGAATAAATTGTTAATTCGTTCTTTAAATTGTGGGATTTGGTAGTTCTTTGTCACTCCTACTTTAACAGATTACGAGGCCTGGTGAGCTTTACTGTGTGTCTGATTTAAATTAGCCAAAGGGTTTACCCAGTGTCGTAACATGCAGGACCGGAAGGTATAGCTATGTTCTGCAGAAGGGTAGATTAGGGCTACTATTGTGATACAAGGTATCTGGCTGTGTTCTCCCATTGAGATTTCAGTGAGATTCCAGACCAGGCTCGTTCTGGTTTTTGACTTTTGCTCAGTATTACAAAGGAACACTTTCCTGCATTAATTCTAAAATTCTTGGTCTCGAGAAGCCTATTGATTTCGGTCTTGAACCTATTCAATGATGGAGATTCAAGACGCTTACACAATAGAGAATTCACCACCATCTGAGTGACAAAATCCCTCATCTCAGTCTTAAATGGCCTCACCCTGGTCTGAGATCATATATCCTGGTTTTAGAGCCAGGGAAACAGCCAATCTATATCCATCTTGCTGGGCCCTGTAAGAATTCTGCAAGTTTCAATGAGATCACATTTCATTTTCACAATCTAAAGTGTTAGGTGCAATTTCCTGAATCTCTCCTCATAAGGAATTGAGTTGAGGCTAATTGCTGAGACTCCAGTGCAAAGAGATATTCAGGTATTGAGAGTGGAAGTAATGAACATATCTTGAAGCTTTACTGCTCAGATGGAATGGTGACACACTGAAAATGGTGAAGACGTGTGTCTTCTGTTAATTGGGTTAAGTGCCAAATCCAGGGTGCTAATGGAGTGTCCAACTTGCTTTCTTCAATAATATGCTGATAGGGTTATATGATGTGATGTGCGACGAGATTTGCATGGAGCATAAACAACAACATAGATTTGATGAGTGAATGATGTGTGCTTTAATTCTGTATCAATTCATTTGTTCCCATTTATAATAGCAACTGTATATGTGAACTTGCCACAATGAAACAACAACCTCAAGAGAGGCTACCTAATGCCACATGAAGACTAAACTTGATCATCACTTTTGATGTAAGGTTACAAGAAACTGAGTAGTAAATAAAACTGATTGACAGGGATCAGAGACCTAGTAGCAGAATTATAATCCACTCCCTGAGGAAGGTGGATTACTTACCCTGGGCAAAGACTGGTGTCAATGGAGATCAGCATATTTGTCTATTTCAGCATTCAGTTGATAAACCTTTAACTGTGATACTTTCAATCAATGAAATATGCATAAGGTTTAATATAACCAAGAATGAATTAAAATCATTGTGCAACTATTAGCTGTACGTGGCCCCTACAACTTCATTGATACATTATGATAACTGACAGTAAAGGTGCCTAATTGAATGTTTCAATTGAATTGACCTTGAGCCTGAAGAAGGGCTTATGCCCGAAACGTTGAATTTCCTGTTCCTTGGATGCTGCCTGACCTGCTGCGCTTTTCCAGCAACACATTTTCAGCTCTGATCTCCAGCATCTGCAGACCCCACTTTCTGCGTGAGCCAAAAGCCCACATGATAGTTGTACTTACCAGAAAATTGCTGATGAATAGAAGGAACAATTTTTACACGAGACACAAGTAACTTCACTCAGTATTTCCTTTATTTCATTCAAAAATACTTGTATAAAATACCAAACCAGAAAGTTAAAGTGTTTTAACAAATACTAAATTATTAAGTACTGAGATAAATAGAGTTATAGAGATGTACAGCACGGAAACAGATTCTTTGGTCCAACTCATCCATGCCGACCCCCAGATATCCAAACACAAGCTAGTCCCACTTGCCAGCACCTTTCCCATATCCCTCCAAATCCTTCCTAGTCATATACCCATCCAGATGCCTTTCACATGTTGCAATTGTACTAGCCTCTACTACTTCCTCTGGCAGCTCATTCCATACACTCACCACCCTCTGTGAAAAAGTTGCCCCTTAGGTCCCTTTTAGATCTTTCCCCTCTCACCCTAAATCTATGTCCTCTCGTTCAGGACTCTCCACCCCAGGGAAAAGACTTTGTCTATTTACCCTATCCATGCCCCTCATGATTTTATAAACATCTATAAGGTCACCCCTCAGCCTCCAACACTCCAGGGAAAACAGCCCCAGCCTATTCACCCTCTCTTTATAGCTCAAATCCTTCAACCCTGGCAACATCCTTTTAAATCTTTTCTGAATCCTTTCTAGTTTCACAACATCCTTCCAATAGGAAGGAGATCAGAATTGCACACAATACTCCAACAGTGGCCTAACCAATGTCCTGTACAGCCGCAACATGACTTCCCAACTCCTGTACTCAATACTCTGACCAATAAAGGAAAACATACCTAACGCTTTCTTCACTATCCTCTCTACTTGCAACTCCACTTTCAAGGAGCTATGAAAATGCACTTCAAGTCTCTCCTGTTCACCAACACTCCCTAGGACCTTACCATTAAATGTATAATTTCTGCTAAGATTTGCTTTCCCATAATGCAGCACCTCACATTTATCTAAATTAAACTCCTTCTGCCACTCCTCAGTCCATTGGCCCATCTGATCAAGATCCTGTTGTAATCTGAGGTAACCCTCTTCGCTGTTCACTACACCTTCAATTTTGGTGTCATCTGCAAACTTGCTAACTATACACCGTATGCTCATATCCAAATCATTTATATAAACGGTGAAACGTAGTGGACCAGCATCGATCCTTGTGGCATTCCACTGGTCACAGGCTTCCAGTCTGAAAAACAACCCTCCATCACCATCCTCTGTCTTCTACCTTTGAGCCAGTTCTGTATCCAAATGGCTAGTTCTCCAAAGGAAGAGATACTTTGCATAAGATCCCAGTCAAAGAGCTATTTCGTAGCAACTTAGAAGAAAAGGTTCAGTGCTGGAATTTTAAAGTTTAGGACCAGAAAGATTGAAGATAGGGCTGCCAGGTATACTTGAATGACAGAACTGGAAGGATGCAGATTTCTTGGATAGTTTGAAAGCATATATTATAAATAAGAGGTCAAAAGTGACGTTAACCTAGGAGAAGCTTTGAGGTTGTGTTTGTCCTATGGACACCAATTTTAATTAAATCACTTCCAAGATCTCCTTAGAATCAACCAATTTCACACATTGAGCTCATTTGAAACTGTGGGTTTCCCTGTCTTAATTGGATGCATTCAGGAAACAAAAGGGCTTCATAGAAATGATTATATTCTCTGGTAAAAAAGATTCTCTCTTTTTTAAACTTTTTAAGTGTGAAGATAATTGATTAATAAATGCAGGACAGATCACTGCTCATTTACCAATCAAAACGAAAGGATTAGTTACCAGCATGCTTCCTTCGGGGAGTGCTGCGGAGGAGATAGTGAGAAAGAGAATAATTCTGCCTCATATCAAAAGCTTAAAAATGTGAAAGCTTGTCCAAAGACCCACAAAAGAAGTTAATATGCAAAACTAAAACATATAGGATTGGTGATATTATACTGGCATGAATCAAAAACTGGTTTGCAAACAAGATTAAAAACAGAGCAGGAATAAATGGGTCTTTTTTCAAAGTGGAAGGTGCTGACTAACAGGATAATGCAGGCAGTGCTTGGGCCCTTGCTCTTTGCAATATATGAGTAACTTGGATGTGGGAATCAAATGTAATGTCTTCACATTTGCTGATGACAAAGCTAGATACCATTGTGAGTGATGAGGTGGTGGTAAAAAGACTGCAGGATGACTTAGACAAATTATTGGGCAAATACATGGTAGATGCAATATAATATGGATAAATGTGAAATTATCCTCTTTGGTAGGAAAAGCAGAATGGCATTATTGTCACTATTTTGATAATAGTGATAATAATTGTTGATTGTGAATTATAGAAATGATGATAATTAGGAAAATGCTGTTTAGCAAAAGGTCCTGGTACACTCATCAATGAAAGCAAACATGTAAGTTCAGCGAGCAGTTAGGAAATCAAATGGAATGTTGGTCTTCTTTGCAAATGTTTTTAGTACAGGAGCAACAACGTCTTGCTGTAGCTGTACAGGGCCTCGGTGAGTATTGTATTCAGTTTTCATGGAATGATAGAATCCCTATCATGAAGAAGCAGACCATTCTGTCCATTGAGTTCACACTGGCCCTCTTAAGAGTGTTCCACCCAGATCTTCACACCTCCCCCCTGCCCCCCACCCTATCCCTGTAATCCTGCATCTCCCATGGCTAAACCACCTAACCTGCACATCCCTAGACACTATGGGAAATTTAGCATGGCTAATCCACCTAACCTGCACATCTTTAACCTGTGGGACGAAACCAGAGCATGCAGAGGAAACTCACACAGACATGGGAAGAATGTGCAAACTCCACACAGGCAGTCACCCTAGGCCAGAATTGAACCTGGTGCCATGGCGCAGTGAGGCAGCAGTGCTAACCATGGCAGGATTGTTTTTAAGAGATTGGGTTGAGTATTCTCCTTACTGATAGGAAAATTATTGGAGAAGATTCTCAGGTATAGGATTTAATCACATTTGTAAAATATACTTAGCGATGGGCAGCTTGGCTTTGTGAAGGGAAGGTCATGTCTCACAACTTGAGTTTTTGAGCAAATGACAAATGATGGAGGAAAGCAGGACAGCAGATGTTGTCAATATGGACTTCATGAAGGCCTTTAACAAGGTCCCTCATGGCAAGGCTGATACACAAGGTGAAGTCACATGGGATCTGCAATGAGCTGGTAAAATGGATACAGAACTGGCTTAATCACAGAAGATAGAGAGTAGTGGTGGAAGTGTGTTTTTCAGACTGGAGATCTGTGACCAGTGGTGTTCCTCAACGATTAATGCTAAGACCCCTCTTGTTTGCAATATAAATGATTTGGAGGAGAATGCCAGTGGCCTGATTAAACCTGTAAGTTTGAGGATAACACAAAGATTGGGGAGATAGCAAGGTAGATTGCCAGGGGATACAGCAGCATATAGATAGGCTGGAGACTTGGGCGGAAAATTGGCAAATGAGTTTAATCTGGAAAGTTCAAAGTGATGCATTCTGGCAGATCTAAGGCAGGATAAAATTATACAGTAAATGGCACAAACTTCAGTTGCATCAACACGTAGAGAGATCCAGGTGAACAGGTCCAGAGTTCTCTGGAAGTGACAACACAAGTGGATAAAGTGGTCCAGAAGACACATATTATGCTTGCCTTCATTGGTCAGAGCATAGAGTATAAAAACTAGCAAGTCATGTTGCAACTGTATTGACATTAGTTTGGCCACATTTGTATTATTATATACAGTTCTAGTACCGCACTACGAGAAGGATCCAGTGGCTTTGGAGAGGGTACAGAAATAGTTTACAAGGATGTTGCATGGGTTGAAGGGTATTACCTATGAAGAAAAACTGGACAAACTTCATTTGTTTTCACTTGAATGTTGAAGGATGAGGGGCAACCTGATAGAAGTTTACAAAATTATGAGAGGCACTGATAAATGAATAATCAGAGTCTTTTTCTCAGGGTAGAAATGTCAGTTACTATAACACAGGTGGATTGGCTATGCCCATAGTGTCCAGGGGTATACAGGCTTGGTGGATTAGCCATGGAAAATGCAAGGTTACAGGGATAGGGTGGGGGACAGGCAAGGACTGGAAGGGATGCTCTTCGGAGGGTCATTGTTAACTCTATGGGCCAAATGGTCTGCTTCTATACTGTAGACATTCTATAACAGATTTAAGGTAAAAGGGGGTAAGTTTAAAAGAGATGTGAGTTTTTTTTTACACAGATGGTGGTAGGTGCTGGAAATGCATGCCAGAGGAGGTGGCAGAGGCCACACATTTGCATTATTTAAGAGGCACCTGGACAGATTTATACAGAGATCAAAGAGATAAAAGGTTTTCAATTTGGAAAGGCATTTTGTTGATGCAGTCTTGGTGGCCCAAAAGATCAGTTCCTATGCTTTACAGTTCTTTGTTACATTTACTCAAACTTAAAAGAATGAGAGGGGATCTCCCTGAAATGTAAAAGTCCTAACATGTTCGGACATACTGGATGCAGAGATGACGTTTTCCCCGTCGATGGAAGTACAGATCAAGGGTATCATTGTATCAGGATACAGAGTAGACCATTTAGGACTGACTTGAAGAGAAATTTCTCCACTCAGATGCCCTTTGGAATTCTCTATAAGGCTGTTGAGGCCAAATCACTGAATATATCAAAGAAAGAGTTAGATTTCTAGGCACAAAGTGGTATGGGGAGAAAGCAAGAGTAAGATGTTGAGATAGAGGATCAGACATAATCATATTGAATAGCAAAACAGTCCTGATATGCTGAAGGCATACATCTACACCTATTTTCTATGTTATATGTTTATTACATGTTTGATGGAAGCAAGAACAGGACCCTGTTCTCTAATCTCAGCTCTACCATTGTGCTCTGACTAATCCAAGCCCCTTCAGAAAAATCCAATAATATAGAGGTACCAACAGGTTATCTGATGGATACAGTTAACATTGCTACCATTTTGAATTTAATCTTGAAACTCCAGTATTTGTCACAGACCCCAATAGTCTGGGTCAAACTCGTAAGCTCAAAATTCCAATGCTCAAAAATTTCTCTTTAATCCACTTCCTAAATTTGTCTAAAATAAATTTGATTCTGTACCTTAGACCCTGTGACCTATGCAGAGTATCATCAAAGGACAGGCGAGTTCACACAGACAAATCATTTTTCAGAATGTGACAACGCCATAGAATTCATGTTCGGTCTGAGTGGTAATATGGACTCCATCCATTGTCCAGGTGCAGAAAGCATTCTTTGCCATGCAGAAATCTCTTCCTCATTTGCATCCATCCAGTCGACAGGTTGGCCATAGCTGAGACCTATAATAGAGCAGAGATCATCGGTGAACAACGGGACTCTACATTAACTACAGATTAAATGTTAAGTGGAACCGATATGAAAAATATTACACAAAATCAGTAATGTTCTCTGCTCGTCAACATTTGAAAAATAAATAATCTGTAGATATCTTTAATGTGGAAAATGGAGAGGTACATTTGTTATTTTACGGTCTTATTTAAGTATCGTGTCAAACATCTTACATACAATGAATGGCTTTTGACATGTGTAGGTATTCGTAGGTCAGGAACTATATGTAAAAATCTGTAATGTGCTGCAGAACCTATAGAAGAGACTGAAAGTGCTGGTGTTAAGAGCAGTGATTTTTCACTGAAGTACAATTCCGAGGCAGGAAAATTCATACAGTACTAAAGGCTCTGACTTCAGCAACACGTTTGGAGTTAAGTTTATTTATAGCTTTTGACATTTGAATTGCAGTCATTGTTGGTGGTGAGTGGTTCCTGCTGCCTGCTGCAGCATTTAAAGAGGCAGGTATTACTGCATTGATTGATTTATTGTTGTTGAAATGGTCGTGAGATCTACTGTTTGACACATGGTCCTTCCTGCCCCATTTTAAGATTTTCGGCATTCCAGCACTGCCACAAGAGGAAGGTCACCTCTACGTGGAAAGATAGTGGATTTTGAGCAAAACCAAATCAGCACGGGTAGAAGGTGGTGTTCAGGGCAGTGCGTGTGAATATTGAAATGACTTCACAATGGCCAGTATCCTGTCTTCAGGTCACCTGCTATTTACAAATGGAGAGTCCTTGACACTGATCCAGTTCCCTCAGAGCCAGTTTTCAGAGTGAATAGGATGTCTGACACTTTTTTTCCCCTCTTTTCTTTACAATAAAGCTCAGTCTAAGATGTCTCCTGAAATAACTCAACAGGTATCCAGTTACCAAGTCACTCTTTATTTACAGGTGCAGAGTCCTGGATGTTGATCCAGCCCCATCAGAGCCAGCTCTCCGAGTGAGCAGAACCCCTGACACTTCTGCTTGTTTTTAAAACAAAACCCGGACACTCCAGTTTCTGACACTCCTGTTCTTTTTTTTTTGTTTTTTTTTCTTTTCAAGCAGTGCCCCTCACATCAAGCACTCCTGTTTTTTATTCTTCTCCTTTTCTTTATTAACCCCCACACTACCGCCTAACTGCAGTAGTGCTTATTTTTCCCCAGCACCCATAGTGTGTGTGTGCAGGTGTGAGACACAGTGAGAGACGCAAAGTGCACAAATCTTTATTTAATTTCCACCACCAGGGAAAGTAGGAAAACACCCGAGTGGCCTGTGACAAGCAGTGCCCTTCACATCAAAGGGCAATGCTGTGTGATCAAACAGTGAAGGGGAGGGCAGGGACTAAATCAAAATAGAGTTGGAGGGGGAAATGATGCATTCCACTCCCTGCGGCGCCCACCTCTCCCTGAACAACTCCAGGGTGTTGGTGGACACCGCATGCTTCTTCTCCAAGGACACCCGGGCTCTAACGTAACCGCGGAAGAGGGGCAGGCAGTCGGCCCTAACGACCCCCTCCACGGCCCGCTGCCTGGACCTGTTTATGGCCAGTTTGGCCAGGCCCAGGAGCAGACCCACGAGGAGGTCTTCAGACCTGCCCTCCCTCCTCCGCACCGGGTGCCCGAAGATCAGGAGCGTGGGACTGAAGTGCAACCAAAAGCAGAGGAGAAGGTTTTTAAGAAAATCAAAAAGGGAGTGCAAATGCCCACACCCAATATACACATGGTCCACGGACTCCACAGCACCACAGAACAAGCAGTTGGGCTGGGAGTCCGTGAACCACTGCAATCTGCGGTTGCAGGGGACTGCTGCGTGCAGCACCCTCCACCCCAGATCCCCGAGAGAAAGGTGGAGGACTCCTGCGTAGAGGGCCCTCCACTGGGGATCCCCACTGCCCGGTGGCAAATGGGCATGCCAGGGCGTGCCCGGGCGGTTGATGAGGGAGAAGAGGTGGACGGTGTGCAACAGCAGTCTGTACAGGGCCCGCCTTTTAACATCCTTAAACGGGACAAAATTAAAATTTCGGAGGCGGCTCAGGTTGTGGGGCACAGGCTCTCGCGGGAAGTATGGGACCTTGGGGCCAATGTGAAATTCCGACACTCATGTTCTTATCTGTCAGACAGGGCTCCCTGATTGGACCAGAACAACCATTCCAGTCAAAGAACTTCATATTCTATGTGTCCACCTGGCTGGTCTTGTTAGAATCACCACAAACATAATTATTCCCACAAAATCACTCTGTGCCAGAAAATGACTAGGAGTCATATAGGGTGAGGAGAGTCAGTTACATATAGAACATTTATCCCCTCCACACTTATCATCAAGCACATGAGTTTGTGCCACAGAAATTCAAATGAATTATTTCTATTTCCATGGATGGCCTGGTCATTGCTAGCTGTTACAAATCCAGTGACTCCCACAGTTACCTTGTCTATACATACTGACACCCTGCTTTCTGCAAGACTCCATTCCATTCTTCCAGTTCTCAGTCTCTGTCACATCTGTTTTCTTGATGCCAACTTCTGCAGGAGGTCCTCAAATGTCTAATTCTTCCTCAACTGAGAATTTCCCAAACTGTGGTTATCAAGGGCCTCAGTTGTGTCCCACCCAATTTCTGTACATTTCTCCTCACTCCTTCCCGTCCCTCTCATAAAAATGATAGCATCCTTACTTTCTATCCCAGCCTCTGCATCCAAAGGATGATATGCCTTCATTATTGCCACCTCTAATGAGATGCTACTACCAGACTTGTATTTCCCCTTCCCTCCTATGTCAACATTCCAAAAGGACCGTTCTTTGTGGGGAACCCTAGTCCACTCTCATACTCTCATGGCACTTTACCATACAATCACATAAGGTGTAACACTTGCCTGTTTACCTACGTGGGCGGCACGGTGGCACAGTGGTTAGCACTGCTGCCTCACAGCGCCTGTAGACCCGGGTTCAATTCCCGACTCAGGCGACTGACTGTGTGGAGTTTGCACGTTCTCCCCGTGTCTGCGTGGGTTTCCTCCGGGTGCTCCGGTTTCCTCCCACAGTCCAAAGATGTGCGGGTCAGGTGAATTGGCCAAGCTAAATTGCCCGTAGTGTTAGGTAAGGGGTAAATGTAGGGGTATGGGTGGGTTGCGCTTCGGCGGGTCGGTGTGGACTTGTTGGGCCGAAGGGCCTGTTTCCACATTGTAAGTCTAATCTAATCTAATCTAATCTTCTCCTTCCTTACTGTCCAAGCTCTCAGACGCACCTTCCAGATGAAGCAACGATTTACCTGCACTTCATTCTATCAATCTGATCTACTGTTCTGCTGCTCAATGTGGTCTCCACCACACTGGGGAGACAAAACACAGTCCAGGTGACTCCTTTGCCGAACACCTAAACACTCTCTGTAAAAATTATGCTGAGCTTCCAGTTGTGTGCAATTTCAACATATCACAGCATTCCCATGCCACAGTGAAGCAAAGCTCAATGCAAGCTGGGAGCAACAATACCTCATCTTCTGCCTAGGAACCTTATAGTTTTCAAAATCCAACATTGAATTTAACAACTTCAGATTGTGAACACCCTGCTCCATGTCATTACCCACCCTCACACCCTTAGATCCTATTTTGAACGTATTGCACATATTAACCATTCATACTTTCTGTTAGTACCCTAACCAGCATTTATCTCAACCTCATCAGTTTAGCATCAGCAATACCTTTATTTGCCTCTGCTTTATTTCCCTTTACTCTCCCACTTGTCACCATCTCCATGTATTCTATTTACTCCTTCCCATACCCTACCCCAGCTCTTCATCAATATAAATACTACCCTTTCCCAGCTGCTTTCGGTTCTGAAGGACTAGACTTACAGCATTAACTTTGTTTCTCTTGCTGCAGATGCTGCTATACTTGCTGAGTTTCACCAGCACTTTGTCATTGTTTTGGATTGCAACTATTCCTTGCATAATGACCAGAATCCTGGGGATTATGGGGTGGGACAACTGAGAGTCTTGTGACGCAATGGTAGTTTGCCTGCCTCTGGACCAGAAGGCCAAGTTCATTTCCTAACCAGCCTCAGAAGGTGGGTCATAACATGTAAAAAAAACAGATTTATTAGAAGTAATTTCTACTTGTCGTGGTTGCTACTGCAGTCCAACGATAGCATATCCTGTGGTAAATGGTTCATCTCCTGACTCACTGAATCTTCTCCACCATCTACAAGGCACAAATCAAGAATGTAATACAATACTCTCCCCTTGTCTAGCGCAGCAGGTCAGGCAGCATCCAAAGAGCAGGAGAATCGACGTTTCGGGCATGCGTCTTTCTTCAGGAAGATTCCTGAAGAAGGGCTCATGCCCGAAACGTCGATTCTCCTGCTCTTTGGATGCTGCCTGACCTGCTGCGCTTTTCCAGCAACACATCTTCAGCTCGAATCTCCAGCATCTGCAGTTCTCACTCTCTCCCCTTGTCTAAACTGGTATAACTTCAAGAAGTTTGACAACACATGGAAAAATCAGTTTGTTTAATCAACAGCTCATCCAACACTTTAAATACCTCAATTTTAAAAAAGTGCTCTGGAAATTAATCTGTAACATTCTTTGTATCTTGCTCGTGTTCTCTTTTTTGAAACAATCCATAAAACTTTCCTCTATGAAAATATTAGGACAAGTGGCTGTCATGTTGCTCACTGCCCTGCTTATGTAACACCGTGGCTGACACCACTTTAAATAAAACATTCACCTATTTCAAATTCAAGACCACTCTTGAACATAAGTTGGAGTCTTGTGATCTATGTGGAATTCTAAGTACAATTTTGAGGTAAAAATAGTTGGAGACTGAGGAAAAAAATTGCACATTATTAATTCAGCCTGTAAAACAGGGTCAGAGGTTCTTCTCAAACATACCTAAGGTAGTTTTAACTTTTGTTACGCTTGACAAAGAGAACTATTTCTGTTACCTGTTCCTAGACTTAGTCTCAATCCTCCAAGGAGCTGGTTGGAAAACGTATTATGGTCCCAGACAGTGATCTCAGCACAGGTCTCCTTCATGTCTTCTGTTTGAAAGCCATCATATACCATTGTGTGGTTATAAACAGGATTCAAATTGTTCTTTATCACTCTGGTCTTTTGTCTGCTGGACTTGCTGACATCTGGGAGAATATAACTGATAACAAAATAATGGCACAGGAGTCAGTTACACAGCTTTCAAAAACGATAATTGGTAGTGTTCAGAGTGTCTTGGCACGCTGCATATTTCACATTAATTCAATCACAATGCATGTTGCCACAGCAGCAGAATTGCACTGCATTTCAGGGTTCCAACTCAGATGTAATGTATTTTGGAGTGCCACATGTTTATCAACATCTGCTGCATGCATGTATCTGTACTTCTGGGAACTGTAGTAGAATATTTGTCAGGATTCAGAGGAAGCCCAACGCCATTGGACAGTGGGTGAGTTGTCATCTCGGGGAACAGATTCCCACAGCCTGTTAATTACTCAGGTTGGGATATCAATGAAAGCAGAATTTAAAGGGCGTACAAAGGTTTGAATTAAGCTCAGCTGAGAACAGGTGCACCAGAATTTAAGTCCTTTCTTCAATTTTCTCTATTGCTTTATCAAGATAGCTACTAGATCCATAAATCATTGGTAATGCCAATGTGAAATTATGCCTATTTTATTGAATCCCCTATTATCAACATCATTGTGGTACCATTGACCAAGCTTGGCAGCAGGAACAAGCTAGAGGCTAGTAATTCTGAGGTGGACAGCTCACCCTCTGACTCCCCAAAGCCTGTGTACCATCCTCAAGGCACAAGTCAGGAGTGTGATGGAAAGCTTTCCACTTGCCTACATGGGTTAGTTTAAAAAAATATTCAAGAAGCTCAATATCATCCAGGATAAAGCAGCTAACTTGATTGATACCTCTATCAACCTAAAATTTCACTTCCATGGGATCCATCACCACTGACACATAGTGGTAGCAATGCATATCATCTTCACCAATGATTCGATAACAGCTAAACCCACAATCTTTACCAAGTGGAAGAAGATAGCACAACATAGGAAAACCACCACCTGTTAAATTCCCTCTGAGGCTCACACCATCCTGACATTTGAATGTTGCTGAGTCAAAACCTTGGAATTCCTTTCCAACACCAGTGTGGGTGGGCCCACACTACATGGACTGCAGGAGTTCAAGAAAAGAATTGTTATTGGGCAATAAATTCCAGATTTTCCAGCAACACAAAAGAAGAATAAACTCCACGAAATGAAAGACTACCATACCATTTGACAAAAGAGTTGATGCCCTTCGATTGGATTGGGAGGAGATTCCGAGCTTCCTTGAGCCAGATGTGCAACTCTGCCGTGGGAGGCATTCCCTGACCTAAAGCAGGATATTACAGCATCAGATAATATTTTACTCCTATCCCACTCACAACAACTCCCCTCTCTTCACCAAACATTCTGAGTGACAATTTCAATCCTTCTTGTCCCCAGTTCATGCAAAGAATAGTAACACAACCTGAATTACAAGAATCACTTAGGTTTATACAAATGACATTGATATAGTAAAATATCCAAGGAACAACTTAAAGAAGGTAAGGGGCAGAGAGATTTAGGGAGGACTTTCAAAACTTTAAGATCTTGGTAGTTGAAGGCATAACTGATAAAGGTGGCATGATTAAAAATCAGGGATGCTCAAGACAGATATTGCTGAGTTGTAGGGCTTGAGAAAAGGTGGAGACAGGAAATAGAGGAATTTGAAAGAATGGACGAGCTTTAAGATTAAGACAGAAGTCAATGTGCATCAGAAGTGATGGATGAATAAAAGTTGAATGAATTACGGAAGTGGCAATAGTTTTAGATGAGCTCATGTTTATATAGGATAGAATGAGGCATTGGAATATTCAAATCGCGAGGACATAAAGCTGAAGAAGGAAACAAATGGAATTGTGCTGGAATGAAGGGGCCTTGGTAAGACCACACTTGGAGTACTGTGTGCATATTTGGTCTCCTTACTGTGGAAGGATGTTCTGGCTATGGAGGGAATGTGTCAAAGTTAACCAAACTGATTCCTGGGATGGCAGGCCTGACATCAAGACAGACTTGATTCGTTAAGTCTACATTCATGGAGTTTAGAAGAATGAAGGGGGGGTGGATCTTAGAAACCAATAACATTTTAAACAGGATTAGACAGGGTAAATACAGCAAGATTTTCTCAATAACCAGGGAATCTAGAACAAGGGGTCACAGTCTAAGAATACGGGTAGGCCATTTTGGACTGAGATGAAGAGAAATTTCTTCACACAGAGGAAGTGATGATCCTGTGGAACTCACTGCTTCAGAAAGCAGTTGAGTCCAAAATATATTTTCAAGAGGTTAGATATAGTTCTTAGGGTTAAAGGGACAAAAGATACAGGGACAAAATGGAAACAGGAAATGGAGTTGAATGATCAGCCATAATCATATTGAATGATTGTGCAGGCTTGAGAGGTTAAATGGCCCACTCTTGCCATTACTTTAACTATGTAGTCAGCAGCTCATCTTGGCGTTAAAGATACCAAATTGTGAACAGCCTGGTTAAGCTTCAAACAGTTGCCATGGGGAAGGATATATTCAGCATCCAGGGAAATAAGTTCATTGTGGGAACCAAAGAATGAATTTATTTCTTTGGTTCATTCATCTGGTCTTCCCAGCATTGATATCAGCAACTTCAATAGGAATAATACAAAAGCAGATTTTTTTTTACATTTGAACAGAAATTAGTAAAATAATGATATCCAGAAGGGATCTGGGTTTCCTTATCCAGGAATCATAGAAAATTAACATGCTGGTATAGTAAGGAATTAGGAAAGCAGGACGATGGCTTAGCGATTAGCACTGCTGCCTCACAGCACCAGGGACCCCGGTTCAATTATGGTTTCGAGTGACTGTCTGTGTTGTGTTGACGTAAGGTTTTGATGACAACAGAACAAATGGATAATCCTTAAAAGAATAAGTTGAGTAGAATATATTTCCTGAAGTTTAGAAGAATAAAAAGCACTCTCACTGAAGTTTATAAAATTCTGGAGGAGGAGTTGACAGGGTAGTTATTGGAAAGCTGTTTCTCCTGACTTGGGAATCAAGAATTGGGATGAGAAGAATGGGTATACACTAATTCAAGATATGAAATGGCCATTTAGGACCAAGGTGTAGAAAAAATATCTTCACTTAGTAATTTCTGATTCTTTGGAATTCTCCCAAAGGTTTGTGCTTGTCAATAAACATGGTCAAGACTTAGATTAACATAGTTAAAAATCACACAACACCAGGTTATAGTCCAACAGGTTTAATTGGAAGCACACTAGCTTTCGGAGCAACGCTCCTTCATCAGATGATTGTGGAGGGCTCGATCGTAACACAGAATTTATAGCAAACATTTGCAGTGTGATGTAACTGAAATTATACAGACAATCAATTTTTCAATGCATAATTTCAGTTGCTCTGAAAGCTAGTGTGCTTCCAATTAAACCTGTTGGACTATAACCTGCTGTTGTGTGATTTTTAACTTTGTACACCCTAGTCCAACACCGGCATCTCCAAATCTATATTAACATATTTTTGGATACTGAGGAAATCTGGGATCTGGGGTTGCAGATTAGTAATGAAGTTAAGGTGGAAGATCAACCATGATATTATTTAATGGAAAAGAATATCCAAAAAGTATTTTGGCCTATTTCTGATCCCCTTTCTTTTGTTCTGATTTTAACTTCAATTTGTAACTGTAATTGTTACTGACATCATGGTTTAACATACCGTGTGCACCCGCTGGAAGGAATTTCAATGATAAGGACAGTTGACCTCTGCTGTGGATCATATTTGTTGGAGCTGCAATCTGCACAAGAGGAAATTCCATACTTTACTTCCACATCCTTAGGTGCTTATTCCTCACATGCACTATAGAAAAGGTTGGTGTAGTTCAGTCTCAGACAGAATCAGAGTTGGTATCTTGAGATCTGCAATGGGTGGATGGATTTGCAGTTTGAGAGGGGCCAGTAGCCATGATGTGGTAGGAACCAAGAACTCAATAGGGTTTCGCTGTTGTTTATTTCGTGAGCTAAGCTAAGCAGAGCTGTCACCGGTTTGATTCCTTACCAGGTCATTGCGAATTTGTGGTCAGTAGAAGGGTAATGGGAAATTTGATGAAGCAAAAAAACTTACCACAAAAATCTGTGGAAAGAAAAATCAGGACAATTCCTACACATTTACTTATTATTTTGTAGGTTGTCTGTCAACAATTTATTCACATGAACAATGAATGGATTGGAATGTAAAACCACAGGAATCAAACAAAAAGTCTTTGGCCTAATTGTACATGGTTCCAACTTAACTAAATCAAAACCCATCCACTTATGCAGAATTCAAATTGGGCTCACTTACCTCTGTTTCACTAGCCACAGCTGCTGCACAGTTTGCAAATCTTACCAGAAAGATGAATAGGATATTTAAATATTAAGGGCTGTACCTTGCCAGCTCTCAGACTGCAGAAAAGAAGGGGCAAGAAAATAGACTGAAGCTACAGTGTACTCACCACTGGGAAAATTTCAAGCGGGAGGAGAGTTGCGAGGCATCTCGGTTGCATGCATCACAGAGGTAGGCAGCCAAAATACAGAACTTGCAGGCCACTTTATGGGAATCTGACAATTTTCTGATGGTGGAGTGCCCTGCTGACACATTGGAAAGCCACCAGTTTCATAGAGAAAGTCTTTCTGCAAAAGACCTGACAGTCTTTGGAGACAGAAGATCCACAGCCCAAAAAAATCCTTGGGTCTAAAAGGCAGCCCCTGTGGCCAAAGTGATCACTATGCTTATTGAACAGAGTCAAAGCCAAACAACATATACAACTTGAATTTACAGTAAGAGTAAAAAGATAAAACTAAAGGCTTTATATCAAATGCACATAACATTTGAAATAAAACAAATGAACAGAAATCGCAAAATAAATGAAAATGTATAGTCTAATAGCCATTACATAGATATGGCTGCAGGATGACATGGATTGGGGTCGAAATCCTGAAGGGCACAGGATATAGAGAAATTAGAAAAGTAGGAAAAGGTGGAGGTATGTCTCTGACAATTATAGTATTTGCAGTTTTACTGAGAGTATATGATAGTATTATGGAGGGGGATAGTCTTTGTTCAGGAAACCAAGACATAGAAACAGTTTGGGTAGAAGGAGAAATTAGGAAAGACAAGAAGTCACTTGCGGGCACTGTAGCTATATTGGAACAGCTAGTCTAAGGGTACAATTAATTTTGAACATGTCTTCAGTTCTATTGGTGGGATGTTATTCAGGCTCAAATTCTTTGCAGTGTTCAGTGTCTTCAGTCATCCTTTGATATCATGTGGAGTGAATTAAATGACAACTGGGATCTCATGAATCGCCTGAACTGAACCATTCATTTGCAATGGCAGGAGTTTCTATGGGTAATTTAGGAGGCACAGCAGAAATTCATCCCAAATAAGAGTAAAAGATTCTAAGGGGAGGACGAGGTAACCATGGAAGACAAGAGAAGACACGGACAGCATAAAAAAAGAGAAAGCATACAATGTGGTGAAGATTAGTGGGAAGTCAGAGAATTGGGAATCCTTTAAAACCAGCAGAGGTCAACTAAAACAGCAACACGAGGGGAGAAGATAAACTATGATGGTAAGCTAGCTAGTTGTATTAAAAGAAGATTGTAAGAGCTTTTTAGATATATAAAAAGGGTGAGAGAGAAATAAGTTCAACTGCTGAAAAGGAGGATTGAGAAGTAGTAAGACAGAACAAATGCTGGTTAAAATGATTAGATAATTTGTATCAGTCTTCACGTAGGAAGGCAAAGGTAGCATACTACAACTTCAAGAGAGTCAGGGAACAGTGTTAATGTAATGACCATCACTAAGGAGAAGGTGCTGGGGAAGTAGAAAGGTCTGAAGTTTGATCAATCACACAGACAGAATGGACTAGATTCCAGGGTTCTGAAGGAGATAGTTGAGGAGATTGTGGAGGCATTGGCATTGCTTCTTCAGGATTCCATGGAATCAGGGAGGATCCCAAAGTACTGGAAAGTAGCTAAAGTAACACCCCTATTTAAGAAGGGAGGGAGGCAGAAGGTGGGAAATTACTGGATAGTCTCAATTAAAAGTTGACCTCATGTAAAAGTTGACCTCTGTTTTTGACGAAAAGTTCTGGATTTTTCCATACATTTCATGTAAAAGTCAATCCCAGTTATTCACACATAACAGACCAACATTTGAGAGTCAAGGTATTATCCTGTTCATAAATGTTATGATGAGGAATTTGTTTTGTGCTATTATGATTTGAAGCACAATTCACACCAATTTGGCATGAAAGAGTCAGGTGACAACTAACCTTGTGGAATACAGTCATATACTGAGTTGAGGTTTTGAAATTTCATTGTGTGTCTTTAATACAGAAATAGGTTCTTGATTTTTAATGGGATCAAGATTTAAGGGGGAAAAAGCAAGGGAATGGGGTTGAGAAACATATCAGCCATGATAGAACAGTAGAATAGTAGGAAAGAAGCTAGAAGAACAAAGCAAACCAGGCAGCATCAGGGGTGAAGAAGTTGGTGTTTTGGGTGTCCCCTTTCTCCAGGTCTGGGGGAGCTGCAGATAAAGGGGGTAGCAGGATAGTGTGGTGAAGTGGGGATAGGTGAAGACAGGTAGAGGGTATAACCTGGTTTGGGGTGGGGGGGGGAAAAGAGGGTTGGTGGCGGGGGGGAGCAGTGGGACAAACCCAGGATGGTCAAAGAGAACAGTCCTTGCAGAAGGCAGAAAGGGGTGGGGAGGGGAACATGTTCTTGGTGTTTGGGTCTAGTTGGAGTTAGCAGAAGTGTTTAAGGATGATGCGTTGGATGCGGAGACGGGGGGGGGGGGGGGAGGTGGTAGGTGAGGACAAGGGGAGGGATCTCTGTCATTATTGCGTGGGAGCGGGGGTTAGAGCAGTCGAACGGGGAGTGTTGGTGGTGTGGAGGAAGGCTGTCTGGAGGACGGAGAGAGGAAAAGCACATTGATCAAAATAGGTAGATATGTGGAATGCTTGCAAGTGGAATGTCTCCTTGTCCAAACATATGCATCTTCTGCGGCTCCACAAAGGCTGCCTTACTGATCTTTGAGGGAGCTGAAAATGTGTTGCTGGAAAAGCACAGCAGATCAGGCAGCATCCAAGGAGCAGGAGAATCGACGTTTCGGATATGAGCCCTTCTTCATCTTTGAGGGACCCCATTCTCTCGCTTGTTACCTTTTTGTCCTTAATGTATTTATATAAACCCTTTGCATTCTTCTTAACCCTATTTGCCAAAGCTATCTCATGTCCCTTTTTTTCCCTCCCGATTTCTCTCTTAAGTATACTCCTACTGTCTTTATACTCTAAGGATTCACTTGATCTATCCTGTCTATACCTGACAAAAGCTTCCTTCTTTTTCTTAACCAAACCCTCAATTTCTTTAGTCATCCAGCATTCCCTATACCTACCAGTCTTCCCTTTCACCCTGACAGGAATATACTTTCTCTGGATTCTCATCATCTCATTTCTGAAGGCTTCCTATTTTCCAGCCCTCCCTTTACCTGTGAACATTTTGTTTCAATATTATGTAATTGTGTGAATTCATACTGAGAGATTGAACAATGAAGTAGCAAGTACATTGGAATGTCATTGTCTTCCTCATTCCCCATTCTCCACTCGACCCAGTGTGACATATTCAGAGTAAAAACACAGGAAATTGGGTATGGGTAATCAAGATGGAGGGTCGTTCACCACTGCAGGAAAATCAGAGGTCATTTTGAAATAGTGAGCTAACTTCACTAATATAACTGATGAATGTGACAAGTCATAAATGAGTATAAATCAAGTATCAAGTTATTTTTCCATATTTTAAATTAATTCCATTCACTTTGTACACTTTAATCAACTGTGTAATATGTCACCATGGAATATAAACATTTATTGTTATTTAACATATGGTTTCAGCATCAGTCACTGCCAGAATATTATACTTCATTCCTGCTCTTTTTGAGGGAACTGCTTTTATTGCAACCAATGGCTGTTTTCCAATCCTTTAAATGTAAAAATTGCTGCATAAATGTGTAATGGTACAGTATTCATTTACTGAGTATGTGCAGGATAGTTACAACATCTTACATGTGGCTGCAGGATGTAGGACGTCGGTTTGATATTGCTCCAATCCCATGATTCCAATTGGATCTCCACCTCTCCCATGAAGAGATTGCGGCCAAAGTGATCACTGTGCCACACGGACAGGTTCAGAGTTCGACTCTGCAGTTCCACTTTTTCTATTTTGTACTTTAACAGAAAAAAAGAATAACTTATGAGGAGAGGGTGAGTGAAGGTACTGTCCCAATAATATACACAGTACAAGTCTTAGCAGATAAATGCAATACAGTCAGAATGGAGTGATGAATTTCGAATTAGTACTGTGCCAAAGAATGAAATGCCAGTGTGTGTATAGTTACAGGAGCTTCTACCATGACCCTGGATCTGTCATGGTTTATGTTCACGTATTGGTGGTAAGATATGTTTGATGTGTAACTGTCAAAGGATAAATGGAATAGGTTTGTGTGTGTTAGGATATTATGGCATATGTAGGTGTGTATCAAGGAATATATATTGTGTCACATATCTGGAGTATTTATAATATATTGTGAGGCATAGACTTACATTTACATATTGGGTGTATTTGTATCAAGGTAGCTCAGTGTAATCACCATGTAAACGAACAGAGCTTAAAAATGTGTTGTTGGAAAAGTGTAGCAGGTCAGGCAGCATCAAAGGAGCAGGAGAATCGACGTTTCGGGCATAAGCCCGTCTTCAGGAATCCTGAAGAAGGGCTTATACCCAAAACATAGATTCTCCTTTGCTGCCTGATCAGCTGCGCTTTTCCAGCAACACATTTTTAAGCTCTGATCTCCAGCATTTGCAGTCCTCATTTTCTCCATGTAAACAAACAGGTCAGTCTCATATGTGGCAGTATACTTATTTGATGTACACACTAACAATGATAATTTGGATTTATACAGTCCCCTTAACATAAACAAAATGAAAAAGTGTACTTAAAAAGGAGCATTGTAAAACAGTAGGTAACAAAAGCAAAGACATTGTATTGTGCTGAGAAGTTAGGCATGTTGCCAAAGTGTTTCAACTTGTATTTAGACAGATGCAAGAATGTAAAATTGCAAAATAGTCATAATTTTTTACTGTGGGTGAAAAGGAGTGCAGATTAGTTGGCAAACTTGTATTATTGGCTTGTTTATATCACTTCCTGATTCCCTCTGGCTATCATTACCTAAAAGGTTGCCCTCCAATGCTGCCGAATCCTTTTGCTTTGTAAGTCTACATTTCCCCTCACCAGAACTCCACCTCACATCTGAAATAAGTAGTTTAAAGCATTACCACAATGGTAAAAAGAAAGATGAATAGATATTATCTTATAGTCATTCCAGAGACATGGTTACAAGGGGATCAGACTGGGAACTAAATATTCAGGGATATGTCACTTTTCAAAAGGACAAGCGAAAAGGAAAGGGTGGTGGGTAGGGTAGAACCTTGATTAGTAATGGATTGAACAGTTAGAATTGTAGGAAAAAATCTTGAATCAAAGATGTAGAATCCATTTCAGCGAAAGCAATAAATTACAAGGAGGAGAGGTATACACAGATGAAGTAGTTTATAGGCCTTCTAACAGTAGCTATTCAGTGGGACTGAATATAAATCAGAAGATAATGAGGGCATGTAACAAAAGACAGTACATTGATCTTGGGTGACTTCAATCTTCATTCTTAATGTAGATTGAGAAAATTAGCAAAAGGTAGCTTAAAGGAAGA